>NW_022589716.1:41036372-41133267 GCF_004348235.1 Phoca vitulina | reverse complement strand
GGGTACGTGCACCCCAATGTTTATAGCAGCAATGTCCACAATAGCCAAACTGTGGAAAGAGCCAAGATGTCCATCAACAGATGAATGGATAAAGAAGATGTGGTATATATACACAATGGAATATTATGCAGCCATCAAAAGGAATGAGATCTTGCCATTTGCAACGACGTGGATGGAACTGGAGGGTATTATGCTGAGCGAAATAAGTCAAACAGAGAAAGACATGTATCATATGACCTCACTGATATGAGGAATTCTTAATCTCAGGAAACAAACTGAGGGTTGCTGGAGTGGGGGGTGGGGTGGGAGGGATGGGGTGACTGGGTGATGGACACTGGGGAGGGTATGTGCTCTGGTAAGCGCTGTGAATTGTGCAAGACTGTTGAATCTCAGATCTGTACCTCTGAAACAAATAATGCAATATATGTTAAGAAAGAAAAAAAGAAGAAGAAGAATGTAGCAGGAGGGGAAGAATGAAGGGGGGGAAATAGGAGGGGGAGAAGAACCATGAGAGACGATGGACTCTGAAAAACAAACTGAGGGTTCTAGAGGGGAGGGGGGTGGGAGGATGGGTTAGCCTGGTGATGGGTATTGAGGAGGGCATGTTCTGCATGGAGCACTGGGTGTTATGCACAAACAATGAATCATGGAACACTATATCTAAAACTAATGATGTAATGTATGGGGATTAACATAACAATAAAAAAAATAAAAAAAAAAAAGAAATTACTGCTGAAATAGAAGGAACAAAGCTCTCATCTAATTCTGATACAGGCACAAGAAGAAGGGACCCTTTTTCCTAAGTGCCTGAGTGTCCTAGGTGTGTGAATGCAGTGTCAAAGTGTCATCATGAGAAGTCAAGTATCTGCCAGCATGCTGGCCAGGCTCCTAGAACATTGGTGCCCATGCAAGTTAATCAGTGAGAACAAACTGAAGTTTCAAAGGGAAGAATTTTTCAT
The DNA here is from genome assembly GCF_004348235.1 of Phoca vitulina. Taxonomy (NCBI): domain Eukaryota; kingdom Metazoa; phylum Chordata; class Mammalia; order Carnivora; family Phocidae; genus Phoca; species Phoca vitulina. Next base: position 41,132,308 of record NW_022589716.1, on the reverse strand, counting down.
GAGTAAAGTCCCACCAGGGGAGGTAGCCAAGGAAACGAATTTAAAAAGTGATAGTGGGAGGGAAAGCCATTCTGCCAACCTCTCCAGGTTCAAGTTCACTTGTTCCACAGATAGATGGCTCAGATGAAGAGTAGAAAGAGCCCTGGACTTGGAAACAAGAGAATATTAGTTTAGTTTCCTACAATTCTATTGATATGAAATGCCCAGGATAGGCAAATCCATAGACAGAAAGTAGATCATGGTTACCCGGTCTGGGGAGTGGGAGAAGGGAAGAATGCAGAGTAACTGCTTATGGGTATAGGCTTACTTTCTGGAATGATGAAAACGTTCTAGAATTGGTGGTGGCAGCTGCACAACCTTGTGAATACACTAAAAACTGCTGCATTATACATTTTAAAAGGGCAAATTTTATGATATGTAAATTATATCTCAATAAAACTGTTAGAAGATCAGAATTAGAAATCTTCCCCATATACTAAAGCCAACAGTGAACTCGCAATGATGTATAGACTAACCAGGTAAAGGACTGATCTTAGAAAGGCCTCAAGCCTGGACCTGCTTGGGAATGCTGCCTCTAGAAACTTGGCCTGCACTTCACTCAGTCTCCCAGTACAGAGTAAGGAAAGTACTGAAGCTGGTTTGCACCTGTTATTCACACCTGGCCAAAGGCAGGCATGTGGCCACAGCCTCCAGAACAGACAGGCAGGGTGGTGGCCAGGACAGAATAAATCCCCCAGAAGAAAGAGAGAGGTGGCTTTTCATTATTTTGAGGAATCTGCTCCATGTGCACAGCTCTGCATGCCCACAAGGAACTCTGGGAACCTAGAAGTCATACTCAGTCTGGGGGCATGCACCATTATCTCCTGCTTTCTGTAATAATCTGTGAGTGTCTGTTTTGCAACATCTCTAACAGACTCCACAGCTGTCCTTCTACCAATCACACCACATCCCATTTTGACAGCCATGCATTTAGACTGCTTGTAATTGATTTCAACAGTTATTCGAGCAACTAGTCCACGTCAGACCTGTGTTAGGGGCTAACGAGATAGCAGAGATTAAGAGAGCCTGTGTTCTGTGCTGATGATTTTGCATATGAGTCTCATTTCCTTAACTATTTTTTGAAGTTTTTTTGAGGGCAAGGGTTATGGCTTCTATTTCTCTAATTAAGTCCAACTTGAGGCTTAGAAAAGAAAGTATTTCTTCTGACTGCAAAGATAAATGTTCCTCAAGGGAAAGAAGCCCAGAGAAAGGAAAACTTATGCTTTAATGAGTCAGTTTCACAATTCTGCAGAGCTTGTCCACCAAAATCTACTCTTTCCTTCTTAAGCGGAAATAGAGTACATATATGCTGCTTGTAGTGGGGCACCACGTTTCCCAGTTTTCCTTGCAACACAGGTGAGGACTCATGCTCTCCCCAGTGGAACTTGAGCAAAGTGACACATGTCACTTTGTTACCTGCCAGGCAAGGTAAAGTAACAATTCAGGTTGTTGGGTTTCTTTTAAACTTTTTTTTTCTCTTTCTTTCAAGATTTTATTTAAAACAAGTTCGTTAACATATAGTATAATATTAGTTTCAGGAGTAGAAGTTAGTGATTTCTCACTTGCATATAACACCCAGTGTTCATCACAACAAGTAGCCTCCTTAATGCCCATCACCCAGTTTCCCCATCCCCCCCCACCTTCCCGCCAGCAACCCTCAGTTTGTTTCCTCTAGTTAAGAGTTTCTTGTGGTTTGTCTCCCTGTTATTTTATTTTTCCTTCCCTTCCCCTATGTTCATCTGTTTTGTTTAAATACCATACAATTTCACTCATATGTGGAATTTAAGATACTTTTTTTTTTAAGTAGGCTCCATGCCCAACGTGGAGCTTGAACTCACACCCCTCAGTCCAAGAGTCACATACTCCACCAACTGTCAGCCAAGTGCCCCCGACAATTCCGTTTTAAGCAGCACACAAAGACAAGCCCTCCAGAATGATGGGAGCCACAGAGGGAAGAAGACTGAACCCCAGTCCCGGACTATTAAATGGGCAAGAAATAAACCTCTTTTGTGTTTGGCCATGACCTTTTGGGGTCTGGTTTAGCAGTATACCCTACCCTAAGCAGCTCTCTCCAGTGCAAAATGGTTGATGCCTGATGAAATACTACTTGACTGCTAATTCACCTAATACAATGTGGAGAACAGGATCTTACGGTGCTAACTGCTGGCAGAGACCCATTAGGCTTCTGGGGACTCAGAGGATAAGGGATTTATCTGGTGCTATGCAAAGCTGAGATACTCTTGGCATCTATAAATGAGTACTAGGACTGTTAGCTCTTCAGCTGTACCTTATTCCTCTCTCCATGCCCAGTGCTTACCATATTCTGTTGTCAAGACACAGAGGAAGCAATAAGTATTTCTGAAATAACCATTACCTTTTCACATTTATTACAACACAGAGCACACTACAATGCAAATATGTATCTCCTATCTCTATCCAGAGCTCCGTGTTTCCTAAGTCTTTGTATTCCTACCACCTACACATCCTGCACGTAAGAGGCATTCAGCATCTGATGAATAAATTTATAAAGATTTTCCCTACAAACCCATGCAGATGTACAGCAATAAAAACAAAGAAAGAATAATAATGAAAATAATTTGGATATGAAGAACTCCTTTCTTCTGTGGCGCTCCAAGCACTTCCATTAAACTCCCTAGCTGTCTTAGTCTGTTTGGGCTGCTATAAGAAAATATCACAGACTGGGTAGCTGATGAATAACAGAAATTTATTTCTCATAGTTCTAGAGGCTGGAAACCCAAGATCAAGATGCCAGCATGGTCAAGTTCTGGTGAAGGCCCTCTTCCAGTCACAGACTGCCCACTTCGAGCCACGTCCTCAAGTGGTGGAAGGGGCATGTTAGCTCTCTGGGGGTCTATTATAAGGCACTGATCCCATTCATGAGGCCTCTGCCTCATGACCTAACCCCCTCCCAAAGGCCCCACCTCCCGATACCATCACCATGGGCATTAGGTTTTCAACGTATGAATTTTGGCAGGGATACAAACACTCGGACCAAAGCACCAATCATCTGAAGACAGATTCAGAAAATCACAGACTTGTAAAACTGGAAGGAACGTCAGAAGCCAAGTGCCAGAGATGAGGAAACTGAATGTGAGGAAATTAAAAGCACTTATTCTAGGTCACAGAGTTAACCCGCTATAGATACCAGGTCGACCAGCTCCAGCTCCGCCACTAGGGCCGCGCCTCATTCCTGCTCATCTCCCCAACCGCCCACCACACACCCTCGCACACCGTCGTTATTCAACAGCGTGATGAAAAGATATGACCAGTCAAATCAAGCAATTCCTGTGAAAGTCAGAGCTGCGCGATCACAGATGTTCTTACCGCCATCAACTAAAATTTCTGGATCGCTTGAGTTTAAGATGTTTGGACTTTGTAATAAGATCAAAACCTAACTTCTATGAACTGTTTTTTTCCTATAATTAATTGTTCCAAAGAATAAAATTATTAAAATATTTAAAAAAATAACCTTTTAGTCTAGTACCAGAATAAAGATGGCAGCAAGTTTAGCTTGCAATTAATGTCAGATTCTTGAGATCACATTAAAACTACACTGCTCATATGCTCACTTGAACTTCTTCAGATAATTTAATGCTTACACAGTGTCGATCATTTTCCTTATTATCTTGTAATTGCTTCAAAGGTAAGTTAATCTCTATCAAAACAAGAGAGAGATTACCAGGATTTGATTTGTTTTGACAAGCAATCACAAGGAATTTATTACAGATCAAGAAAGGTCTGAAGAGGCACCTGGGTGGCTCAGTTCGTTGGGCGACTGCCTTCGGCTCGGGTCATGATCCCGGAGTCCCGGGATCGAGTCCTGCATCAGGCTCCCTGCTCGGTGGGGAGTCTGCTTCTCCTTCTGACCCTACCCCCTCTTGTGCTCTTTCACTCTCTCTCTCTCAAATAAATAAAATAAAATCTTTAAAAAAAAAAAAAAAAAGAAAGGTCTGAAAAGAACAAGAAACACCAACACATACCCTTTAAAGATATAAAGACTAATATATTTTTTAATAGGACCACGTTTTATTTTTCCTAAGCCTTTCTTTCCCCTCAGAGTGTGGCGTGTTATTTATTTCAGCATATCAAATCCCTGATTCACCTGGGGAAAGGACTAATATCATTTTGGATTTATGTTATGCAGTTAAATTTTGCAATTTGAGATAGAAGAATCAAATGTGTTGACTTTTTGAGAGATTTTAAAAATATATTCTATGGCAAAAAATATATATATATATATATATCCTATGGCTAAAATCAACAACACAAGAAACAACAGGTGTTAGCAAAGATGTGGAAAAAACAGAATCCTCATGCACTGCTGGTGGGAATGCCAACTGGTGTAGCTCCTCTGGAAAACAGTATGGAGGTTCCTCGAAAAATTAAAAATAGAATTACTGTATGATCCAGTAATTGCACTACCGGGTATTTACCCAAAGAATACAAAAACACTAATTCAAAGGGATACATGCACCCCTGTGTTTACAGCAGGATTATTTACAATAGCCAAATTATGGAAGCAGCCCAAGTGTCCACCGATTGATGAATGGATAAAAAAGATGGGATATACATATATACAATGGAATGTTATTCAGCCATAAAAAAAGAATGAAATATTGCCATTTGCAATGACATGGATGGAGCTAGAGAGTATAATACCAAGTTAAATAACTCAGAGAAAGACAAATACCATATGATTTCACTCATTTAAGAAATTAATCTTAAGAACTTAAGACCCAAAATAAACAAGCAAAGGGGACGAGAGAGAGAGAGAGAGAGAGAGAGACAAATCAAGAAACAGACTCTTAATTATAGAGTACAAACGGATGGTTGCCAGAGGGGAAGGGGGTGAGGGGATGGGTTAAATGGGTGATGGGGATTAGGGAGGACACCTGTCATGATGAGCACCAGGTGATGTGTGGCATGGTTGAATGACTATATTGTACATCTGAAACTAATACAACACTGTATGTTAACTAACTGGAATTAAAATAAAAATTTCAAAAGCCAAAAATAAATAAATAAAATGAAAATAAAAAATATATTCTAGGGATATTTTACTTGGAATACCCTAACTTTTGACTACTGTGACTTTCAAAAGCCAGGCAGTCCTTACAAAGACCACTTGGCCTTTCTCATATCCCACATGTTAACACTGCTAATGTGGAGAAAGCAGGAAACATCACACTGAAGCCTTCAATTCTTCAACCATTAATTGTCTTACAGCCCCTCAATATGGTTTCAGCTCCACCCTTTTGTGTGGATTTCAGTTTGGGACTGCAAACAGCCTGATCAACAAATCCAATGACCCTTGCATTGAACGCTGACCTTTCTGCTTCTGACATTGTTGATCAATTCTTTCCTTCCTGAAAGCACCCATCCTTGGTTTCTGTAACACTTCTCTGTCCTTGTGCTCCAGTCATCCTAAAAATCGGGAGGCCCCTTTGGGGAGGGCAATTCAGCAAAAGCTACCTAATAAATGTTCACTGATGTCCATGGATAAGCAACTGAAGGAGTAAGTCAAGAGTAAGTCAAGAAGTACCAATAAGGAATCACAAAATATTAAATAAAATCAAAAGCAGGAGGGATATTATCTATGTTTTAATCAATCTAGATGATACTTGGCACCTAATAGGCTCTGATAATTATCTGCTGAAAAAAAAATATCCAATAGTCCTAAGCATCGAGCATTTGTCTCTGTGCAATGGCGGCTACAAGAGAATTGAAGAGCTGGCCCTGCTTCCGGGGGCTCTGCCACCTCCCCCTGGGGCCCATCTATGTGTAAAGGTAAGAATGCTCATTCCTCACAAAAAGGAAACACTTTAGATTTTAAGCAAAAAAAAAAAAAAAAAATACTCACATGTCAAAAGCACTGAACTCCAACGTTAAGCGAGCTGGCAGCCCAGCAGAATCACCTGGACAGAAGCATTATCACATTTTCCGTTATGAGTCAGTAATAGCAGCATTCATAACTAAAATGTTTGTGAATAATTGTGTTCTCTTTCTTGAGCCCTAAGTGCCCTGTCCAATTCCTGGTCATCCATATTCAACAGGGACTTAGCAGAAGATGCCAGAGCTTTTCTGAATTGGAGGAATTTGTCAAGACTATAAAAAAAGATTCATTGGAAAAAAAAGTTTCCAATCTCCTCCCTCAGCAATTCTAAGTAATCAGTATTAATTCTTTGGATTAATAACTGGAGTCTCACCACTCCCTTTCTTTTCCCCACAACAGAGAAAAAGAAGTGCAAATGAATTCGTGTCAAAAGCCAGGAAGTAAAATGGGGATAAAAGGTACAGCATAGGGAATATAATCAATGTTACTGTAACAGAACTGTACGGTGATAGATGGTAGCTACGCCTGTGGTGAGCAAAGCATAACATATAAACTTGTCAAATCACTATGTTGTAAATCTAAAACTAACGTAGCACTCTGTGTAAACTACACCCAAATAAAAATTAATTAATTAATTAATTAAAGACAGACAGACAGTCAGGAAGTAAAATAGAAACCAGTGAAGAGCATTAATTAAAAAGACAAGGGTGTCCCTTTCTAAAGGAAAGCTGACCCTATACTGGAGGGCAGAGAACATAACAGAAGGTGACGGAATATGGAGTTTACTGTCACCTACCATTGTAGTAATAGCCCTTAATGTCCTTGGGAGCTTCATCCAGCCGATACTCATTCAGCTTTCTCTGGGTCAACTCATGCCAGAATCCAACGTCCAAGGCACTGCTAAAGGGAGCAAACTGCAATTTGGAGAGCCCAGGATCCCCCGGAGCTGCTGCCATTATTTGTTGCCTACTAAAAAACAAAACAGAACACAGCAAAATAGCACAAAATATGGTAAGAAAAAAAAATTTGTAATAAGGCATAATCAAAACAAACAAACAAACAAAAAATGATGGGATATATACAGGCTACCTGAAGACCTAATTGAAAATCACCCTGAATACTCCGCCTTTGTCGCCAACAACATAGGCTGACAACACAACTGATTTTCTTAGTAAAGTCCTTTCTCTTAGGCCTTTCTGGCCTTTACCTCTATGCATCTTCCTTTCTTGTTCAAGTCAGTCTGACTGCTACATGAATGCGACTCCTTCGTCAACATAATCACAGTCTCAGAAATTTCTGCCCTCCTGTGTGGTCCTGGAGAACTTCACAAGCCCAGCCGGTCAGAAACACAAGGCCAACCGGCAGAGCTCTGAATGAGAGCAGCACTTGAGCACTCCCCGCTGAGGAGAATGAAGAAATTTCTGCCCACCTAACCTGAACTTTTTTTACATCTCATCTTTTATCTTTTAAATGCATGGAAAATTTGCATTTTACTGCACCACACGTATTTTAATATTTCATTCTCCCCCTGAAATCATCAAATAAATGTGACCCTCCCAACAATCAGACATGCACACACTGCAACTCCCCCACCCCTGCACACACTCTCAGGAGGATACCACTACCAGCTGGAGAAGCACAATACTAGAGCAACTTGGTATTTCCAAAAAGCACAAGTCAGGGAGGTCTCTTCACTCTCCACCCAAATTTCCCTATGACCAGACAGAGTAATATTTCTGCAGCAGAATGTATGAAGAGTCATGCTAGGCGACAATAGTTCACATCTATTACCTGAGTTTTGAGCCAAGATTATCACATAGTTTTCAGTTTTCCAAACTTGTTAGATTTTGGAATTAAGAGATAACAAGCTTTTGGGGGTGCCTGGGTGGCTCAATCGGTTGAGCGGCTGCCTTCGGCTCGGGTCATGATCTCAGGGTCCCGGGATCGAGCCCCAGGTCAGGCTCTCTGTTCAGCAGGGAGTCTGCTTCTCCCTCTCCCTCTGTGCACATATTTTTTCTCTCTCTCGCTCTCTCTCAAATAAATAAATAAATAAATAAATAAATAAATAAATAAATAAAATCTTAAAAAAAAAAGAGAGATAACAAGCTTTCGACTGATAATAACTAGATGGTAAAATGCAAAGTTACCACTCCATGAAGATGCTAAAATTTCAGAAAGAGGAGATGAGTATGGGGCAAAGCAGGGAAGATGTCTCAGGGAAGGAGCTCTTTAAAACTCCCGACTGCCTCAGTATGCATTCTCAGCATCATGCGTCAGAAAATGTCTGACCAAAGGTTTTCAACTTTCCCCACCTTGAGGGCTTATTAAAAACTGAGGATGAAGGGACACCTGGGTGTCTCAGTCAGTTAAGTGTCTGCCTTCGGCTCAGGTCATGATCTCGGGGTCCTGGGATCGAGTCCTGTATCGGGCTCCCTGCTCAGCGAGGCACCTGCCTCTCCCTCTGCCTGCTGCTCCCCCTGCTTCTTTTCTCTCTCTCTCTCTCTCTCTCTGACAAATAAGTAAAATCTTAAAACAAAACAGAGTATGCCTGGGCTCCACCTGCTGGAGGGGAGAAGAGAGGGTGAGGGTGGCCAGGAGTCTCCAGGTTTGATTAGTGTCCCAGGCGGGTCTGATTCAAGTTTGGTACTATCTTGATGGCTTCAGGACACTGGCACTCTTACTTTTGGAGGCCCCACCTCTAAACCATTTCAAACATATTTAAACATACCCTTGTCCTGTATTAAATAATTTCTGGCTTTTAATTATTTGAAAGGCTTTTTATAATTCTGTACTTTCAGAATGTTCATCTTTTTCCAGCTCACACCTATTTCCATAGGACCAGGGAAAGCTTATGGATCCCATGCACTGGGGCTTCAGTGCCCAACAGAGAAACAGATCCTCATATAGGTGACCTGGGGCCTTCGCATTGAGAAACGTGGATCTAGAACACCCAAACAGCCTCCTCCAATTGCTCCTTTCTACTCTTCCTCCACAATGCTTTCCACTATTGGTTTTTGAAAGATTCCATGCTCAGCTCTCTCCTTGGTCTATAAGTTTTCTCAAAAGCAAAATTACTCATTTTCTACATCAATTTCTATTTATATGCCAGTGAACTGTAGGACTATACTTCTAGAGAGTTAACCTCCAAACATATACAGTTGACCCTTGAACAACACAGGCTTGAACTGCATGAGTCCACTTGTACGTGGAGTTTTTTCGATACGCTACAGTATCGAAATACTGTAAATGTATTTTCCTTATGGTTTTCTTAATATTTTCTTTTTTCTAGCTTACTTTATTGTAAGAATACAGTATATAATACATATAACCTAGAAGCTATGTGTTACAGTATATAATACATATAACCCAGAAGCTATGTGTTAATCGACTGTTGATGTTATCAGTAAGGCTTCTGGTCAACAATAGGCTATTAGTAGTTAAGTTTGGGGGAGTCAAAAGTTATACATGGATTTGACTATGTGGGGGGTCAGCACCCCTATCCCCCACATTGTTCAAGGGTCATCTGTATGTTTTAAAAGCCAGGGCTTGGATTTCTCACAGACATCTCAAGTTTGACAAACCCCAACTGAACATTTCTTTTCCCAAAATTCTGCCCCTTTCCCAATATGTCCTAGTTTACTTAATAGTACCACTTATATCCGAGGTCAAAACCTCAAAGTCATCTTCAATTTTTCTATCTCTCATAGTTAGTACATCAGTGATTGCTAGAGACTCAGCCTTAAACGGGCCTCTGGAATGAGATGAAGGTGACAGCTACTGGGCCAGGCAGTGCAGCAGAGGTGTGCACCTGAATTTATTCCTCTGGAAAGCCCTAATAAGTGACAGTTCCAATTTTACAGAGGAAGAGACTGAGGTTCACAGAGATAAGAAGTCTGCAGAAGAACATACAGGTAGGAAAGTGGGGTGAACTGGAGAGGACGAGGATCCAAATTCCACATGCCCATACTCTTCATGCAATTTCGTGTTTCCTGTCCAAGTCAGTTTCCCTTCTCCCCTCCATCCCCCTGCCACATGTCAGGCCTACCATCTCACACCTCAGCTCCTGTGGTAACATGCCCACAGGTCACTGCCTTCTGTCCCTGCCTTCTCCAAACAAGATGTCATGTTGCCACCAGAACTGATCTGCGCAGGGGACTGCGTTGTTTAAACAAACAAAAAACCTTACCGGCGTTACCCCAGAGAGAGTAAGGTGCCAACACTGTTTCAGCTTGCTCATTTCTCAGCCTTACGCCTTTCCCTAGGAAACCTCTCCCCATCTCTACCAGGAAAATTCCATCTCATCTATTAAGATATTTTATGAAGCTCTCATTAACGCCCACAGTCAGTGGGCATCAATGGTTCCCTTCTCCATGATGACAGATGAAAACTTCCATTAGAGCATTTACCATCATGAATCATACTTGCTTTTTTGATCATACCTTTTTAAAATTTTTTAAATAACAGCAGCAGTAGTAGTAACTATTCTAACTGAATCTTTATTCTGTGCCAAGCACTAAACATTTTACACATTATCTTATGACAACCTCAAAGTGGTTGCACTATGCCTACTTTACAGAAGAGAAATGGAGGCACTGAAAATACCAAGTAACTTGCCCAAAGTCACTCAGTTAGGAAGTAGAAGAGCTGAGATTATAACCCAGGTCGACTGGCTTCAAAGCCCCAACTCTCATCACAAGTACAGTAGTACTGCCTTGAAGGAAGACACCCCTTTTCAGAGCCTTTATATTGCCCATCAGCTGCACAGATGCTAAAAAAGAACCATTTTGAAAAACATTTACATACTAACTTCCTCTCCAACAGAGTCAAAAGTAAAAGGTCATAGCCAGAGTAGTCATCCAATATGGAAGGAAATCAACACAGCAGCAGACAGTAGTACAAATGAATCTCTCTGACAGCCTCTGTGTGACGGGTAATCAGGCCCCTACATGCTTTAGTCATCCACAACTTACTCTTAAAGGTCGGCGGTAACTCATCATCATTTGGATCACCTGCTGAGGTCACCAAGATGGAATTTTACCAGTGCCAGAGACAAAAGAGAAGACTCTCTTCTATACCGCACTTAAAACAACTGGGAAAAGGTGACTCAGGAAGACCACTTAGAAAATAAGAGATGGGCATACTAATTAAGTAATCTGCGTAAGAGGCACATCCTTCAAACATTTTCTGACTTATTTGATCTTTTAGAAATTTCAAACAGAACCCAAGAGCCTATTTCACAAGAGGATATGGTTGGTATTCAGCCGCTGAACTGCTGCTTGACAGGCTAAGAAAACAGAAAGGTCCTAAGCAGCAGCAACATGTGATGAGGACATTGCTGGAAACATCTAAATAGCATATTCAAGTATAAATGTATCACTTAGGGATCCATACATCTGTGTCACACTGCCATCTTCCTTAAGCTGGAAGGGAAGATTTATGGAAGTAATGATCAAAATGGAATTCTGGAGGGAGTAGTGAGTTATAGGTGTAAAGTCATTTATGTGTCACTCACCTAGATCCAAACGTCACCTGCTTCCTAAAAAATTACTTGTCTATACAACCCTAGACAATACAAGATGAGAATTCTGCTTAGAAACTTCAACACTACATATAGACATATTCAAGGAAGGAAACTGACAGGGGCATCAATATAAGTGGTTCAACTTTATTTCTCACTATTTCTATCATATTCAGGATGTGAAACCCAGGAGTTACACAAGATGGGATTGTGTTATTTCCACTGAAAGAGGAAAGGCTTTGATGAGGATTCAGCACTTTTCATGAGCAAGAATGCCAGCAGTAACCAAAATATCCAGCCAAGATTTAACTGAAATAGCAGGTGGGTGGTTAAGCAATACAAACTCTCTGGGGCTGTGTGTACCACCTAAACATGGTGCAAATTTCTGGCTTTATGAAAATAAAACTAAGTCACACTCAGCAACTTACACAAAGTAGGAGCTCATAAAACACCACTGTCTGAGTACTTGCCAAAAGTTTCTTTACAAATGGTCCTAAACCTTGGGTAGTGCTGTTCTCTAAAGTCAAATCCCCACAGGAAATGGGTAACAGTGGTTGCCTCCCAAGAAAGCAGCTATGGAATCAGGAGACAAGGGTGTGGAGAGACTTATTTTCACTGTATGGCCCTATTCCCTTTGAATTTGTTTCGAAATTCAATGAATTTTGTGTATGTGGAATAACAATACAGAAATAAAATAATTAAAGAAAAAAAGTCCCAACCCAATGGCAAGATGCGGAATGAAAGACACCCAAGGCTACCAGCACAGCTGCTTTAATTCCAAGAAACAACACCTGAGAGATCCCTGACCAACAACAATGTCTTACTCGTCTTTCTTCAGCACTCAGCACATTGCCTAGAATATATTAGGAGCTCAGTAAATGTTGACACGCAATAATAGCTCTCTTCCCCCAAAAAAGGCCAATAGATGGATGCTATAATGAGACAAATTACAGCAGACTTTAAAAATTACTAATAGCCTGAATTGTCCAAATAAGAAACAGATTGGCTGGAGAGATAATGAATTTTCCATTAGTGGAAGTGTCCAAGCATATATTAGATGATTATTTGCCAAGTCATATTGCACAAAGGATTACTGTATCAAGCAGTCAGACGAGGCCAGGGTTTGGCAGGCTTTTTCTGAAAAGGGCCAGATAGTAAATATTTTAGTCATTGCATGCCAAAACAGTTTCCGTTATAGTTTCTTCTCCTTTTTTACAACCCTTGAAAAATGTAAAAACAATCCTTAGCTCGTGGACTGCACACACACAAAAAGGCCTTGGTCACGATCTGACCTGCAAGCTATAGTTTGAGAACTCTCAGACTAGATGATCTTCCACACCTGTCACTTGGGTGAAGCAGACTGCAAGGCCACAGTTGCTGGTCTATGATAGAAACCCCGTAATGCTGCAAATACATCTGTATGAACTGGAAAACGTAGTCTACACAGAACACTCACACATATGTCAGCATCAGTAAGCTACCATGAAGCTCAGTTAAGATTTACTGAGGCTCAGGGAGTCTGGGTGGCTCAGCTGGTTGGGTGGTTGACTCTTGATTTCGGCTCAGGTCATGATCTCAGGATCCTGGGATCGAGCCCCGCATCAGGCTCCACACTCAGTGGGGAGTCTGTTTGAGTATTCTCTTTCCCTCCCCCTCTGCCCCTCCCCCTGCTCTCTCTCTCTCTCTCTCTCTCTCTCAAATAAATAAATAATGCCATTAGTGGCATTTCACATGCAAAACTGGCATATTACCACACCTCTGATGGTTTCCTTCCTACTTTTTCCTGGACCCCTGCTACTGCCTCCCAACTTCTCTGGTGCCACCCTGGTGGCCACGCCACTCCTCACCTCTGACTTGATGCTGAAGAAACATCAAGCTGCTTGGTTCTCTTCTAACACACCTGCTGTTCTGCCTCCACAACTCTGAACAAACAGCCCTTCTGTCTAAAAGACATCCTTGCCCCTGTGACTGATACACTTTTCAAAATCCAGCTCAGAGGTTATCTGCTCCAGAAAGCCTTCCCAGAGCTGCCTTTCACTCTCTGTACTCCTTGTTTGCTCTTCTCCATCAGCTATAGTTAATCACTTCTGTCTCTAAGCTACCTCTACGTTTAGTATTACTGTCCGACTCTTCCCTGATCTGTCTACCTCCATCAACTTGATTGAAAATTCTACAGATACAGAGATCCTGGCTCATATTCCTCTCAATATAACATTAATCCCTTGCAGAGTGGCTCTCAAATGTTACTGAGTTCTAGAAACCTTTTATGGGTACCTTCCACAAGAGAAGCAAGAGAAAGAAATAAGCCAGGCTTCTGCAATTGGGAAGACAAACTCCAAGCTCATTACCATGGAATGTGGAGATTAGAGTAAGAAATCATGAAGAACAAATGGAAATAGGCCATATGACTTAGAAGGTCTCTAAACCTATTATTGGTTTTTAGGACTAAGATCTTAATTGGCAAGAGATGTGCATATACAAATCAATTGAAATGAAACCTTACTCAACCAAATACAAAATTAGTAAAGAATTGATCTTTCTTCCTGAAAGTATTCCCATGGTTATAGAAGTTAAAAGCCTTTATTCACAGTCTCCAAGTATCTCTCCACAAAAAAAAAAAAAAAAAGATTAATTTCAAAGGAGAGAAAAAGTGACTATCGAGTGACAGAATCTGGCAGACACCATCTTCATGTAGGGACTGAAGTTAGCACCAGCAGCAATGGGACCAACAGACACGTATGCTATCTGATGGAATGCCACGAAAAGCACAAACACCTATAACACTCAGCTAAAAACATGACTTGGGGCTCATTGAGAGGAAAAGTCAGGTAAACCCTAACTGAAAAACATTCTACAAAATGACTGAGACTGGCTTACAATCTTCCAAAGTGTCAAGGTCTTAAAAGTCAAGGAAAGACTAAGGAATTGTTCCAGAATGAAAGAGAAAGACATGATGACTGAGGGCAACATGTGATCTTGGGTTGACCCTCTGCTTCTATACAGGATGCTACTGGGACAAAATCTGGATGGAGTCTCTGGGAGAAGGGTATATGAAAGGTCTTTGTCTTATTCTTGTAAGGTTTCTGCAAGTTTGAAACTGTTCCAAAATATAATATGAAGACAATTTTAGTGCCTGCACACACCTAGCCTATGTTATATTCAACAGGAAAAACCAATTAACATGACAGAAGTTAGAAGAGTAATTACAGGCTAGGGTGGGGCTACTGACTGGGAAGGGGAAATAAGAAGCCTCCTGGGGAGCTGGACATATTCTATATACCTTGAGCTGGGAGGTGGTTACAGGGCACATATCTATGTAAAAACCCATGAGCTATCGATTTATTAGTACACTTTACTATATGTATACTATACTTGAACAAAAAAAGTAAAAGAGAAAGCCCTATATTCAAGCTACAGTGATCCTACAAAGAACCTTCCTGTATTCATTTAATAGTTAACAGATGACCTATTTAAATCTAGTTTTGTTGAAAAGAAATTCATTTTTCTAAATAAGTCTAAATGAAATACCATTTCCATAAATTTCTCTAGCATCTGTTATTAAAGAAGCTGAAGACGGAAGTATTTTGGCTTTGCTGCTTATATAATTAATTGGAGCAGGAAGGCTCCCTGATAAGTCTGTCCAACTGGTCTCCCTCCGGAGGGGGGCCAATAGGATTGGACACAGCGAATATTAAGTCAGTGTAGGATTTCTGGAAAAATGAAGACGTAAAATTGGTAGAAGATAAACAACAATCATAGTGATAAAACAAACAAACTTGTCTTCAGGGAAACTAGACCCTTGGAGGACAGCGGAAAAACAGACCAGCCTAACTGTACCAAAAAAAAAAGTCTTGCTATAACTTTTCCAAGTGTGCGTTGTTGGGTTTTTGTTTGTTTGCTTTGGGAGGGCAGGGGGACTTCTGATGGTCCAGAGAAAGGATGTTAAAGTGACAGTAGTTGGGAGCCTGGTCTTCAGACAGACCCAAGCAGGAGCTCCAGTTCCACCTCTCACCAGCTGAGGAGCTTCAGGCAGGGAACTTCATCCCCTGTGCCTCGATTTCCTCGTCTGCAAAATCAGGGTAATTGTACCCAAGCCCTGAGGTTGCTGGGAGGGCTAAATGAGAAAGCGTGTGATGTGCCTGTTCCAGTGCCTGGCACAGTCAGCAGTCAATAACGGTAGTGCTATTAGCTCTTCTTGTCAACACATCTCTCCCACGTTAGTCAACAGCGCCTGACTAATGTGGTTGCCCTTCCCCGTGCTCATTATGAAAACTTTCTCTGCCTCAAACATGCCTCGTTGAAGCCTCACTTCCCTCAAAGGAGCACACTGCAGTCACAGCAGAGTATTAATTAAAATGGAACGGATGGTCTCCTGCTATAGGTCATCAAGGAGAAGTCCAGAGGAACAAGTTCTAAGAGTTAGGAGCACTTTGTGTTCAATTTCTCTGAGGCCATGTGGGGCCATTCACTTAGCAGAAGTGCCAGAATAACCGCAAATTGGCCCTGAAGTACCTTCTCTGGGCCAAGATGGAGCACAAAGAGCGGACTTCTGTTCTCATTCTCCCAGCTGCAGGGCTGTGAGCTCTGGCAGTCATTAAAATAAGCACCAAACCACTTGGCCAAGTCCTGCTGACAGAGTATGTTCTTAGCTGCTGATGGGTTAAAAAAAAAAAAAAAAAAAAAGGAGAAGGCCAGGAGTGGGGAGGGGGCCCCTTTGGCATATGGAGTCAACGCACATTTTGTCGGCTAATGATGCTCGGCAGCTTCATGAGTTTTGGAAATAATGTGCAAGGCTGCCAAAGAGGGAGGTGTACAAGCCCTCCCTTCCAAAAGGAGGGGAGC
This sequence comes from Phoca vitulina, assembly GCF_004348235.1. NCBI lineage: Eukaryota > Metazoa > Chordata > Mammalia > Carnivora > Phocidae > Phoca > Phoca vitulina. The sequence continues at coordinate 41,116,055 of NW_022589716.1, read as the reverse complement.
AAAGTTCCAAACTTCGAAGACAGATTAGGCTTTACCAGAAGATGAAAACTCAGGACTCCTACAGGGGAACCAGCTGGGTTCAGAAACCTCAAATCCTTTTAAAAATCGCATTGGAGTCAAGATGCCCCTGAGCCAAACTGATGTCTCCACAAGATACCGAATCATCTAAAATGGCTCTTTTTGTGACTGTACTGTAAGGTGGTCACAGCTGTTCACATAAGCAGAGAGGACAACTGCTACTGCGGACAAGTTGTCTCCCTCACCTCCCCGTATGCCACCTCTACCCCTACAAATTGACATTATTTGTTTCTCCAAGAAGTCCATCAGAGAACTGACAGTCACCTCCATAGTCTTCAAACTGTAACTTTCATTCTCACTGGCTACTCCCGGGAGTTGTTTTTCTTTGGTTTTCCTTCTGCTTTAATAACCTTAACCTTCACATACAATCTGTTTTTGTTCAGCCTCAGTTTTTGAGAATGGGTGCACTGGATACCAGCATTGCAGGGTGTGGCAAGCCTACAAGGGAGAGGTAGTGAGAGCTGTAAAAGCTGAGAAGACCTGTGAGAGAGGAGAAACAACACAAGGAAGATGGAGACAGGATGCCTGCTTCTGAGTCCTTTTTGTTACCTGCACCAATCAACAGTATCACGTTGCTCCATTCTGTATATGACGGACAGCCACCTAGATTTACCCGAATCACTGTGGAGCCCTTATGTCAACCAACAAGTAAAATCCGTGATGGTTTCCTAAAAGCTGGCTGAGTTATGGAGTCTAGCTTCTGAGTAACAGAGGCTTTGTGGTTTTCAGTTCCGGTGATATTTAAAGAGTCCTGGAAAAGGAAGAGGGGCTGAGAAATTGGGCCAAGCCAACACCTGATACCAGATTTTCAAAATATGTGATTTCCAAAGATGAGAATAAGGTTGGATTCTACAGTCCATTGGACAGAGGTTTTGCTCCTAGGAGGAGTGTCATGTGGGCCATTCCAGATCACATGGCACTTTTGTACAATTAGGCAACTGCACATCTTCCTCAAGATGTTTTACTTCCTTCCCTTAGAAAATTGTTGTAATACACTGACGGGTTGGCTCAAGACATTTTACCCTTGTATTCTAGAAAACTGGCACTACAAAATATACCCATGATGCCTATGACCTACACAAAGCACCCCTCAGATGTGGCCTCTTGTGCAGTACACAACCTGCACAACTGTAGCAGCAGTCATCAGAAGAGGCCACTATGGTTTAAGAACAAGTCATGACAGAGTAATAGCACTTCTTCCTTGATCAAAGAAGAACCACAGACATAGGACATAGGATATCTGGACCTCAGCAAGGTCTCCGACAAGAATGCTCCAAATATCCTAGTAGACAAGATGAAGATGTTGTAATTGGATATACTGACATAATCAGAGGGGTCAAAAACTGGTAAAATAATCTTATTCAAAGAATGTTGGTTAAGGTATGAACTGATGTTAATAAGAAACTGATGTTAATAAGAAAGGAGCTAATAGTGATAAGTCATTGGCTCAGTCTTTGGTCCTGTCCAATTTATTTTTATATATCTGTGTGAATGAATATTCATCAATATTTACTAAGTATGTCATGTGTGCTAAACCCTGTGTTAGGGGTTTAGAGCAGGGAAACAGACACAGAAATCACACCCACCTATAAGATGGGACATCACCTGCTGTACAGAATCACTGTGAGGATTCAACTAGAAAATGCATGTACCTGACACAGGAGGCACTCAAAAACAATTAATGTTACCAACAAAACATGTGTCAAAGACAGGGGGATTTCCATTTAGTTATTCCTTCAATAAACATTATATTATGTACAAGTTCCTGTGCTATATTTCAGCATTCAATGGCAAAAAAGCTAAGGTCTTTGCATTTTAGGATCTAAGTTTTGAGGGTTACACAGACCAGGAATGACAGGATAGCAATTTGTGGATAAAACAAATGCCCTACAGTATGGTATGTGTTCGTGCAGGGTGTTATGGGAGGAGGAAGGAGGGGTATCTAAATTAAACTGCAAAGGAGGGCTTTGTATTTTGGCAAAGATTTGTATTTTAGAAAGGGCACTCCGGCACCAGTGTGGGCCAGACAGAGCAAGCAGCTCAGTGGTCATGCAGGAATACAGGCAAGAAGTGAGAAGAGCCCAGACTAAGGCAGTGGGAGAGAAAATGGAGGAGTAAATGTGTCAGGAGATATCAAGGAAAGAGAATCTGTAGAACCTTGATGACTGCCTGGGATGGGATGAGAAGGAAAAGTCCAGGATGACTCCAAGGCTCTGGTTTGAATGACTAAATGGAAGGAGGAGAATGAGTCAGAATAAAGGATGCAGAAAGAACTGTAGCTTTGGAGGGAAGCTGATGAGCTTCATTTTGGACTCACTGAGTTTGAGGGCTGGCCCTCAGGAGAGATCCCAGCTCAGGATACAGAACAGGGGTCTTTGGCATATAAATGGGAATTGAAGTTGTGGGTTAGAAGAGCACAGAGTATAAGGCAGAGCCTTGGAGAAAACTAGCATTTAAGAGACAAAAGGAGGAAAAAAGTCCACAGTGCATACAGGGGGAAACAGCCAGAGAGATAGCACAAAGCAGGAGTGGTTTTCCTAAGTGAAGGAATATCAGCAATATCAGATGTGCTCAGAATTCAAAAGATAAGGAAGGAAAAATGTTCAAGAGTTTTGGTAACATGGAGGTGTGAAGACTAGGGAGAGCAATTTTGGAGGACAAGTGGGTGGAAGCAGGATTTTAGCGAATGATGACTTCAGGAAGTCAAGAAATGTGGATGGGAAGAGGTGGCGTGATGGCCTGATGGCAGAAGTTAATGGGAAGGTGTTTGGTTTTTTCCAGGTATTTAAATGAGAAGAGATAGTTAAGCAGGAGAGAAACGGAATAAATGATAGGACCAGGTCCTGAGGAAAAGGAGGAGATGGAATCTCAGCACAAGTAAAAGAATCAGCCCAAAACGTATTTCTTTCACAGAATTAGGCAAAGTGATAGGGTCAGCTGGAGACAAGTTTGTAAATTATAGCAGTTGGGGAGTCTTAACCGCTGGTTGCAACTTCATGAGGTCAAAGGCAAGGTTAGGAAGCTGGGAGAGGCATGAAAATCTGAAAGACAAGGAGGAGATGGGCAAGAGAGCTGTCCAAACACACATGAGGAGTGCCAAGCAGCACCAGGAGTCCACAGTGTGACAGTGTCAAGGGCAGGATGTGTCAACAACAAAGATGGGGATGGGGGTGCTCAGATCATCACAAAAAAAGTACAGCCCTGGTCTGTAAGGACAGACTCCTGGAGGAAAGAGATCTTCTTTTATACACCACACTCTTAAAGAGAGACTGTCTAACAGGAACAAGTTCAAAGGAAGGTAATCACAACAAAGAAGGTGTGAGAAAACCCCAGAGGTGATCATCTGGGGCTGGACTGACACCGAGTTGTTGTTACCCAGTCTGCCAAGACCATGGTGGTGCATACTGTCTACTGGGTAACAAAGCAGTATCTCATTATTCTCCCTTGAATACACAATCAGGCCTTACACTAGAGATAGGTAGAAGGATCGGGAGATAGAAAAAAGGAGGAGGAAGACATTTCTGAACTTCACTGCCCATGGGTAAAAGTGGAGAAAAGAGGCCATTTGGACTTCTAAATAAAATCTCAGAGGAGGTCAGGGATAACCAATCAAGGACCACTAATCAACGAACTTTGTTATTACTTACGTCCACACATAGGACCCATCCCCACTACCCCCCATATCCCAATTCATCTTCCTCCTCTCCCCATGTGGTGTTATCCAGTTACCAGTCCAGCAAATCCCACTTCCTTTAGCCCTTAAACCCACGCATCCATCTCCGTCCGCACAGCCACTGCCTTGGTTCACGCCTTCCTCCTCTGCCACCTGGACCAAAGCAACAGTGCCCTCACTGGTGTCCCTGCTGGCTCTGCCCTGTCCAGTGTAATCACCATGGAACTGCCTAGGTAATTTAAAATAGGTGAGAGCATGTCACACCCCTTTTTAAACTTTCACTGCCTCAACTCTCCAACACCACACCTTCAAGAAAGTCCAAACTTCTTAGCATGGCAATATTAACTGCTATCCTCCAACACCAAGTGGGTAACATATAGCATTCAATTCTCACAGCAACCCCGGGAGGTTGGCTTACACGTGAGGAAACTGAAGTTTAGAAACGGAGTGACTTGCCCATGGTCTCAAAACCAGTTCAATGGCAAAGCCAGCACAGGTACACAGGTAACTCAGATTCCGAAGTCTGTGTTCCTAACTATATATTATACAGTCTTTTGTTGCCCCCAAAGCCCTTTGTGATCTGCCTCCTGCTTACCTTTCCATAGTCACATCTTAGCCGAGGTGAACTACCTGCAGGTCACGCAGTCACCTATAGCCCTCTGCTCGCGCCACTCCCAATGTGTGCATTACCGTCCCACCTCCCACTCCTCTTCTCCTGACTGATCTTGCTCATCCTTCAGGCCCTGAATAAAGCAATACCTCCTCACAGAAGCCTTCTCTGATGCCTCAGCCTGACGTATGATCACTCTAAGTCCTCCTCTGGCAAATGTCTACAACAGCTTCATACCATAGTGCTGTTGTCTATCTCCTTGATTTAAAAAATAATTAATTCCTTGAGGACAGGGATGTGTATCTTGAATGAGAGCCCTGTACTTAACTCCTTAAAGAATTTCGAAATCATGTCACATGAGAGGCAGGGAGGAGCTGGCCAAAAAAAATGGAAGGGGAAGGGGAGATGTTTTAGGAAGCAGAAGCAGCAGGAGCAAAGGGCTACAAATGAGACACAACCTGTAAACGGTTTGACAGGATGGAGAAACAATTAGGCAAGATGAGCTTTCACAAGACTGGCTTTTTCTTCATTCGCATGTTAGTTCCAAAGTCACTTCCTCAGAGAATTCATCTCTGACCACCTAGATTTTACAACAGCTCCCTCCGCTTAGCCCCAGTTACTCTCCATTCCATTACTGTTTCTTTTTTCTGTGGCGTCTAACAGGATCTGAAACACCTACCACCCACTATAAGCGCTGTATCATTGACAATCACCACAACCGCCACCACCACGATCAAAAAGTAGGCTCCATGAACAGCACCTCTGCATCAGCAGTGCTTACGGTGATGCCTGGCACACAGCAAAATTCTCAGCTGTTGTGGAGTTTACTATGGGTAAATAAATTCAATGTGCTCAGCCTGGAGAAGAAATGGTGTGAAGCGGAAGGGAGATCCCAAAGGCCTGAAGGAGGGACAATGAGCTGAGATTATGGGGTAGCTGCTTTCAGCTCAACATATGACTTAAGTCAAAGCTAGGGGGAAAGACCAAACAACAATAACCAGAAATAGCGAGTTTTCTGCCACTTAAGAAATTTAACCCATGGGCCGGGGTGTCATAAAAGAAATCCAAGTATTCAACTGGAAAGGGAACCTGGGTCCCAGGGGTCTGAAACTGGCAGTCACAGATATGCCTGGTTTGAGTTGCAAAGTTAAAAACCATTTTTTCTTAAATTGGTTTTGAAAAAATTGTAGTCGTCAGTGTTTAAAAATCAAGAGATTACACGAGTGCAACACAAGAGTTTTGCTTTCATTTCTCCAACTTCATATATGTTAGTATTGTGCTCATAAAACTCAAGCAAAAACGTTTGACTATTTCTGACATGGAAATAAAATTTTTACACCTACATTTACCTTACCTGACTGAATAAGCATTAAAGTTTGTAACCCCTGGATCAAACTGAAGAATCGAGAATCTTAGCTCAGAAAAGCCCTGACAAAAAACTGACTTCATTTAACGCCCTCGCTTCACAAATGACGTTATTTATCACTCCCATTTTACAGATGAGGGAAGACAGGTTCAGAAAGAGGTGACATGCCCGAGTCACACAGCAAATCCGGGCAAAACCAGGATTAAGAGCCCTGACGTCCTATCCCCGGTATTCCAACACCGAAGATTCAGAGGACTCCCTGACAGACGACAGGAGGGACTGACTTAGGACATTAGGAGCTTTCTAGTCAGGACCCCGGACTGAACCAGTCCCAGGGGACGTGGCTGGAGAGGGAGGGTGAAAGCCGGAGTCAGTGACTCCCTGGAGGAGAGAGGATCCTGAAATCCACCAAGGCTCTCGCCCTCACTGCCGAGCTCGACCCCTCCCGCCAGGCCTCCAAAACCCAGCCCGCAGGACCCCGCTACTCCCTCACCAACGCGGTTCACTTACCGCCGCTCAACTTCCGGCAACCACGGCGTAGTCCGCAGCGCGCGCCCCGATGACGCAATATGGCCCCGCCCGCCCGCCTGCCTAGGTCAGTGGTACGCATGCGCACACGGAGGCGCGGGCCAACCTGGTATATGAGCCCCTAGCACCGGGCTGAGTGGGAGGAACTTGAGTTGCAAGGAAGGCGGAGCGTCAGGAGGTGGGCGAGGCCCCCTGGTGAGAGCTGAGCAAGCCAGTTTATCAGCTGTGGAAATGTGTTATATGCCTGTCATGCTTTGAAAAAACTGCTCCACTTTCTCTCTTTCGATTTCAGAGCGTGACAGGAATTATGATCATTTCCATTTTCCAGAAGAGGCAGCATTAAACGTATCCTAAGTGTCATTAAAGAGGCAGGTGTGGAGACAAATGAGAATTTTAATAGGTAAAAGTTCATGAAAGTCGTCAGTAATTAACCTGTTCTTTCTAGACCAGATATTATTCTCATAGCTCCCCGCTGTCAATGGGATAAAGTTACTCCTTCCAAGTCATTTCTCGTGCATATACTATGTGCCAAGCATTGGTCAGATATTGAAGACACAATAGTGAGTATAAACTTAATGTGACATATAAGGCCATTCATTCATAAGGAATGAAAGTGACTCAGATGTAGCTCAATAGAGTCATAATAAAAAGAGTAATTACTACTATTATCTACTGTGTTTTCAGGGTTTCATATTTTCTAATCACTGCAAAGGTCCTGAACATAGATGTCATATTATCCCCATTTTGCACATAAAGGAGCAGAGACCAGGAAAAGTTAAGTGGCTTGCTTAAGGTTACAGAGCTTTTGGGGTAAGAAGGTTACAGAGCTTTTGGGGTAAGATTCTAATGGAAGCATGTTTGACTCTGCCAAATAAGAAAACAAATCCAGACTTAGTGAGGAGATTACTTTATTTGAAAGGATTGTTGCAAGCGGGGAGGAAAAGGGAAGGGAAGGGCCTATTGCAATAGAGGGACCACTCTGACTAAAAGATCTGGAAGTGTCTAAGGGTTAGGCAAAAAGAATTTTTCCTTAATAGGGAAGAGTGAAGAAGGCTAGAAAGAACTGGGTGTGGGAAAGTGGGAGGAAAGGGTGGCTTGATTGGATAGTAGTAGGTCAGAAAATGTTTTACCTTGAGGTCAGTCTATTCTCTGCAGGGGCTGAATGGTGGCTCAGGCTGAGGGTAAGTAAAAAATAAGGGGCTTGGAGGGTATGGGAGAAGCTTAACTAAAGTTGGTTAACAAAGCATTTTGTTTGGATTGATCAGTGAATACAAGTAGTTCAGCTAAACATTTAGAAGGCAGAGAAGAGCAATTCAGAAGGACTGTCTTGCCTTGTCACATGTAAACAAGAAAGGTATCCATGAGTCTTAACCTAAGTCATACAGGAATGGATATTTCTTTGCAGTAAACCCTTTCTGGAGCACAGAAGAGTGGAGGGAGGGTGTTGAAAAACCATCACTTTTTTCAGGAGTACAGGGATCAGGTAAAATTCAATATTGTAAACAGGCTCCTCTCCAGCCACTGCCCCCTCAGACTGCATGCTTGGGTCACACCAAACTAATTCTGATGTTTTAAGCACACTCTGCTCTTTTATACAAATCTCCACCCCTCAATACCCTCACACTTCCTCTGCTTGTGTAACCCTCTCTCTGGCTTCAAAACCGAGTTGACGCAAAAAGAGTACCTAGGAATAAATATAACTAAGGAGGTAAAAGACCTATATTTTGAAAACTATAAGACAATGATGAAAGAAATTGAAGATGACACAAATGGAAAGATGTTTCATGGTCATGGATTGGAAAATTAATACTGTTAAAATGTCCATACTTCCCAGAGCAATCTACAGATTCAATGCAATTTTAATCAAAATACCAATAACATTTTTCATAGAACTAGAACAAATATTCCTAAAATTTGTATGGAACCACAGAAGACCCCAAATAGCAAAAAAGATCTTGAAAAAGAAGAGCAAAGCTGGAAGTATCATAATCTCAGACTTCTAGATATACTACAAAGCTGTAGTCATAAAAACGGTATGGGACTGGCACACACACAAAAAATACGTAGATCAGTGGAACAGGATCGAGAGCCCAGAAATAAGCTCATTCTTATACGGTCAATTAATCTATGACAAAGGAGGCAAGAATATACAATGGGGATAATAGAGTGTCTTCAATAAATGGTGCTGGGAAAACTGGACAGCCACATGCAAAAGAATGAAACTGGAGCACTTTATTACACCAAGCACCAAAACAAACCTAAAATGGATTAAAAACGTAAATGTAGGACCTGAAACCATAAAACTCCTAAAAGAAAACATAGGCAGTAATCTCTTGGACATCGGCCTTAGCAATGTATGGAAATGTCTCCTCAGGCAAGAGAAACAAAAGCAAAAATAAACATTAGGACTACACCAAAATAAAAAGCTTTTTCCCAGCAAAGTAAACCACCAACAAAAGAAAAAGGCAACTTAGTGAATGGGAGAAGATATTTGCAAATCATGTATCTAATAAGGGGTTAATATCCAAAACATATAAAGAACTTACACAATTCAACACACACAAACACACACACACACACACACACATAATCCAATTAAAAATGGGTAGAGTAGGGGTGCCTGGGTGGCTCAGTCATTAAGCGTCTGCCTTCGGCTCAGGTTATGATCCCAGGGTCCTGGGATCGAGCCCCGCATCGGGCTCCCTGCTCAGCGGGAAGCCTGCTTCTCCCTCTCCCACTCCCCCTGCTTGTGTTCCCTCTCTCGCTGTGTCTCTCTCTGTCAAACAAATAAATAAAATCTTTAAAAAAAAATTTTTTTAATGGGTAGAGTGCCTGAATAGACATTTCTCCAAAGACATGTAGAAGGCCAACAGATGCATGAAAAGATGCTCAACATCAACTAATCATGACGGAAATGCGAATCAAAACCACAGTGAGATATCCTCTCATACCAATCAGAACAGCTAGTATCAAAAAACAAAAAAACAAAAAAAACAAGAAATAACAAGTGTTGGTGAAAGCGTGTAAAAAAGGGAACACTTGTGCACTGTTGGTGGGAATATAAATTGGTGCAACTACTGCGGAAAACAGTAGGGCGGTTCCTCAAAAAATTAAAAATAGAAATACCATGTGATCCAGTAATTCCACTATTGGGTATTTACCCAAAGGAAACAAAAACACTAATTTGAAAAGATACATCCTCCCCTATGTTTATTGCAGCATTACTTACAATAGCCAAGATATAAAAACAGCCCAAGTGTCCACCCATAGATGAAAGGATAAAGAAGATACAATGGAAGATTACTCAGCTGTAAAAAAAAAGAATGAAATCTTACTATTTGCAACAACATGGAAAGACCTAGGAAAGACCTATTATACTAAGTAAAATAAGTCAGAGAAAGACAAATACTATATTATTTCACTTATATATGGATTCTAAAAAAACAAACCAAATAAACAAACAAAACAGAAAGAGACTCATAAATACAGAGACAAACTGGTGGTTGCCAGAAGGGAGGGGGGTGGCGAGGTGGGCAAAATAGGTGAAAGGGATTAAGAGGTACAAAATTCCAGTTGTGAAATAAGTCATGGAGATGAAAAGTACAGCACAGGGAATATAGTCAATAATATTATAATCACATTGTATGGTAACTACACTTACCATGGTGAGCCTTGAGTAATGCATAGAACTGTCAAATCACTATATGGTACACCCAAAACTAATATAACATTGTATGTCAACTATACTTCAATAATGATGATGATGATTATGATAAACCCAGTTGAAACGTGGGTATCGTAGACAAAATTAAAAAAAAGAATATCACATAATTCCATTTATGCAAAGTTCTAGAATCAGCATAAGTAATTTGTAGTGATTAGAAGTCAGATCAGTGGTTGCCTGGGACATAGAGGGGGCATGAGGAACTTTCTGGGTTGATGGAACTGTTCTATATCTTGATTGAGATGGGGATGACATGGGTGTATACATCTGTCAAAACTCATTGATCTCTACATTTTAAATGGGTGCATTTTACTGTATATATTGAATGTAACAAAATTGGTTTTTAAAATACCCAGTAGGATGACACCCATCCACCTCTAGGCTTCCCTCTATTAGGCATATATGAGCCTGGGTTGAAGTTAGTTCTTTATAAGTTTGTTACCTCTGCTGGACTTCAAGATCCTTATAATTAACATCTTTTTGGAGTTTCTGCCCAGCTCACAATGACTCCACTTCTCTGGGAACTTTTGGTCTTCCAGCCATGTTTGTACCACATGTGACATCTGGCCCCCACCCCCCTTCAGAGTTGATGGCAGGAGAGGTAGACACAGGATGATGCTTTCCTCTAAGCTTTTGAACTGATGCTCATGCCTTGGGGCACCAAGATAATGGAGCATCATGAAAGATGCAAGACCAGGACCCTTAAAAAGGCAGAGAATGTTCTCAGACACAGCAAGGCAATGGGGCCCATGACACTTATTCAAGACCACAGCAATTCAGATTAATCCACCTTCATCATTTGACTTGCAGCTCAATTGAGGAGAGCACATGCTCCCCACAATGGTAACTATAAGCTGCACAGCCTCGGCTTTGAAAGCCCAAGAAACTGTGGAAGGACATATTGGCAAATTAGATCTTAACAGCATTACTTCTTTACAGAACTTAAAATGCATCCCAGCCAGAAGAGCCCCGGCATCCTTTTCATCCTGTGTTAGGACTTAAATCTACCTCTGGAAGGCCCATTTTCAAAAGAGACACCAGCAATTTTCTGCAAGCTAAGTAGCCAAATGGCCAATTCATCAAATGGCCAATCTGCAAACTAATGGATTTTCTGAATGAACACTTTATTAACATTACCAACTTCTAAGATCTATAGCAATTTCTATTAGATGGAACAGTTTCACAAGCTTTTAAAGATTTATGTGATGCAGTAGTTGACTGGTTTTCATGTGGTCTTCACAAATCATTTGAAGGAATTTCTATTTATCAAAAGCTAAGGATGGTTTATTCTTCTTTTGAATATATTTAACTTCTGAATACATTAATACAGAGTATGTTCTTGAATGTAGATTTTTCTTGAATGTATTAATATTATGCCACTTGGTTTATGCTCTTTCTGTCCCCCACTTTCTACTTCTCCTTTTCTGTCTGCCTTCCCATTCCTCAGTTTCTCTCTGTGACTCAGTTTACCTAGTTGTAAAGACACAGAAATCTCCCTCATGAGATTGGTGTATAGGTTAAAGTAGATAATGGTGGCAAAGCATGGGGCCTGGCACATAGTATGCTCAGTATGTTTTAAAATTACATATGAGTCCCCACTGTGTACAAGACACTCTGCATGCACCATAAACACTGTATTCAATAATGCATAGGCCTCGTTTTTTTATGCTCTGACAGTTTATATTGACCATTTCTTGTTCTTGTCAGATTCAAATCCAGGTCTCTTCAACCCAAAGTCAGAGCTCATCAACACTTGTCTTCACTAGTTGTCTCAACCATTTATCAACATAAATAAGGGGCATTTGGGAAATGTTTTTTGACCTGGGAACAGACCAGCTGCAGCTTTTAAAACCAGTATAAAGGTCTCTTTTGCTCCCCCAGTTTTGAGCAAGAAGAGCTTTGGGGGGATGCCAAGCAGAGAGTGAAGATTGTTATAAAAAGTAAGTTCTTTTCTAAAGACATTTACAAATGTGACCAGAAACCAAAGAGAAACCCTATATCAGATCTCGTAATATTTGACAGTACATTTCAATACATCTTCTCAGTTGAAGAGACTCAGAAAGGTAGAATTAAATAAATCAAACTCAGTATAGGTTCAAATATCATATTTTAGGTAGGTAAAAATCTGTCATTTTAACAGATCATGCAAACAGGAACACAAGAGACAAAATATCAGCTTTTACACGCACTCCATTTTTCTACATATATGACAGTTTGGCATTAAGTTTTAAAATATAAATCACAACCAGATTGCGATATAAACCCAAGGAAAACTGGATGTTCCCATGCCTTTGCTAGTTTTTACTGAAAAAGTGTGCCTATAAAAGAACATGATGACTTTTCTTCAACAAACACAGCAGAACTCACAGATAAAAATGCACACTGCCTTCAAAGTATCACCTTCTGCAGCCTCGGGCATATTCTATGTCAGCCATTCCTTCTCTCAACACATCCTTTTGAGAACTGCCACCACTTTCAGGAATAGTGTGTGTGTGTGTGTGTGTGTGTGTGTGTATGTATGTGTTGTATACTTAACGGGACAAATTTTTGCCATTTGGAGGTAACATGTGACAATAAGCTGGAACCCCACCGGGTTTTCCTTCCAACTATGTGATGTTGGGCACCTTATTTCACCTTGCCACACCTCAATTTGCTCCTCTAGTAACACCATCCTCCTGCTGTGGGGTGTCATAGAGCTTCAATGAGATAAACATAACCCAGCCTTCAAGAAACGTGGCTTTCTTCTCTCCATTCCCATTTTTTTGTTTTTATTTTGCAACCATTAAAAAATACCCTTTTCCTCTTTCTTTTGAGGGCATCTTTTATCATTTTTTTGTTACTAGTCAAAAGGAATTGGGGGTTGAAAACAGTGAACGTACAAGCTGCATAATTTCCTACTAACTCTAAGATATGCGTGAATGAGAAATAATAAGGCAGAATTTCCAAGGTGGTTCAGACACTGGTTCTGAGAAAGCTGTAGAAGGGGCTCAGAGGAGAGGTGTTCTAAGAAGTGACCACAGTCACGATAGAATTGCTGTCATGCCTATCAAGGTGACCCCTGGAAGGGGACAGCATCTATCTGCATATGTAAGGTCTCTACACAGTCCTATAACTCCATTCCAGGAAGGCTTAAGAGTTCTGTCTAATTCAGCAGTGAAACTCTCCCCACGTGTCCCTTCGGTTTCCAATTAATTCCCGTCTGCACGCTTGAATTACAATGAGAGTCTGAGGCTCCCACACTTCCTGAGGAGCAGGAGAACTCATCCAGATCTGATTCCCTTGGAAATGTCCTGCTCTCTGCTCAGAGTACAGAATCTATCCGCTGACCACCGCCATCTGCTGTTCTGCAATGGTACCTAAGAACTTTCCAAGTTACTAGTCCTTAAGACTATTCTTTTTGACTCCAGAAAGTCCAGGTGTCTGGCAACTCACAGGCCTTCATCCTCCATTTTCTTCAGGAACATTGCTTTGTTTGCATCCTCTTGTTGCCTCCCTTAGGAGTGAATGTGCAGAATTTTCTTGAATGTCTTCTTGAAGTTTTCGTTGCACAAGGGGTAAATGAGGGGGTTCAGTGTGGAGTTGATATAGCCCAGCCAGATGGTGAACATGTGCACATGCTCATTGCAACAGTTCTTGCAGAAGGCAATGACCATGAAGAAGATGAAATAAGGAATCCAGCAAAGGATGAAGGCCGCCATAATAAAACCCAGTTGTTTGGCGGCCTTCCGTTCTCGGTTCGTGTGCAGCCCAGACACATACTGCCTTGAATGTGAGCGGAGCCTCTTCCAAGTGAACTTGATGTAATCAAGGCCTATGCTAGACCCACTTCTAGGTTTACCTTTCCCTGATGCTGACTCTGTGGGGGTGTCTGAGTCTGTCCGGGAGGACTGGCTATCACCTAGGATCTGATCCTCTGATATCTCATTGGCCCCATGCATGTTCAGGCTCTGTTCATCCATCCCAAGCGGGCTCTGGCTCTGGTTGAAAACTACATAACTCCTGCCACTCCCCTCTGCCTCAGTTTGCACCTGCACAATATTAAGTGGAAAGCACTGGAGTCTGTCCACTTCTTTGTCCTCCTCTCGGCTGAAGACACCTGGGGATTTCATCTCCCCTGGGTCTTGGGATGGTGGCTTCAGGATAGGCTCACCACTGGCATCTTTTGACTTCCTTTTCAGAACCTCCCAGGGAGACTCCTTCCCTGGTTTTTTGGCCCCTGCCTTGGGGTTCTCTGGCTTCAGCTTAATTTCAGAGAAGTAAGGGTGGGATCCATTGATGAGCTCTCGGTGCTGGCAGTGTTGCCGTACAGCCTTGTAGATCTTGGCGTAGAACCAGAGCATGAGCAAGGTCGGCAGATAGAAGTTGATGATGGCAGTCATGATCTTGAACCAGGTGACATCATAGAAGTCTGTCTCACACTTGTCTTCCCGGTGTCCCGAGGCCTGTGACATAAAGTGATGCCATCCCAGAATAGGAATAATCCACAGGAAGGAGAGAAACCAGGCCCCCAAGATGGTGGCTGATGCTCGGGTCTTGGTACGATATTTCAAGTATCTGAGGGGCTGCTGGACAGAGCGATATCGATCAATGCACAAGATGAAGACACTGAAAATGGATGCTGTGCTGGCGACGTAGTCCATGGAAAGCCAAAAGAGGCAGAGAGGCTGGCCCAGGGACCACTTGGACATGAGGAGGTAGAGGATGTTCATGGGCATGACGACAGCTCCCACGATCAAGTCTGCCACGGAGAGGCTGACAATGTACAGGTTCCCCACAGTGTGTAGCTTCCGCTCGCTCCGCACAGCATATAGGACCAGCAGGTTGAGTCCCACTGTGACCAAGGAGATGGCACTCAGGACCACCACCAGAGGCATGAGTTGGGGGTTGGCTATGGTGGTCTTGTTCCCCTCGCACATCTTGTCTTCGAAGGCGCAGGAAGAATTGGGAATGGTCATTGGCACAAGAGCAGCCTCCAGCTGTGGCTCCCTCCCTGGGAAGAAAGACACAAGGATTAAGGTCAGAGCCTTGGAGATCAGTAGAGTCACTTGGTACCATCAAGTTGCTGTAACTGGGGTTGCATGCTGTTCAGGGCAGTGGATACTGCTGGTTACCGACAGTCTATATCCCCTTCTTCCTTAGTCATTCATTTCTTCACCTATTCAATGACTATTTAGTGAATTCCTGGCATTGTTCTGGGCACTGGGAATATAGCAGTGAACAAAACAAAAATCTCTGCCCTCATGGAGTTTACATTCTAGTCAGGGAGTTGGGCAAAAGCAAGGCAAAGTTTGTATAAGTCCCATGTTGCATGTGTTCTGGGAAGGTGGACTGCATTATGACTGGTCTACACCTGATATGGCACTCTAGTTTGAAGAAAACTGAGAAGCCCTAACAGAGTGTAAATCTCTCTTAAAAATTTAGCAAAAACAAACTACTTTCATATTAAGACAAAGCCAGATAAATTCTTAAGAAGAAAACTAAATTTGTATGATATTTTTTTTTTCAGATAAAAAGCAAGATCCTACAGCATTTGATCCTTGTGGGAGGAACCCTTGAGTTACTTTGTTGGAAAAGCATCATGTGGATAGCACTGATTTTGCCCCAGCTCTGCCATTGGTATTCTGAGTGATCTCTCAGGCTGTGTTTTCTCACAGGTCAAACGTGAAAAGTGGCGCAGGTGATCTCTAAAGGCTTTTCCAGGTATCCTGTTCAGAGTCCTGCTTTGGGTATTTTTTCATATTCTCCTCCAGCTCTGAACTGCCCATCAGAGCAACCCTCCAGCTTCTTCCAGTATGCCTCTTCTGAACAGCATCGCCTTCTCCTCTTATGACCCAGTCCTGCTCTCTGCTCCTGTCACTCTCCACTGTCTGCCTGAGAGCCTTCCCCACTCACTCCTGTCAGCCCCAGCCATCAGCTCTGTGAGGATAATAGCCCCCAAACCTACAGCTTCAGCCTGTCTCTTTCTCCACTTCCACATCCCAAACCAGCACCTCACAGCTTCACCTTCAGCCCTGACCAAGCTCACACCCCTTGGAATAGTCTGCAGCCATCCCAGGAAGGAGGAAAGAGGCTAAGGAAGTTCATCTCAGTTTTATTTTTGATTTTGGGTGGGAGAAAGCAGGAAGCATTTCCCCCAAACATTCCCACAGGCTGCTATTCTCAAGGTAGCTCCAACCACCCTCTGCTACAGATGTGTCTCGTTTCTCTTTTTTTCCTTGTTGCCTTGAGGACAGTTCTATTTTCTCATTTCTCTCTTTGCCTCATTGCACACAGAGGGGGATCGAGAATCTCTTTTCACTCTGCATATACTATTTGTCATTCAACAATGTGACAGAAAATGATTTTTTAATATAAAAATCATTGATTTTTTTCCTTTTTGACTAAAAAAGAAAAGTTGTGACGATTGAATTGAGATCACTGACCTAAAAATTACTGTCGCATATTAAGTGTTTAGGGGTGAAATCTACTGAGGTCTACAGCTTACTTTGAAATGAATCAAAAAACAAGTTGGGTGGGTAGTTGGTTAGAAGAAGGGATAAAGGAACAGACATGTAATAAAGCAGGAAGAGCAAAATGTTAATTTATAACCCAGGTGGTAGATATATGGGTGTTCACTGTACAATGCTTCCAACTTTTCTATTTTATCAATAATTTTCATAGGAAGATGTTGGGGGAGATTAACGTAGCATATATACATTTATCCTCCTCACCTACCACTGTAAGCTCGATTCCTTATCACATGTTCTCCTCTGTAGCTTGGACGTGTTAGTTTGCATAAACATAAAAGCAAACGATCAATACATATTCGTTAAATGGATGAGTGAGTGAGAGAGAGGCAGGTGCCGTGAAGCATCTCAGTTCAGAACTTACTCATTCAACAGCTATTTACTGGTGAAAGGTTCCCTTCAGCTCAGTGAGCTGCTTCAGAAGCAAGAGGATCCACTTTTATCCTCTGAAGCCATGGAATAGGGAAGGATTCCTGGAAAGGCAACCGCAACCCCCACCTGCTGCCTCTCCTGAGGAATGCGGGGCGGGGAGGGGTGGGGGTGGTCGGGGTGTCAGGGAAAGAGGAGGAAGCCTGAGAGAACCCTGAAGAGTGGGCCCCACAGGGCAGGCCCCCAAAAGGGTGGCAGGAGCAGCCATGTCCATGGCGACCTCATATCCCGCTCGGGACTGGCTACGTAATTTGCGGGGCCCCGTGTAAAATTAAAAATTAAACAATTATTAAGAATTTCAAGATGGCAACAGCAGAACAGGAAACCGAGACAGGGGCCCTCCTGAGCACAGGGCCTGTGTGGCTGCCAGGGTCACAGGCCCCGTATGCTGTTCCTGCTCTCTGGTCTTCTTATCCAATCCCCGAACATGCCCCACCCGGTGAGATAATTCATGTAAGGCGCTCTTCCCTCCCTCGGGGATCTGCCTTTTGGAAAAGCAGATCGTTGAATGGTTCTCTCTCTATAAATGCCAAAGGGATGTCAGACTGAGTGTGGGAATTGTGTGGGGACGGGGATCCTCACTGCACCTCACGATACACAGGAGGCCATGCTCCCTTTGGGCTGCCCAGATCCCAGCAGGTTCTGAGGTGCTCTCTCTGGGATCAAGGCCAAGCCTACAGAGATGGTGTGGGCGATGGGTGTGCTCTGAGAAGAGAGAATGGAAGCCAGAGGAGGCACTTTGGACAGGGCAGTTGGAGAAGAAAAGCGGGCACCTGTAGATTTTTTATAGCACTGTGTCCCTAGAGGACAGGTGATGGAAGGAGAGGGTTCTCACCCCAGCTCTGCCACTTGGGCTGTGTGGAGCTTGGGTAAACAGCCACGCGTCGAATTTCCTTACCTGTAAAGTAGGGAAAACATCATTATCTCTCTCCCTGGGCTGTTGGGAGGGTCATTTGAGGCAGTGGGGTGGGAAAGCTCTGCTAATCCCCAGGTAATGAGGACCGGGTGACACACAGAAATGAATCCCTTTTCTCGAAGAGGCTCGAGTGTACAAGCAAGCCATCATTTTTGAATTAAGGCAATGGCTCCATTCCAAAACCATTAGCTGCATGATGGAGGGACCTTTTCCAGAGTGATTACAAATAGTCTAATCCAATCAGGCCCAAGTGCCAGCAAGTAAACAAAGGTAGTCAACGTTTCTTCCACATCCTTGGGAATACTGACTGGAACAGCTACAACAGTAAGGAGCCAAGCCCTGGGCTTTTCAGATATCGGTTATTAAATGCCTACCACAAGCCCATAGGGAGGTCTTGTGATGATCCCCAAGGTAGAGATGAGGAAATGCTCAGCTCAGGCTCAGAGAGGTGAAGCAACCAACTCAGGGTCACACAGCTAGGAAGAGACTGGTGAAGTCAAGATTCAAACCTGAGTCTATCTATTTCTCAACCTTTGTTCTATTGACATTTTGAACTGGATAATTCTTTGTTGTGAAGGACTGTCCTGTGCATTGTTGGCTGTTTAGCAGCATCCCTGGTCTCTGCTTGCTAGGTGCCAGTAGCATCCTCCCCCTCTTCCCAGTTGTGACAACCAAAAATATCTCTAGACATTGCCAGATATCCACTGGGAGGTAAAATGATCCTTAGTTGAGAACTACAGGTCTAACTGAAGAATAAACACCTCAACTGCCTTGAGCTTTATGCTCAAGGTCAAAAAGGACTTTCTAAAAATAGATGTTATCTAACAATGCAATGAATTGCCTTGATAGATAGTAAGTTCTCCATCATGGGAGGCATGCAAGAAGAACATTGGAGAAGAGTGATGTGTGAGCTGGGCTTCGAAGGATGAATAGAGGTTCACCAGGAGGAAGGAAGAGGAATTTAAGGATGAAGAAAAGAAAGAATAAAAGTACAGATCTGAGTTCGAGGAATTGGGAGGGAATTGTTGGAATGATGAGTCAGGGAAGGCATTAGGGGACAAGGTGTAAGAAAGCTCTTTTACACCTCTGTGCTTCTGCTTGTGCTGTTTCCCCCTCATGGAGCACCATTTGCCTTGAAGCTCTTAGTTGCTCCCCTCTGTGTCCCCACAACACTTCTAACTTTCCCTTTGATATCACCCAGCTTATCATTCTTTCTTTAGCTGATTGTCCCTAACTAAACAGGGAGCACCTCCGGGGCATGGAAAGTGTCCACTATTTCTGTTTCCGACGTGAGGCACCCATGGCCATCAAGGAGACACCCCCTCCTTTATGGCAGGGCCCACTCCTTTTCATTCACTGCCATTCTCCCATGCTGGTGCTGGGCAGGTACATGAGGGATGCTCAACAGACGTTCATTGGATGGGCTCTGAAGAAGCGAGACACAAATGAAGAGCAACAGGACACACAGGAAGAAGGATCTAACTGCAGAAGGTGTAGGCTTATTTTTCAACAAAGATGTCTAAACCAGCAAAAACTGGAGGTAAGATTTATGCTACTGATGAATATTGATAACCTTCATTTAACTTTTCTCTTTTTTCCTGGAAACTTTATTGTTGGAAATTTCTCTCATGGTAATCCAAAACATGAATACAGATTTATGCACAAGGATGCTTATTGCAACATCATTTATGATAGGCGATAAAAGGAAAGAAATCTAACATCTGGGAACTAAATATATTATGGGATAGCTACAGAATAGAATATCATGCAGTCACTGATAATCACATTTATGGAGCACCATTAGTAATATGGAAAAATGCTTATGATGAAATTAAATTTACAACAGATGTTGTTTATCCAGGATGATGTTAATGCTGTTACCAGGTTTAGCATAAGGATGAGTCTCTGTTATGTTATATTAACAGTGGTTTCCTCTGGGTGGTGGGTGATGTTTATTATCTTTGGCATTTCCCAAGATCTGAACAATGAGAGCATCTCAGTTTTATAACAGGGAAAATAAGACCTAACTGTATTCATTTTTTTTAAGATTTTATTTATTTATTTGACAGAGAGAGACACAGTGAGAGAGGGAACACAAGCAGGGGGAGTGGGAGAGGGAGAAGCAGTCTTCCCGCTGAGCAGGGAGCCCGATGAGGGGCTCGATCCCAGGACTCTGGGATCATGACCTGAGCCAAAGGCAGACGCTTAACAACTGAGCAACCCAGGCACCCTGCATTCATTTTTTAGAACAAAATAAAATAGATTTATTCCATTGGAAAAAAATTTTTTAGGGAAAGGTCTTCCACATTCTTAGCACATCTTTTATTTTTTTTAGTGAAAAGTGAGAGTTTGGGATTCCTTTCTTGATACATTGCCTCACCCACCATTCCTCCTTCCAAACTGCTCTACCCTCTGAATCATTTGCATTGGATGTTTATTTTAGTCAAGTAAGTCTGAACATTAGTTTCTTTGTTCTAATTCTGAGAGAGAGGTACCATGCATGAAAGTACCCCAAATATTCTCACTGAGTGTGGCCAAGGCATAATTTCCATAAAATGCCCAGGCTTATCAATGCCACCAGCTGTGGTGCCCAGAGCAGACTGCAAATAGCAAAATCCCATTATGAACCTGGTGTTGCAGGAACATGCCTGATTTTGAATGTAGGGCAGTGCTGGGTTAAGAGTTAGCCTCTGGGTAAGATGCAAGAGGTAGATGTCCTTGTGGGCAGAGTGGCCCTGAAGATTTTTCTGGGGGTGGAGATACACTTTCTACAGAGTCAGGGAGGGAAAGCTAATAAGAACAGGGGACTGAGTGTGGAGTGAGAGGGAGTGGCGGGGACTGCGGCAAGCTGGAGAGTATATTCTGTCTGAAGAGGACAGCTCTAGCTCTAGCTCAGACACCACCAACCGCTGCAGGCCCAGATCTGCCTATTTTTTAAATGAAGCATAAAAGCTGGATTTCTATATGGAATCTTTTAGTTTTTATAATGTCACTTATTTAGTTGTTTTGCTTTCTTGAACAATTGAACACAGGTCAAGAAAAAACAGATTTTGAGGACATGACCTGTGAGCTCCGAGCTGGAGATGTTAAGCTAGTTCATAGGGAATCTGGAATGCTGAATACAAGATAATGACCCTGGGATAGACTCCTTTTGGGGAATCTGCCCAACTCACAAGCTTCCTTCTCGGAGAACCATCATCCAGCTAGGGGTAGACCCTGGCAGCCAAATTTATACCATGTAAACCTGATCCCTAGTCATGTGATTGGACTGGAGGATGTCATCTGACCCAGAAGGGCTAAGTCCCATTCTCTCTTCTGGAAAACTGGGATGGGGGTTGTGCAGCCAAGATAGTCTGTTGGTCTCATGAACTGAAGTGACAAGAAAGGGTGGGGGGGGAGCTGTGGCTGCCATTGAGAGGCAGTGTTGCTCATATGCAGACACACTGAAGTAAAGGAAGGGATGTAACGAGGCCTGGGACAAATGCCATGACCTGTGCTGGAATAACTGACCTCTCCATGGGCAAAGATGGATCTAGACCTTTCCCCCTCACACCATACACAAAAATCAACTCAAAATTGACGATAGTCCTAAACATAACAGCTAAACATCTTAAAACTATCAGAAGAAATCATAGGAAAAAAGCTTTGAGATCTTGAGTTAGCTGAAGATTTCTCAGACACAACGCCAAAGGCACAACCCATAAAGGAGAAAATTAAGTAGGACTTTGTCAAAATTTAAAACTCCTGTGTTTCTCTCTCTCTCTCTCTTTTTTTTTTTTTTAAGATTTTACTTATTTATTTGTCAGAGAGAGAGTGCACAAGCAGGGTGAGAAGCAGGCTCGCTGCTAAGCAAGAAGCCGATGTGGAACTCGATCCCAGGACCCTGGGATCATGACCCGAGCCAAAGGCAGACGCTTAACCGACTGAGCCACCCAGGCATCCCAAAACTCCTGTGTTTCAAAAAGCACCACTTTTGAAAGTAAGAAGCTACAGAATGGGAGAAAATATCTGTACCTCTTATATCTGCTGGATCATATGTCTGATGTATCCAGAATGTGTAAAGAACTCTTCCAACTCAATAGTAATAAGACAAATAACCCAATCTAAAAATGGGCAAAGGATCTGAATAGATGTTTCACCAAAGAGGGTATAAGAATGGCTCAGAAGCTCATGAGAAGATGCTCAACATCATTAGTCATCAGGAAAATGCAAATCAAAACCACAATGAGATACCACTTTACATCCACTGGGTGACTATACTTTTAAAAGACAGACAATAATAAGGATTGATGAGAATGCCGAGCAATTAGGATCCTCCTATACTGCTGGTGGGAATGTAAAATGGTGCAGCCACTGTGGAAAAGTCTAGCAGTTCCTCAAACAGTTAAATAGAGTTACCATAATCACCAGTGATTCTATACCTAGATATCTACTCAAGAGAATGGAAGATATACGTCCACACAAAAATTTGTATGTGAACGTTTCTAGTATTATTGATAATAGCCAAAATGTGGAAACAACCCAGATATTCATCAACTGATGAATGGATAATCAAAATATGGCATATCCATGCCATGGAATATTTTTGGCAATTAAAAAAAAAACGCCAAGTACTGATACATGCTATAGCATGGATGAACTGCAAAAACATCATGCACATAAACGAAGTTAGACACAAAAGGGCAACACATTGTATGATTTCATTTACAGGAAAAGTCCAGAAGAGGAGATCCATAGAGACAGAAAGTAGATTAGTGGTTGCCTGAGACAGGGGGTGGAAACAGGAAGGAGTCTTTGGGAGTGATGGCAATGTCTTAAAATTGAATTCTGATGATGATTACACAACTCTGGACATTTACTAACAATAATTGAATTGTATGATTTACTCAGAATGGGTGAATTTTGTGGTATATAGATTATAGTAAAAAAAGTTGATTAAAAAGAAATTCAGTGGTCCAAGCAAGAGGCTGTCTAGGTTTCCAGACTTCTGTCTGTTTTAAAAACCTGTATTGCTCCCTAAAATACTTACCAGGCACTAGAATTTTTTTTAAGGGAAATAAAGGAGTGTTAGGCAAATAAGGCCGAAACTAAGGGCAGATCCTAACTGGAGTTGGGTCACAATTTTGACTCCGAGCTTCCCAGGAGCCAGAGCAAAGAGGAAAAACAGGATCAATTACAAGATTCTAGTGTCATTTGAATAAAAGCAAAATAGTCGCTTAGCAGAAAGACAGCTTTAGCTGGAACTAAGTTTTAGATAACATGGTTTCTTGTAGAGGGGGGCACAGTGAGATGTTACATATAACTTCTTAATCCTTAGCAGCCGAAGAGTGGACATGACTTAGCTACATCAACTCTTCCCTCCTGTGCTTCCATGATCCTCTCTCATTTTATAATTTGGCTTAAGAGTTTGGGAGGTTGGACTTGTTTATCTGCTCTTCCCAAGCCCCACCCCTGGTGTGACAGGCTGGGATTTTGAAATGAGGCCAGGAATGGGAAGCCAAAGGATAATTATCACTAAATGACAAACAAAAGAAGTATAAAAAGCCCAGCTCCATTCTCTCTTACCCTCTGACATTGAAAAGCAATGAATGAGAAGAAAAATAGTATTTCAAAGCCTTCCTACATACCAGCATTGGGCTGGGAGGGTTTCCATGTTGCTTCATTGAATCCTCACAGTGCCAGTTATGATAAAGGAATTATTTTTTGCCCCCATTTTAATGATGTGGAAACAGAGGTTTCTGGAGTTTATAGGGCTTGGTACCCTGCACTAAGATCCAAAGATGACTGAAGAACAAGTCCCTTAATGGCCCAAGTGACACCCACCTTCTAGGCTATTTGAAGGGGCTTCAGACCCCCTGCCCTAACCCACCCACCTTTTCACTACAGTAAGAAAGAAAGAGAAGAAAATACACGTTTTAAATAAAGATTTCACGGCACTGGAACTACGAACATCTGCACTAACATTTGACAAGGACACTGTAGACAACACCAGGCCCAGCATATACACACATATCATTTCATGACACAAAGAATAATACTTTATTTTTGTTCCAAATTCCCTGAGATTAAGCCTTGAGAAAGGCACTTTCAAAGACCAAAGTTATCCAGGCTGTTTCCTTCTTGAGAAAAAAAGAATTATGTATGATATTGAAGTAAGTAAAAGAGCTGGTAGAAGAGAAAGGAGAGGCAGATGAGATGCTTACGAGAGAGCTCCTAGGTGACTGGGAGTCTCTTTAATATCTGTCCCCTTCAGTCAAGTGACCCCCTGCCGGACTGTGCAGCAGTCATCCCTGCACCACACGTGGGGCTCCTCGGCGCCACCTGCTGGCCAAGCCTCCTACTGGTACTGGGGCCAGGCTTGTCTCTAGACTGAGGTATGTGTGTACAGGAGCATAGGTGAGAGTGAATCAGTCTGGCTGCTCGTTCCATTCTCATATGCATTCATTTACCCATCCATCCATTCATCCATCCAACCATTCATCCATCCATCCATCCATCCATCCATTCATCCATCCATCCATCCATCCACCCATCCACCCATCCATCCATCCTCTTTTCCCTCCACCGATCCATCCATTCAAAAACTCCTTACTGAGGCATCAGGCACAGATGCTATGATAGGTGAAAGACACAACCCCAGTGCTCATGGAATTCATGGCCTACACCAGTGGTTTTCAACATTGGCTACCTGGAGACTTTTTAAAACATACTGAGACATCTGTTTCAGGGAAGATTGAGTACAGGTACTTTTCCCTATTTTTTCTGCTAAGTACAATTAAAAAAAAAAAAACCAACCCTGAACACTATATTTAAAACAAACATAAGACAACTCTAAAAGGTGGAGAGGCAAAGGCAGACCAGCTAGGAATCCCAGGACCCAAAGAATGACACAGTGATGAGTTCCCTGGGTTTTTATCTTGCCATATATATCTGAGCCTTTGAGCTACAATGGTTGGCAGTTCAGAAACACTAATGGGTACAGACAAAAAAATTAAAAAGCCCCAACAAAAGTCTGCTGTGTCTAGCCAAAGGACCAGAAAAGGGGCAGCCTAGCAAAATAGAAAACTTTTAGACTAAAACTGGTCTGCTTGCAGCCAAACACCACAGAAAACACTAGAGTCCCATTCTGATCCTGGCTAGCAGAGGCTGAGTGGAGCCAAGACTTCTGCCCTTGTCAGAATACAAGGTGACCCGACCCTCCTGCTGGGGAGGTGTCCCTACGGTCCCTAATAAGGACTTTCATCCTCAGCAGGTAGAGATAAGCCCTGCACCCCACCCCCCAGAGTCAATAGAGGCCACATGGGGGAGCAGTAAGGAGGCACCTCTACCCCTCTCAGCCAGGGAGTTATTCCCGGGGCCTGGTAGAGAGCCAGAACTTGTCCCTGCTCATGAGTAATGAAGACCCCTCCCCCTTCAGGTGTCACAGAAGCTGAGGGGGGAACCTGGACTTCTACCCCCACCAGGAAGTAATAAGCTGGTGGCACACCCTCATCCCACTGCCTCTTGTTTCCCCTTCCCCAGAGCAGTGTCTCATAACACCAGATAAAACAGAAGACGTATATTTGATCCAGAGTCTCAAATGCCCATCTAAAATTCCCACATTTCAGTTGAAAATCATTTCTCATATGAAAAACTGGGAAGAGCTCATACAGAATTTTTCTTAAAGTAATCAATAGATACCAATGCCAAGATGACAGGGATGCAAGGATGACCCAACAAACACTTTAAAGTAACCATCATAAAAAGGTTAAAATGTGCAAATGGGAACATCCTTGAAACAAAGGAAAAAACAGAAAGTCTGGGCAAAGAAATAGAAGAAAAAAGAAGAACCAAATGGAAATTTTAGAACCAAAACATCTGGTAACTAAAATAAAAACTCAATGGTTGGGTTCAACATCAAGATGGAGGGAACAGAGGAAAGAATCAGTGGACTGGAAGACAGGACAATAGAAATTAGCCAAACTTAACATCAGAAGGAAAATAGACTGGAAGCTAAAAAAAAAAAGGACAGAGTCCCAGAGATCTGTGGGACTATATAACAAAAGACTTAACACTCATGTAGGCATAGTGCTGGAAGTTGACAAGAAAGAGTGTGCGGATGAAAAGGTACTGGAAGAAAACTTCCTAAATTTGGTAAGAGACATAAACCTTCATCAAGAGGCTGGGTGAACCTCAAACAGGATAACCTCCTCTTAAAACCCACACCAGGACACATAATAATTAAACTTTGGAAAACTAAAGAAAAAAAATCTTGAAAGAAGCCAGAGAAAAACACCTTACTATAATGAGAATGACAGTAGATTTCTCATCAGAAAATGTGGCGATGAGAAGGAAGTGACATAATATTTCAGAAGCCAAAGGAAAAGAAATGTCAACCCAGAATCTCACACTCGGTGAAAATACCCTTAGGAAGCGAAGGGAAATCAATACATTCTCAGAAGAAGAACTCGTACAAGACTTGTATGCTGAAAACTACAAAATGCTGATGAAAGAAATAAAAGATCTAAATAAATGGGGAGATATACAGTGTTCACGGAGTAGAAAATTCAGCATAGTAAATGTGTCAACTCTCCCCAAATTGATGTACAGATTTAATGCAATTCCTGTTCAAATCTCAGCAAGGTGTCTTATAGATATGGATGAGACCATTCTAAAATTTATATGGAAAGACAAAGGGCTAGAATAGCTACATGATTTTTCAAAAGAAAAATAAAATGAATAAAATGAAATCAGGCTATCTGATTTCAAGACTTATTACATAGCTGCAGTAATCAAGACTATAGTATTGGTTGAGGGGTAGGCACAGAACAATGGAACAGAATAGAGAACCAAGAAACAGGCCTGCATAAATATGCCCAAGAGATTTTTAACACAGGTGCAAAATCAATTTAACTGGGGAAAGGGCATTTTCAACAGATGGTGCTGGACCAGTTGGACGTCCATAGGCAAAAAACTGAACCTCACTCAGAACCTAAGAAAATTAACTCAAAATGGTTCATAGACTTAAATGTAAAAAGTAAAACCATAAAACTTTTAGAAAAACTCAGAGAAAGTCTTCAGGGTCCAGGGCTAAGCAAAGGGGTCTTAGACTTGACACAAAAGCATGACCCTTAGAAGGAAAATTGATGAACTGGATCTCCCCTCCAGTTATTTACCTACTCCCATTATAATCTTTGCTGGATCTATGTGTTTCTTATGCCATCATTTCCCTTATATATATTTTTAACAGATCCACTTTTTTTAAGCTTAAGTTTATTTTACTATAACATATAAGAAGCCAGTCATCTGTTTTTTGTCATCTATAGAAGCTTTCCATAAGAATAAATACGATGACAACAAAACAAGGTGATTAAATTCTAGCCAGATATTTTGAGGAAGGCTCTTCATTAAAAAAACAAAACAAAACAAAAACATGAGTACTTATCGGTATTAAAGATCTACCAGCACCAAAATGAGACTCTCCTGCGGGTAATCAAAAGAATCGAAAACCAATGTGAGTCAATATTAATCAACGCCACGACTGTTTACAATTTATAGTCACTTCAGGTACCACCTAAAATGTGGTAAGCACTGCCCGAGATTGTTTTGCTCCCAAATGCCTTTAAGGAAAAGTTCAAACCCTTTAGATGGCTGGCATGATATTTCCTTCATGTTTGACCCACTATACTCCAGTAAACATGAAGTCACTGGTCCCAGACCCCTCAGGTTCTTTCAGCCTTTGGGCTCTGCACATGTTATTCCCTCCTCCTGGAAGAGGATGTGCCTTTGGAGCAGGGACCTCATTTTTGTATATGATTCTCTCCTTCTGGGCCTACTTCAGAGCCTGCCCACAACAACAGGTGAGAAGAATGAGAATAAGAAAGAGGGGGATGGTTGATAAAGGTTGATAATGAAGACTGGAAGCCGGGCACCTGGGTGGCTCAGTCGGCTAAGCATCCGACTCTTGATTTCGACTCAGATCATGATCTCAGGGTCTGAGCTCAGTGGGGAGTCTGCTTCTTTCTCTCTCTTTCTCTCCCCCTCTCCCTCTGCCCCTCCCCCTGCTTGTGCATGCTCTCTAAAATCAATCAACCTTTATTTTTTTTAATTAAAGATTTTATTTATTTGACAGAGAAAGAGATAGCGAGAGAGGGAACACTAGCAGGGAGTGTGTGAGAAGGAGAAGCAGGCTTCCTGCCGAACAGGGAGCCCGATGCGGAGCTTGATCCCAGGACCCTGGGACCATGACCTGAGCTGAAGGCAGCTGCTTAACGACTGAGCCACCCAGGCGCCCCTCAATAAATCTTTAAAAAGAAGATGGGAAGAAAAGAGGAAGAAGGGAGGAAGGCGGGAAGGGAAGGAGAGAAAGAAGGAAGGAGGATGATGACCTACCTTTTTTTTAAGTTTATTTATTTATTTATTTAAGTCATCTACCTCCAATGTGGGGCTTAAACTTGTTATCCGAAGGTGAAGAGTCGCATGGTCTTCTGACTGAACCAGCCAGGCACTCCTGAATTTCTGTTTATCATACAAAACTCATCTTAAAAGTTCCTTCTTCTTTGAAGTTTTCCTATATCTTTAGATACATCTAAGCTCTCCTTCCTCTGGGTTCCCACAGTATTGTTTCCATATTTCTATTTTTTTAAAAAAGATTTATTTATTTATTTGAGGGAGAGAGAGAATCTCAAGCAGACTCCCTGCTGAGCGAGGAATCCGATGCAGGGATCTATCTCACGACCTCCGGATCATGACCTGAGCTAAAACCAAGAGTCAGATCCTCAACTGACTGAGCCACCCAGGCATCCCCCATATTTCTACTGAGGCATTTAATGCTCTGTATTCTACTGACTGACTGACTGAATGAATGAATGAATTCAGGTATCCTTCACTTAGACTTTGACCCTTACAAGGGCAGGAGAAATATGATAGTCACCTATTATTTCAGAACCTAGCCCAGAGGTTCTTAACCGTGGCTGCATGTTAGAATCCCATGGGGAGTTTAAAAAAAAAATCCTAGGGGCGCCTGGGTGGCTCAGTCAGTTGAGCATCTGCCAGGGTCCTGGGATCAAGGCCTACATCAGGTTCCCGGCTCACCAGGGAGTCTGCTTGTCCCTCTCTCTCCACCCCTGCTAGTGCTCTCTCGCTCACTCTCTCCCAAATTAATAAATAATAAATAAATCTTTAAAAAAAATACTAATGTCTGGCTCCCACCCTCAGACAAGATTCTGATTTTCTTGGTATGAACTGTGATCTGATTATCAGGATTTTTGAAAACTCTCCAGATGCAGCCAAGACTGTGAACCATCACTTAGCCCAAAGCTGAATGGTAAGAGGAACTCAGTGAGTGATGAATGAGTGAATGGAAGAATTCTTTCTTTAACACATCACAGTGCTGACCCAACATGACCATTTTCAGGGTTTCATGCTATGCTAATTCATTAATATATTCAGGAACTATTAATTAAGCAATAACGCAGTACCAGGTGTTATGCTAGGCCACGCTGCTGGAGATGGAAACATGAGTAAGACTCCCACTTCTCCCCCTGTTCCAATGTGCCTTTGGGAAAGCTGGGGCTGTGTCCTTGTTGGTCCGAGAACTTTCTGTCCTGCTGGTTAATTGGCCAGTACCAACAGCAACCATCTCCCCAGTGACTGACAGCAAACCTTACTCCTGGCTGCTTCTTTGGCAAATGTAAGGACAGACTCTATAAATTCCCAGAGAGAAAGTTCCTGGAGGGTAGGAGTGAGTCAACAGAGCAAAAAGAAAGTGGTCCTGTCTAGATCTCTCTAAGCACTGCAGAAGCGACAGGTGAGTCTCACAGGTGGCCGACTCAGGTGAGTCTCACAGGTGAAACCCTGTGCTAATTAAATAACTTCTTTTTGGGTGTGTATTTACTCAAAGAAAATCTAAGGCCTTAGGATATGATTAAGATCTGAACTACCTCACACTTAAAGAGAACTTCCTTCCCAGTGGCTGCCCGCTCATACTTAGAGTTGCTTTAAGATTTGCACCACAGATTACCAAAAAGCAGAGATAATGATCATTTGTGCCACTGCTGCGCTGGTTCAGCCTTTGATAATATCTCTGCTCAACTGTTTAACAGCTTCCGAACAGCATCCTGATTCTGATCTGGGTCCTCTCAGCCCATCCTACATGCAGCAGCCAGATAATCTTGCTAAAAACCACACATCCAATCACCTCTTTCTCCTACGGAAACTCTAATGGCTTGCCATTGCTGTTGGGCCACAATAGGATACACAGGACTTCCCCCCTCTGTATAATACAAGGGTAACCCAAATGAAACTGGGCTGTCTTGTGTCCAGTCTAACCATGGTTACATTCAGAAGAAATTCAAGTCCAACATCCAAGAAGAAAACAGATGGAAAATAACTTAAACCTTTCCTGAAGACTCTTAAAGAGGCAAAAAACCCCACAAAAACCCACATAAAACCTAAAGCACCTCTTGTCCCATCTGTTACCCTACTCTGCCACTTCCCATGTCAGCAGCTTGCCATCAAATCTCTCCCTCTCCTCTTGAAAACTGTAGTTTGCATTGGTTCCCACTTTTACTCTTTCTCCCATCCACACTCTAATCTTTCTGACCTATTGAAGACACCTTGCATTTCTAACAGAAATCCACTTTGCTTTCCCGGTGCTTTCTCTTCTTTTCCTGTAAACTACTCCAATTAGCACCACAGAAGCCCAAGAGACAAGCATTCAAAAACAGATTCCACTCTGGAAACCGAGGGACAGTGCCAAGCGGTAGCATGTTAAAACCTTTGACCTCGCACAAGAACCGTTTCCATCGGGATGGACCCAATTTCCCATGTAGCGTCCTCTTCTGGGACTCCACGTTGCTTCCACAGACCTGGCTCTCACACACCCCCACACCTTTGCAAATGCTGTTCTCTCTGCCTGGGCTGCCTGTTCCTTCCGTCTCAGCCTGACAACACATTTAATTAATTCTTTACAACCAGCTCCGATGTCACTTCCTCTAGGACTTTCTCAGTTCCACCGGACAAGTTCATTGGCTTCCTTCTCTAGGGTTTTTCTGAACTTTGTACAGACCTCGGTTGTAACCCCTGTCGAGATGGGTTGTAATTCCTTAATTACTGACCAGACTTTTCATTAGACCTGAGGTGCCAAATTTAAGTCTGAGTCATCTCTGTGTCCTCAGCCCCAAGAACCAGGGAGTTGCTCAATAAACAGTTACTGAATGCTCTAGAAATATGCTCCAGCTACGAGTGCTGCAGAAAAGCATTTCCCAATGTTCTCCGCTCTGCTCATTAGCCTGGGAGCTCATGTCACAGTGGAGCTTGAGAGATCGGCCCTGGCACTCACACAGCTATGTCTGGCCAGCCCTCCAAAGGGTAGTCAGTCCCTCTCTCTGACCCCAGCCAGGCCTGGTTCTTGCCTAGTCAAAAATAAATGAAGTTAAAGACAGCCCAGCAATTAGGCATGAGAATGCAATAAAGGCACACAGACTTGAAAAGAAGTCAAACTTCTCTATTTGCAGATGACAGGATCTTATATCTAGAAAATCCTAAGGGTTCTACAAGAAAATGATCAGAGCTAATAAAAGAGTGTGGGGGCCCTAGGCCCTCAGTTTGGGATGGGAGGGGCCCTGCTGCCACCTGGATCCACCTCCCTGTGGCATTTGCCAGCACACCTTCCTTCCAGGAAGCTCCTCGGCAGCAGAAGCCATGTCCTCATCAGTCTGACAGCCTCATCTGCCAGCTCTGCTTGGTGCACAGTAGGTACGCATATCACAGGGCTTCATCAGGGATGGAATGATGGGGTGGGGGGAACAGTCTACTAACGAGAACACGTCTGTCCCTTTTGGCATGTACCGGAGTGATGGCATCACTCAGATGTGGGGTATGAGGATAATCTGGCAGGCACACGTTGTGGGTAGGGGGAAGGTTGTCCCCTTCCCTGCCGACAGCTCCCCATGCATCCAGTCCCCATCCTTTGCAAATCTGCAGAGGAGCCATCCTAGAAAGAAGAGCCCACTCTTCATGGCACAGGATTTGTCCACTCATCTTTGTTTACCGTGCATCTGGCTCATAGTAGGTGTTTGGTTAATAATTGTTGAATGAATTTGCTGTGTGACTTTGAATACTTCTCTCAACCTCTCTGGATCTCCTCTGTTAAACAAGGGGGGTCTCACTAGATCAGAGGCTTTCAAACCTCCCACCAGTTCTCTTGGTAGCACAACTACTGGTTCTTATAAAAATTTATAATCAGATAAAAGCAGGTTGCTCTGGTTGGAGGAGAGGAGTGGAGGTCCCAGAGTCCCATCTGCTTGGCTCTTCCCCTCACTCTTTGTCCCAGAATCCCCAGAAACCCCTCAGAATACAGTTTGATAACAATTGTGCTTGAGGAACCCTAAAGGTCCTTACGGCTATAAAATTCAGATTGCTCTTTAAGGAACATCTGCATTTTAAGAGAGCGACTCTGTAAAGGGAAAGCCCTTTCTGACACATTTGGACAACTATTATTGCATGTCTAATGTGCTTGAATGGTGGAACCTGAGGCCCCTAGATTGGAAGGGAGAGGTAGGGTTGTCTCGAGATGGAGGATGGATGCGTCCCAATGCCTTGACACCACATTGGATAGAGAGTACCACTTGCTCTGCCTGGACTTGTTTGTAATTTGGCCCTGGCTACAGAGCATGTCAGCAATCAGCAACCTGGACCAGTGTACCTTCCTGTCAGCCTGCCATCTTTTTCCTACACGGGCATCTGCTTCATAAATGGTTGTCAAGAGAACCTTCCTAATCCAGGGAAGTTACAGCTGTGAATATGCAGCATGTTTCGGTTCCTTGTCCTGGCCCAACCCTGGCTTGTCCTTCACCCCCACCCTGGCCCCTGCCTCCAGCTACTTTGCTATTTCCCCAGTTCCTGAGCCCAGGGCATAGGTGTTAAAGAGAGGCTGTTAGTGCCCTATGCCATCAGAACAACCACACAATCATTGGCATATAGGATTAATGGACGATTTTAAGGAGAAACTGATATAATGATGTTCACAGTGACATTATTCAAAAGGTGGAAGCAACCCAAGTGTCCATCAACAAACGAGTGAATAAACAAAGTATGGTCTCTACCTACAATGGAATATTTATTATTCAGCCTCAAAAAGGAAGGAAATTCTGACCCTTGCTACAACAAAAATGAACCTAGAGGACATTGCGCTAAGTAAAATAGCCAGTCACAAAAGACATATATTGTGTGGTTCTTTTTTTTAAAGATTTTATTTATTTATTTGAGAGAGAGAATGAGAGACAGAGAGCATGAGAGGGAAGAGGGTCAGAGGGAGAAGCAGACTCCCTGCCGAGCAGGGAGCCCGATGCGGGACTCGATCCCGGGACTCCAGGATCATGACCTGAGCCGAAGGCAGTCGCTTAACCAACTGAGCCACCCAGGCGCCCATATTGTGTGGTTCTATAGTTAAAGCACGTTTATAGAGAGAAAGTCGAGTGATGGTTGCAGGAGCTGGGGAAAGGCGGGATGGGGAGTTGGTGTTTGATGGGTACAGAGGTTCAGTTTTGTAAGATGAAAAAGGTTCTGGCCAAGCAACTCCTTGCAACATTCTGGGGTAGAGTGTCTAACATGAAAGGATTCTTCAGTTGAAGGGGATCTTTAGAGGGAATCTTCCTGGGAATTCAAGGCAGATCGAATGTGAGTGCCTAGTAGATGTAGGGCATGCACTGAATTGTTACATTTTACATTTTTTTTACAAACTCATATTCCCACCTCCAGATACTTGAGGGAGCAGCAACCCCAGTGACACCATCTGCCTTGATTTCTCCTCTCAGTTCAGTCAAGGAATCAGGGGTTGGTCATCTCTTTCCTGCTCCCGGGGAAGCAGGATCGTGAAGGACACCGGCTAGGAAAAGGGACCCTCTGAGAAGCAGGGAACCCTTCCCAGGTAATTACCCTCCACTTGTCTGTTCCTTAAGCTCACACGACCTGGTAAAGGCAGTAGAGGCAAACAAAGCTTACAGGAGGCAGCCCAAGCCTGGAAGGGTAAAAGCAGCACCATGTCCCCTACATAAAACACCAGAAAGCAATTTACTGTCTCCGGCGCATTTTCACCTGCCACGGGCAGGCTCAGGAAGCGCTGGGGATTCCACACCTCTCACTGCCTGCTATTTCCCGGGGCTACTGGAGGCTCCACATGTTTGGAGGAAACACAAGTATGGGCAGGCTCAGCCCGGAGCACCCCAGGTTCCAGCAAGCAGCCTAACCCACCTCAGTGACAGTTCTTATGGGGGTCGGGATTTTCAGGAGAATCAGGAGGCGTCAGACCTCAGAGAAGCGACTCCGCCAAGATCACACAGCAAGTCAGGGGCAGAGGTGGAGACAGCACTCAGGGCTTCTTATGCCCAGGTCTGCTTCTTTCCAGGACCACCAACTCACACTGAGAGCTCGTACGAGGGTCCGGGTGGGGTGCCAGGGGATGACGTGCATTCTCCTACTAAATGGCCAGCACAATGCTAGGGGCTAAGTACTATTATGATTTCTTTTCCAGATAAGGAAACCAAGGCTGAGAGAGGTTAAATAACTTGCCAAAGGTCAGAGAGCTGACGGGAGGCAGACCCTGAATTTTTATCTGATTGTATCCAACACCTCCTCCCTTATTTTAAAAGTGTGTGTGTGTGTGGTTTTTTTTTTTTAAACAAGACATAAACACAGGAAACAGCACAAATCTAATGAGTTTACTCAATAGATGATTATAAGACACATACAACCCAGGTCAAGAAAGAGGACTTTGCCGCCCAACCCCCACCCTTGAAGCAAGCCTGACCAGTCCCTGAACTCTGCCTCCTCCCTCTTTGCTCACGCTGTTCCTTTTTCCTGCACTACTGTTCTACAAAATCAGGACTGACCTACTGAGACCCTGCCCAACCCAGAGGCCCAGCCCAAGGGCTACCCCTCCTGAGACGCTTTCCGGATTCCTACTACCTGGCCTGGTCAGAACCTCTGTCATCTCTCAACAGGACAGGCTTTTGCACACCTCTCTCATTTTCTTTAGCACATTCTATCTGAATTTGTTGGTCTAAGTAATAATCATCTAAGGTCAATCATCATTATTGAGGACTTTCATTGTGCTGGTCACCATGCAAAGAACTTAAATGCATTGTCTCATTTAACATGTAAACCTCTATAACCATGTCCGTTTTAAAGACTTGGAAACTGAGGCTCAGAAATACTAAGAAGCTCAAGGTCACACAGTTAGCAAGGAACAAAGCCAGGCATTCATTCCTCCAATCAATCAATCAATCAATCATTATTTATTAAGGGCCTATAATATACTAGACATAAACTAGATGTTGGGAAAATAGCAGGAATCAAGTCAGACAAATTCCCATCCACAAAGAGCTATCATTCTAGTGGGGAGACACAATTCATTAAAAAAAAAAAAGTAAATAAATACTACATTAGGTGATAATGAGTGCTTTGAGAGAAAACAAGGGGATTATTATGTCTGGGGTAGGTGTGCTATTGTATAAAGGATGATCAGGGTGATGTGGTGGCATCTGAGCAGAGGCCTAAAGGAAGTAAGGGAATGAATCACGCAAAGATCTGGGAGAAAGAGCATGACAGGAGGAGGGAACAGCCTGGGCAAAGGCCCTGGGGTGGACACATCCTTGACATGTTTGATAAACACCCAGGACATCAGTATGGCTGGAGCTGAGTAAGAGATGAAGGCAGAGAGGTGGTAGAGATGAGATCATCTGGGGCCTTACAGACATGGTAGATACTTTGGTTTCGACTTTGAGGGAGATGGGGAGCCACTGGAGGATGGCTCTTAGAACCCATGCTCTTCATTACTATGCTATACTTTCGGATCGTTACTTGAATGAGTGCCAAAAGGTACTTGCGGACATTTTTCTCACTAAAACCAGCAGGATGGCAGCCAGACAGCCAAAAAAAAAACCCCAAAAAAACCAAAAAACAAGAGATAGCAAGATCTGAGCTTACAGGGCTGGCATGACCATCCCCTTGCTTGTCAGGAGGCTCTGTGGCCCCCACAGCACAGGACTGGTTGGGGTGCTGGGGTGACCTGAGTGGGTCCTCTAACTGGACTTGGCAAAGTGTAAACTTCCCAGGCCTGTCCCTGGGAAGGTCTCAGCCCCTCCATGAAATGTGTCCTAGAGGCAGAGAGAAAAGGCAATTTCTGTAATGACTCACTGGAGAGAAATGAAAATTGTGTCCAGGCTGGAAAACAATCCATTTGAAAGTCACACATTTGCCTCCAGAATATATATATATATACATCTCTAACTCCAGGGTGCTCTGCTCATGGGATCCCGGGGTCTTCGGGGGACTAAATGAATATACCAAAAATAATAAGTTTATTCAATGCTTACTATGTCCCGGGTGCATACACTATTTCATTTTGTCCTCAAGGCAGTTTTGCAGGGTAGGGATTATGAACCCCATTTAAGGGATGGAAAACCAAAGCCAAAGCCACAGAGCTGCTAAGGGGCCGAGGGGAGATTCAAATCCAGGTCATCTAAGCCTTTGCTCTACCCATTAACAGCTAGACTGGATGTGATCTGCCTTGTGTTGACACTGGGATAGGATCCAGAGGCAAGCAAGACAAACCCCTACCCTCCAGAAGTTGTACCTACAGTCTACCTAGGCATGTAGCTGAGTGATGATGGACAGGTAATTAGAGTCAGCCTCCCAACTTGAGCTCCATCTCATTAGCTGAGCCTCAGGATCGTCCTCTGTAAAATGGAGCTAATAATTCTTTCCTTGTAGGGATGTCCACTGAGACAATACATAGAAAGTGTACCAAACAGAGAGCTTGGCATGTAGCAAGCCCTCAATAAACAACTGGGTTTATTGGCTACCACTGGAGAGACAAAACTCACATTAAAAACGATGATCTAGCCCTCTGGTTCTCAAACTTGTCTTCATGGAAGGTGCTATGAATTGAACGCTTGTGTCCCCCCGATTCATATGTCAAAGCCCTAACGTCCAATGTGATGGTATTTGGAGATGGGGCTTTTAGGAGGTAATTCGATTTAGATGAGGTCATGAGATTGGAGCCCCCATGATGGGATGAGTGCCTTTATAAGATGAAGAAAATACACCAGAGAGTCGTCTCTCCACCGTGTGAGGACGCAGTGAGAAGGTGGCTGTCTGCAAGCCAGGAAGAGAACTCTCGCCAAGAAGCAGACCATACTGACACTCTGATCTTGGGCTTCCTATCCTTCAGAACTGTGAGAAGTTCTGTTTATGCACCCAGTCTGCGGTACTTTGTTGTGGCAGTCTGAGCTAAGACAGAAGAGATTCTGGAAGTCACCAGGGCTATTATTAGCCAAACATTGAAAACTGATAGATGAAATCCCTTCATACAGACCAGAAGCAGTTTTACTACCAGATCAGATGTGCCAAGAAAAGAATCAAGAATCTCTCCACAATGAAAAATTACCACCACAAATAAATAATTTCCAAATCTCTTTGTTAAGTACAGTGGACCCTTGAACAACATGGGGGTCAGGGGCACCAACCCCCTGTGCTGTCAAAAACCCATGTTTGACTCCCCCAAAACTGAACTCCTAATAGCCTACTCTTAGCTGGAAGCCTTAGTGAAAATGTGAGCAGTCAGTTAACCCATATTTTACATGTGTATTATATACAGTATTCTTATAGTAAGCTAGAGAAAAGAATATGGTAAGAAAATCATAAGGAAGAGAAAATACATTTACAGCACTGTACTGTAAAAAAAATCCATATGGGAGTGGACTCATCAGTTCAAACCTGTGTTGTTCTAGGGGCAACTGTGTTTCTTAATTGGGCTTTTTTATTTTCGCATCCCTCTGAGGCAGGTGAGTGCGCCGGAAGCTGGCATCTCACAGCTGGGGTGGTATAAATTAGGCCTCTCTTCCAGGAGGGCAGTTTCATGATTTTTTTTTTTTTTTTTTTACTCAAAGTCTTTAAAACATACCTCCTTTCGTCAGCAGGTTTACTTCTGAGAATCCTTCATCCCACCGCATCCAAAAAGGTGTTCACCTTAGCTGTTTATATTCTTAGAAAAGCAGAAGCTATCTAAACAACAATCATTATGGGACTGGTTAAGTACTGGCCCATAAGAACACTGAGAACATATGCAGCTGTTAGTAATGACGTGGCTTTCTCTGTGGATGTGGGAAGATGTTCCCGGCTGTCAAATTAAGAAGGTTACAGAATGGTATGTAACCGTATTATGCAAAATTGGAGGAGTGTATATCCTTGGAGAAAAGTTCCCTGAAAATTCACAGTTGGTTTTACGTTGGTAGAAAGATTTTAAGTGACTTTTTTAAAAGCATTTGATTTAATAGAGAGTATTGTGTCAGGACAAGTTATGCAAAGAAACAAAAACAAAAACAATTTAAAATTGATTTAAAGAAGTGTTAAGGGAAGAACAGGTAGAACAGGGAGTAAAGAGACATGAAAATATTGCGAAGGGAGTGTGAAAGTTTTAAAGATTTAAATTCTTCTCCGCCTTGCTCCTGTGTATGCTCCACAAAGTGGGAAGACTGTTCTCACCTTTAAACAATAAACTTCTGAATGAGGAAAGCTCCCCCTTTTGTTTATCCGCTGACCTAGTTTCGGTGGTCCACAACACCCACCCTTCTTGACAGCTGTCAGGGCATAGGCTAGACAGACCCCCTGGACCTGCAGGGATGGCCACTCTCCTTCTTTGGGTCTTGCAATGGCTCCCCATCCCCCAACCCCCCAAATGAGGGGAGCAGTGTGTGCATATTGAAGATTCCCTTTGTAAAGACTGTGCTAATTTTGTGCATCTTCTTAAAACCACTCTGGAAGGGAGGCCTTTTGACTACCACCCCCCCTCCATGTTATAGACTAAGAAACCAAGACTCAGAGAGGTAGTCTTGTCCAAGGTCACACGGCCAGTACGTTAGAAAAACTCAGACTCCAGCCCAGGTCTGTCTGAGTCTTGAACACCCCACTCTAAACCTCTGCTGAGTTTTGACTTAACTTGGCCTTGAAGGCTTGGCATGATCTCGCTTCTACCTGCCTTTCCTGCCTCTCCCTGCCCCCCGCCCCGCCCACCACTGCCACTCCCTGCCCACCATCCACCCCTGACCCCTAACTTCAATACATCCAAGTATCTCACACCTCCATGTCGCTGCTCCTGTTGTTCCCCATCTCCAGGAATGCCCTTTCCCTTGCAAATCTCCAGAGACTTCCACCCATCCTTCAACTCCCCAGCCAAGTGCGCCCCACACTCCACTCCCCTGGGGTTCCCTCCATCACAGCACCTCCACCCTGCTGGCATTGTCTGTCCTCCTGTCTGCTCCTTCCTACGAATCTTCATGCCCCTCGAGGTTACAGACAGCGTTTTCTGCCCCAGGCGCTGGGCACAGGGCCTGGCCCCCAGCAGTCACCTGGGAATTATAGAGCGACTTGACTAGGGAGCTTGAAAATCAGGTAAGGAACCAGACAGACATAGTGTGAGTTCCAGTTCCACACCACACCAGCTGTGTGACCCTGGGCAAGTCACTCTACCTCTCTGAGCCTCAGTTCCTGCATCTGTAAATTGTTGTGGGGACGAAATAACATAATTATAGGCAAAGAGCTTGACACATCGAACACACAACAAATCCTAGCTATGATCATGATGGTGTCAGTCGAGTAATTTATTTATAAATGAATGTGGCCACAGATGCAGGGGGAGCCAGGTGGTGGGAGGACAGGGAGTCAGGTACTGAAAGGAAGTCCAGGCCAGTAGGCCGATTTTGGTATCCAAGGATGGGAAAACAGCCAACCAACAAGTGTCAGCGGTCAGCTGCTGGGTGTACCCCCGCTTCCAGCCAGGTGGACCACAGGGACAGGGCATCCAGGACCCGAGTAAAGTCTGACTCCAAGACAGCCGACCTCTGGCAGCAGCAGAGAGAAGTTTGTGAGCCTAGGGTTTGGGGAGAGTGGGGAAGTGGCCGAGCTACTGAAAATGTCCCACATTCATGCGCCAGGGGCTTGCTAAGTGCTAAGTGCTTTCCATGCCTCATTTTGTCTTCACAGCAACCTTAACGGGGGATGCTCTTTGTGTCCCCTTTCACAGAGGAGGAAACTGAGGCCCAGACGGGTTAAGAAACTTGCCCAAAGACCCAGATGGTGAAGGTGGAGCCAGGATTTGAAGCCAGGCAGTCTGGTTCCAGAAAACTGCTCAGACCCTCCAGCCCCACATCGAGGGACCTGGGCAGGGCAAAGCCCATGGGTGGGGGTCCAGGGCCCCAGAACCAGGGGATCCCCACGTCAGGGATTATGTGATCTGAGCAGTTTCTGCACAGTGTGTTCTACCTGGGGTGGGTTGTGCTTCTCCAGCAGGAAGAATTTATCCCTGGAGAGCGGCCAGATACAGCTTGGGGGGCGGCAGCGCATACATTTCCCACATCCTCAGCCCTACCTCCTGGGAAGAGAGGCACCGATGAGA
Organism: Phoca vitulina; assembly: GCF_004348235.1. Taxonomy (NCBI): domain Eukaryota; kingdom Metazoa; phylum Chordata; class Mammalia; order Carnivora; family Phocidae; genus Phoca; species Phoca vitulina. The sequence continues at coordinate 41,075,790 of NW_022589716.1, read as the reverse complement.
GTCCTGTGTCACCAGCGAAATTGCCTCCAAATTGCCTTCTTCATTAACTGTACAAATTTGCATCTTAATTAGGCTTAATGGAATACAATTACCAGACCCCAAGTTTCATCCTCTCTGATTCCCAAGCAAGGGTGCCACAGAGGAAGGCCGGAAGCCAAAAACATGGTGCCGAGGAGAGCCGGGCTGGGCTTGCCCCGCAGGAAATCTCGCACCTGGAAGAGGAGGGTCGAGGCAGGGGTGGTGGGGAGATGGTAGTCGGGGTGTCCAGGCCCCTGAGATGAGAAGCTGAGGATGGCCTGGGCTTTGGATGTGGCAGGAAACTGGGCTCCACCTCTGACCAGCTGTGGGACTGCAGCGGTCTGCTCTCTTTGAGCCTCAGTTTTCTCCTGCAAAAAATGGGACAGTGAAAACATTTGCCACTGGGTGGCTTCTGGGATCAAATGAGATCACATGTATGACAACACCTGGCCCAGAACCTAGTATCTAGTTTGTTCTCTTTCTCATGCCCTCTCTTTCTATGCTGCGGACTCAGGAGGTCATGTGGAGCCGATCCCCGCCTACCCCTTCCTGATTCAGTGAGTATGATCTTACATCATCCCCTCCATGCTCTAGCCACACACTCCTCCGAGTCCTTGGAAAGCTCTAAGCTCTTTCCTGCCTCAAGGGCTTTGCAAGTGCTCTTCCCTCTGCTTGGATCACCTGGCCCCTGACTCTCTGCTTTAATACTCATGCTTCCAATCTGCACTCAAGTGTCACCTCCTCCAGGAAGCCTTCCCTAGCCCCTACTACACTCTCCTAACACCCTTTATCTGTGGGATTATTTCACTAGGGCCCCTCTCTCCTCTGCTAGACAATAAGCTCCGTGAGTGTGGGAAAAACTTCCATCGTGTCCTCTGCTGTTTCTCCAGCTCCTGGCTTAGGGTTTATCACACAGGTCCTTCCTTCATGTTTGTTTAATGTGCACAGCTCCCTGAGCCACACTGAATTCATCTGTCAAATGGGAATCATACCCCACCCTCACGTCACGGTGTTGTGAAATGATTAAACAATTTTTGGTACACAATAGGTCCCCTTGGACCATCACTCCATGCCCCCATTCGTTCTGATTAAGGAAGAGTCAGGCGTAGCGGTGTAGCTCAAAGAGCAGCTGGCTAAGGGACGGCAGAACGTAGAGGGAGCCTGGAGGCGGACACCACACAGGATCAGGATGGACAATCTGGAAGGAACCTTAGAAATGATCCAATTAATTTGTTCCCAAAGGCTCCTTTAGATCGTCCCACCATGAAATAATTTCATCTACCACAAAACTACATGAATTAAGGGAAAGTACACTCTCCCAGCTTTGAATTACTCAAAGGTATTCTGTTTTATCGGCCTGGTGCTGCCCAGTGTGAGGGGAGCCGTGCGGAGACACCTTGCCAAGCAACTCCAGCAAAAAGGAAGGCCCGCGGGGCCTGGGCTGCAGGAAAATGATTTCCTTTAGCTTCCCAAAATGTTAACAACCGCCTCTGGAGGCCGGGTACAAGGGCCAGAGTTAAGACTGCATGGGACCACACAAAGGAAAAAGCTCTCTGCTTTTATTTTTCCAAGCTCGACCTGCTTCCTGTTGGCAGCTCAGCAAGCACATCACTCCAGCCTGGTGAGGACAGCTTTCTGCCCAGAAGGCTCCCTCTCAGGGGGCAGTGACAGCCTTGGTAACACCTTGAACTTACAGATAGCGCTCGTCCTACAGAGTCTGAGGCTGTGTTGACTTTTCAGCCTGTTTCTTGGAAGGCCCACATCTGACCTTATGTCCTCATGAGCCTTTACAGAGATTTCCTGTTCTGATCCCCACTCTTACGGCACGCCCCAAAGTATCCAGTACTCGGCCACTTCCCCTTGGCTCCTCTCCCACTCGCCATTCTCTGTCCCTTCCGCCACCCTCCACCATCTCTCCGGGTTCATCTCTGCTTTGATCCAGCTGCACAGTTACTCAGCATCCATTAAACCCGGTGCCCTTTCACAGCCCGGGGGCAGGTGCACGTTCCCTCTGCTTGGCCGCCAAGAGGTCTTCCTCATGGGAGAACCTGGCGATCCCTTACACAGGCAGCAGGGTTTTCCCTGCCTTCCCCAGCAGTTCTGCTGTCACCAGAGCCTGCCTGTTGCAGTGCCTCTCGGACTGGAGGCCAGTGGTTTATTGGCACATCTGCCTCCCCTTCTGCACTGAAGGCTCTTCTGAGAAACACACTATTCCTCTGTGCCCCCTAGCTCCAGCTCCGGACAGGGCTGGAAGGCACGGGGCACGGGGGGCGGGGTGGGGGGGGAGGTTGGATGTTTTTGTCTAGCTCAATGGATTCCCTAAAACTGCCCACAGATGTAAAGAGGGCAGGAGTGCCTTTCTGGGGAGAGACCATCGAAGGGATCTATTCCCCCGCAAAGGTAAAGAACCTCCACCCTAGACCCTGAGTGTCTCCACGGAAGGGAATGTGTCAGATTCTTTCCTGTAATGCACAGCCCTGCACAGAGCAGACCCTTAATATAAAATACTATCAAGTCATGGAGTTTTTTTGAGTTGGAGATTTAATCCAACCTTCGCATTTTACAGGTGGAAAAGCTGAGCCCCAGAGCAGGAAAATGACTTACTCATCTGTCAGCCAGTTGGAATGCTTAGGGGAAACGCCTTCTCTCTTATGATAGGAAGTAGAGATATTAATATTAATGAACTAGTTAATTAATATTAATTGATTCCCCAATCATTTTTAAGCACCTACTATGTGCAGGGTATAACTGGGGGGATATAGAAATGACCGACACACAGGCCCTCCTCTTGGGGAGCTCACCAGCAACCGGGAGAGAAGATGCACACATGGATTATCAAGATACACAGATAGAAGAGTCCAGAGGAAGGAGGAATGACTTCCTGGGAGGCTGGGGGGGGGGGGCAGGGCGCAGGTGGCACTTTGGGAAGGCTTTGTGCGGAAGTGGTATCCAATCTGTGCACAAAAGATACCCCAGACCCCCCAATGCTGGAGACAGAGCCCACGCCTCTGCTCTATTCCCCACTCGGTCCCAGACTGTACTATCTCTCCATGGTACAGTGTAATCGTTAGGATGATTTAGGCTAAAAGTAACAGAAAACCCCAACTCACTTGGCTTATGTAATAAGGAAATATATTCTCACCCTAACAAGAAGTCCTGAGTTAGGGCAGCTCCAGGGTTGAATTCAACATCTCAAGGACATCATCAAGGACTTCAGTCCTGTCCATCTTTTGGCTTGGCCATCCTTTTTTTTTTTCTTTTTTTTTTTATTATGTTATGTTAATCACCATACATTACATCATTAGTTTTTGATGTAGTGTTCCATGATTCATTGTTGGCATATAACACCCAGTGGTCCACGCAGTATGTGCCCTCTTTAACACCCATCACCAGGCTAACCCATCCCCCCACCCCCCTCCCCTCTAGAGCCCTCAGTTTGTTTTGCAGAGTCCATAGTCTCTCATGGTTCGTCTCCCCCTCCGATTCCCCCCCTTTATTCTTCCCTTCCTGCTATCTTCTTCTTCTTCTTTTTTTATTTTTAACATATAATGTATTATTTGTTTCAGAGGTACAGGTCTGTGATTCAACAGTCTTACAAAATTCACAGCGCTCACCATAACACATACCCTACATCCTTAATGTCTGTCAGGAATATCCTCAAACCTGATCACCTCCTGGTCTCAAGATGGCTGCCACAGGCTTAGAGGTCACACCCAGACAAGACAACATCCTGAGGAAGAACCATCCCTCTCCATGTGTGTCTTCCTTACTGGGAGTTAGCCAGGCAGGGAAATTGCAGGCAGCAGGAACAGTGCATGCAAAGGCCCTGAGGTGAATGAGAGAGAGAAATGACTCTTGGGACTGGCAGCATGCTTCATGCATAAGTGCAAGACCTCTGAGTCAAAGAGATTTACTTTCCAATCCTGAGGTCAGTACTAATGGGGAATATGACCACGGGCAAACTGCTTGACCTTTCAGTGCCTGAACTGTTTCATCCATAAATAATACAGGGTTAATAATACATGTCTAACAGGGTGTGTGGCTCAAATAAGGTCAAGTCCATAAACCTCTCACCACAATGTAAATTCTCAATTATCATAATTATCATGTTGTGAGGATTGGACCCTACAATGAAGAGGTGCACCGAGAGAGATGGGTGGGGCCCAACTGGCTCCTCCCCCTAGTTCTCTAAGGCAGACAGGCTGGACTTGGGCCACCCAAAAAGTGGCCACAGCCTCGTGTGACCAGTAAGCCCTTGAATGTGGTGGGTCTGAATTGAGATGGGTTCTAAGTATAAAATACACACAGGTTTGAAGACTTAGCTCCACACCCCCCAATGTAAAATATCTGATCATTATCTTCATAATTGTTTACAATGGTTACACGTTGAAATGGTAGTATTTTGGATATATTGGATTAGATAAAATATGCTATTGAAGTGAATTGTACCTGTCTCTTTTTACTTTTTAAAATGTGGCTATTAGGATATTTACAATTACGTTTGTGGCTGGGATCCTATTTCTACTGGATAGTGGTGGGCGAAGCACATCATCCCACTGCAAAGGTCAAGAAACACGAACACGAACACATTCAACGCCTGCCTGCCTTCTGTGGTTAAGAGGGTACTGTGGGGACGAGGCACGCGGCATCAACTCCTTGGCCAGCGCTCATTCCACTCTCTCTCCTCTCACTCACTTAGCTGATGTGATGGCGGTGGCACTCCCCACCCCACCCCAGCTCTCTTGTTTTTCAGTCTCTGGTCTGTCCTTAGTTTGTCTAGCCTGTCTTCTCCAGGTCCCCAGCTTCTTCTTTGCTTAACGAGCCCCGCTTCTTGGAACCGTTGACAAGTGGCACTCTCGATACACAGACAGGGAGGGAGGACTGTTCAAGCAGCTGATTACTGTTCTGTGAGAGGTGGACTGAGCCCTAAATACTGGCCTTGCAGCCAGCTCCGGGGGTGGGGGGACGGGAGAGGAGCTCATCAGCTGGGTCCCCAAGACCACTGATACTCGAGGGCTCCAAACACACATGGGGTCGCCTGGGTGGCTCAGTCGGTTAAGCATCTGATTTTGGCTCAGGTCATGATCCCAGGGTCCTGGGATCGAATCCCACATTGGGCTCCCTGCTCAGAGGGAAATCTGCTTCTCCCTCTGCCCCTCCCCCCCACTTTTATGCCCGCACTTACACTCTCTCTCCTGCCCTCTCTCACAAAAATAAATAAATAAAATCTTTAAAAAACCCCAAAAAACAAAAGATAAAATAAACACATATGAAGACCCCCACCCTTCCAGGGCACAGTGTCAGGAATCCTTGATGGCTACTGCACTGTCACCATCTTCAGTTTGGGGACATCTCCAGCTGAAGTCTCAGATGCCTGAGACTCAACCCATTTGAGCTGTCTCATCACCTGTAGCAAACGCTTCTGGTGCCCCACCCATACATCTTTGGTCTACTCTGAGACAGCTGTCTACACCACCAGAGAAAGTTCTCTCTCCACCCCCAATGAGGAGTAGGATGGAAGTGCTGGAGAGTTAGCACCCCAGGAGCGACACGCAACCAGCTTCAGGGGACCACACTCAGGCATGACCCAGAGTCTGTCCCTGGTTCCCAGGCAGGCTGAGGCACTGCCTACAGCAGTGATCCGTGCACCAACACACCTTGCGTCAACATTCTTCCTTGCCCTGGCTCATTTCCCACTCCTACCTGGAATACCTCCCTAACAAAGTGCTTACCCAAATCCTTGCCTCAAGCTCTGCTTTGAGGAGAACCCAAACTAAGTCATCATCTTTCCCCCAAACTACATCTTGTTCCATGGATGGCATTGCTCTCCTCTCAGATGCTGTGCCTAGAAAACTGGGAACCACCCATGACTTTCCCCTCCAGCTCACCTCTTGTATTCCAACCATCTCTAAGTGCTGCCCATTCTGCCTCCTAAATGCTTCTCAATTCCATCTACTTCTCTGGGTCATTTTGCCACCATTTCTGGGCTGGGCCCCCATTGTCTCTCATCTGGACAGCAGCTCTAGACTTCTGTATCCCTGCCTTAACTTTGGATCCTAAATCTGCCCAGACCTGCCAAGCCCCGCCAGTATCTCTAAATACTTCCTGGACAACTCCTCTTGGAGGTGCACCTCAAACTTGGCGTTTCCAAACCTCCTTCTGGGGCACCTACATCAGTGACTGGTTCCCCCCGACCTTATCAGCCACATGCCTGGAAAGCAGGAAGTCACCTTCAGTAATTCTCTTTCCTTGACACCCCATTTCTGCCTTGGAAATTTCTTACACATCAACCCTCACCTATTGTTTTCATGTCACTGCCTCTGTTCAGGTGGCCCACGTCTCCCAGCAGGAATACTCTGACTCTCTCCTAACTGGTCTGTCTGCCTCCATTCTTGCCCTCCCTGATCCCTTCTCTGTTGCTCTTGGAGGGATTTTCCTAAGATGCCAATCAGATCATGCCACCAGTCCTGACTCTTCACTGGCTCCCCATCTCCTCCAGGATGAATTCCATAAAGATCCCTTATAATGTGGGTCCAAACAGCCTTCACTCCCATCTTCCCCCACAAAACCCATGGCTGAAGCCCCCCCCCACCGACTATTTGTACTCTTTCTTGCCTTGGGCCTTAAGGCTGTAAGGGGTGGGCCCAGGGATGGGGGTCTCCCTCGTCAGCTCAGTCAGACATTTCAACAGGAAGTCCCCACTCTCTCTTCTCCATCCCAGAGAATGGCACCACCATCCAGCCGCACATCCAACCCAGAAGTCAGGCAAAACCAGATGTCCAATCCACTGCAACAGTTATTATAATACTAAGAGATGGGTCTCTCAGTCATTCATATGCTCTTGGCATTTAGTTCCTTCTTAAAAATCCTGGCAACAGGGCCCTGAGGAATGGAAATTAGATCAGAGAGAGTGAATGTTTGGAGCATGGAGAATTGGAAAGTGTGGGGAGGGTAGAACAGAAGCAGATTTGGGTGGGACTTTGTAGGGCAGGGCAACGAGCAAGCATGTGGACAGGTGTGCAAGAACAGAAAACGTGAGGGCACGCAGGACCCACCGCAGCCCTTATGACCTCACAGATCTGTGGAAGGCTGAGCCAGGGTCGCCTCATCCCCTGTGCTACACAGAGCGGAGGCCACAGGGGGTGCAGGGGGCACGTGACTGAGGGCATTGAGGGAGGTGAGGGCCCCGCAGAGAGCTGGATAACCCAGCCCTCCGCTAGTTAGTGGAATACATGACGCCGAACGACAAGCAGAGCTGGAGAGCAGTATCCCCATTTCCCAGGTGAGGAAGTAAAATGGATCACCTGCCATGACCAGCCGGCAAAAGGCAGGGCAGGGACCTTCCCACGACCTGCCAGATGTGGTCTTTCCTCCTCAGCTCCTGAAGGCGAATGAGGTAGCATCATCCACAGTGTGCAGCCGGGAGGGAAGTCTTGGATGAACTGTTTTTTGTTTTTTGTTTTTTTTTAAAACGATTCTGTGGTTGTATGTCATGACCCTACAACATTACCACACACTGTAATATATTTAAAGATGATCTTCAAAAGGCATGTACGGTGCTGTCTAGCAATTACAATTGTGAAGTCATACTTTCCAGAAATGATGACTAAATTGGGTTGCATTTCTTTACCCATTGCTCATTGACTCCGTTGAGTGACCTCTGCAAACATCCAAACTAGCTAGCTTTGACGTCATTTTCACATTAATGTGCCTTTCCCAGACAGTACCTTTTGCTCAAAACAAAGTAATTTATAGAGCATTCTATAATATGAAAGATGTTGGATGGGCCCTTTTCTGGGCGATAATTTCAGGAGGGGAAAAAACCCATCCTTGTCTATCTATGCTGGGCGATGTCCCAGGCACCAAAGTTAAAGAGCTGAGGAAAGCAGCCAGGGTCCCCGCCCTCACGAGGCTCACAGGCTAGAAAAGATGTCCAACACTAAAGAAGCACTTATAATGGAAAGAAATCAAGGGAGGTTATAGGAACACAGAAAAGGATGTTCTAACCCAGCGCTCCTCAAACTTCAATGTGCACATGAATCTACTTGTTAAAATACAGATTCCTACTGAGTAGGGCTGGGGTTGGGCCTGAGATTCTGCATTTTTAACAAGCTCCCAGGCGACGCTGTTGTTGCTGGTCTATGGACCACAATTCGAGTAGCCGAATGGCTTCTTATGATCTGGAATATAATTTCCTATGACAGCATCATGCATGGTTTCCCAAAGGGCAGCAGCTCAAATATTTTATATGGCTTTGAAACTTGGCTGCTCTGAAAGGCTCTGAGGGATGACACAGTTAAAGGCTCCAGCATGAACACCGCTGTTATTGAGGAGCACTGGCTCAGTAGGAGAATAAACGGACCTATCCCGATCCTGATGGAGTGAGCAGTTAAATGGAGGTAGACAAATAAAAATCCAAAAGTCATAATACAGACACATAAGGAGGACTATAACCAGATTACATTTTGAAAAGATCACTGAGATGCAGTGCCTGGGAGGCTCAGTTGATAAAGCGTCTGACTTAGGTCATGATCCCAGGGTCCTGGGATGGAGCCCTGAGTCCAGCTATGTGCTCAGGGGGAAGTCTGCTTGATATTCTCACTCTCCCTCTGCCCCTACACACACACTCTCTCTCTCTAAAATAAATAAATAAATATTTTTAAAAAAGATCACTAACCTGGTTACAGGGAGGAAAATGGACTGGTGGGCCAGACTGCACAGCCCTTTCACTGGGAGTGTGGAACTGGGCCTGAGAGGGCATTTCAGTCTCTCCCTGGGTGGCATAAAACTCTACAACTGTGGATGGCCACTTTCTGCCCCAAGAATGTTGGAAGCAGGGACAGATGATCTGCTCAGAAGAGGGCATGAATGAGACACACAGGACGTAACTGGGACAGAGAGGGCTTGCAGGGGAGGGGGAGGGGAGCTCTGTGACACTGGGCCCTTCCTGAGGCTCCTCTGCAGTCCTGCCCTGATTTCCTTGGGATGCCTCTGTATCCTTATGAGGAGTTCTTTGGTTGAGGTGGCTTCTGTCTCTTGCAGCCCAGAGAGTTCTAGAGAATTCTGCAGCACACCTGAACTGAGGCGTTCACACGCGGGACAGCACTGTGAAGGCAAGTGGCAATACCCCAGGATTGGAGTCTCCAGATGCCCCATCATTGAAGCCATGCCATCGTGAAAGTTGCTTGGTTCTGATGAATGCCTGTAGATTCCTGAGCTCTAACAGGGCCCAGTGAGGTCACCCCATGCCCTCTGTTGCGGGGGGGGATTTCTAGTCAACCCAGGAGTGCGAAGGTGCGCTGGAGTGGGGAGGAGGTTGTCGAGGAATCATATGGCAGATATGACTAAATGTGGTCTGGCTGGAAGCACAAATTGGCTTTGAAGGTTACTCCTGGCACCTCCAGTCAGCTCCATTCAAAGTTGTTTATGTTTCCTCCTCACGTTGGAGGTTTGGGTTTGATTTACAAGGGACTGAGATGAATATGAATCTTTTCAAAAGGAAAACAACCTTGCAGAAACCTTGTGTGTTCCAAGGAGCACTCCCTGCAATGTTTTGCTCTTTTTGGTTACTGGCAAGAAGAAGATTGAGGATCTGAAAGATTCCTCTTAAAAAGAAAACGTCTGGAAGGAATGTCAAACTGACCCCTCGAAGGTGCTGATTGGATGCATGCTGTTGAGTGGGAAATCCATCTCTTTATCTCAAAAAGAGTTCTCCTCTTGACAGGGTGGCTTGGGGATTAAATTCGGACATTTGGGCATCCCCAAGTGTGGTGTGCGTTATCAATGCTGCTTAGCACACTGACTCTTTTTTTCTTTTTCTTCTTTCTTCGGTCTCACACAAAGAAAATTGTTGTTTTAATGGGTATGCGTATATTTTAAGGCATGTTAGGAGAAAAAAGCATATCAAACCCATAATTTCATGGCTACGATTGCTCAGGATGAGGCTTAAATGAAAAAGTGAGCTGACTTAGAAAGTTATTAAGTAAATAATAGCGCATCGGTGTACCAAAAGTTGTGACATCCGCAGAACAATGAGACGAAGTATGGGGAGGCATCGGGCACAGAGTAGGAGCCCTGGCGTGATGGTCGCCACTGAGCAAGTGCCTAGAGCATTGATAACCCTTACAACAAGCAGGGGTAGGAATCAGCATTCCTATCTTACAGCTGAAAAAACTGAGGCTTAGGGAAATGGGATCGCTTGCCCAAATGCAGAGTACGATACAGAGCCAATGTTGGGATCTGGATGTAGGTCTGTTTGCCTCCAGGCCCCAGATTCTCTGATGGCACCGTCCCACCCTGAACAATATATCATTCTCTCTCATCTCTAGGGAGAACAAGCGTCCTTCCTACAAACACCTCATCAAATCACGGCCAGTTTTACCCCAATGCACTAATTTATGCCACGTTATCTGTTCACATTTGTGCTTGGACAACCCAGTAACAACCCAACAAATTTCAGGACCAGCTCTTCCTGCCACGTAGCAGGCCCACCGCCTTGTCCTCAGGAGGCCTGGAGCGAGCAGCCTGGGGCTTGGCTTTGGGACAGCGTGGGATGGCTGGCTCTCTTTCCACTACTGGGGTGGTAAGCCTTGGGGCTTGAGTGAGGACCAGGGAAGGGGCCTTTCAGTCTCATCTGGTCACGCTCACTCGGCGTCCAGGTGGGTTTCTGGAGCCACAGCTGGAGACTGATACATTGTTCTGTGTCCTCTGGGCACTTACATTCCTCCTTGGGACTTGCAAGGCAGGCCCTGTGTTCCACAGCCCCTGGCTAAACGACGTCTGGATGACACCCTTCTACCAACATCCATAAGGGTTTCCCAGAGACCTCCTGTTTTGCTCCAGAAACGCTCCTGCTCTCTGCCTACACACAGCCATTCTAGAGGCACATGCTTCCTGCCTGTGTCTCCCCCAGTTACCTGGATTTACACTATTCTCACTCCCTCAGTGGTCATTTTTCACAAAAAAATAATGTGTGCGTCTTGTAAGATGATCATCACCATATCATTCCCTGGGAGTAGTTAACTTCTGTCTCAGCAAAACAACAAATTGTTACATGTCATGGACCACTAATGTCCTTTGAGGACTGCCAAACTATCTACCCACTGATGCCAAGCATCTTGTTAGAGTCCTGGCTAATACCCATGGAGCACTAACTATGTCCCAAGCACTATTCTAAGAGCTTTGTATGTGTTTGTTTACTTAATGCTTCTTGAGTTAGATAGTTACTATTATCCTCCTAACTTTACAGATAAAGAAAGTGAGTCACAGGAGGACTGACTAGCTGGATTATGAAAGAAGAGCCAAGCCCTTAATCACTGGGCTGGTCTACAACATGAGCTTAAGGGTGTCCCCTGGATCCAGAAGGATAGCAGGTTTATCTGAGAGTAAAGAATCGGGTTGCAGTTACCCACATGCCATGCGACCTTGGACAAAACACTCCACCTCACTGAGACCTTTCTGGCGTCTGTACAACGGAGACAAAAATCTGCCCTGCTTGCTCAAAGGGTTTCTGTGAAGATCAGAAGAGATCACTCGTGTGCAAGTACTTAGTTTTTGGCCAATGTATGTGCGAAGGGACAGAGACAAGTGGGTAAGTCCAATGCTACTCCGGCCTTCAGGAAACATGTAGGGTCTTATAGTCAGGCAAGGCAGAGCACACATGCATTTTCTTCTGTGCACTTCTGCAAACGCTCAGGCAAAATGTTTGAGGCACAGCGAGGACAGCTACCAAGAGTGCACTGTGTGATCTGAAATAGGGGACTTCCCATCTCTGGGCTTCACCCTTCTTAACCACAAGGATAAGAGGAGGTTCCTTTCCGTTCTAATGCCTTAGGACTTAATCTGGTTTCTGGGTTAACATATTTGTGCAACAGCCAACAGCTTACATTAGGGATTCTTCTTGCTGGTGGGAGGAAACGGCAGCTATGTGTTGGGTGTTAATGGCCTCTTTACGGGCAATATCAAGGGGTGGTCATTACCAAAGTAATATTTAAAGTTGCATTTTTGTCTTTCCATAATATTAGCATTCTAATTTGGGATCTTGAGCCTGGATGTTCTTTCTCATCCTGAATTACAGACTTACTTCCCCTTTGTCCTGCCTCCCTAGTCTCCAACCTTCACCTCACACAATAGATTCTCTTGTCTAAGCTCCCTTGACCTTGAAACTAGTTTAAGAGGAAAACACTATCCTAAAAGTCAGATGGACCTGAGGTAGAACCCTGACTCTGCAACTTCCTAGTTGCATGGCCCCGGCTGGGCAAGACTCCCTCAGCTTCTGCTTCCTCATCGGGGAAATGGAGATGGTAGGAGCTCTCTCACAGGGCTGCTGGGAGGATTAAATGGAGTCGAGCAAGGCACATGCTCGGACATAGAGAAGGCATTCAATAAATGACAGCCGTTATGACTGAGGTAAGATAGGGACTGGATTAGTCAGCACAGGAGCGGTTATGCTGCAGAAACACATCAACACCCAAATCTCAGAGGTATAACCAAGCCAAGGTTAATTTCTCACTCAAGCTAAGGGGCCAGTGCAGCTCAGCAGGGGATGCTGCTCCATGTGGTCACTCAGGGAACCAGGATGAAGAGGCTTCATCGTCTGAAATATTGTTATTAACACCACAGGGGAAGACAGTGCCAAGGAAGTGCTTTGGACTCAACTAGTTTGAACCAGTCACTGGCCCTGATTGGCTGCAAGGGGCTGGGAAATGCAGGGAGCACGTGCTCTATTAGATGAGCATTACTCTATGTGATACAGAGCCAAGTTTTGTTCACTTTTGATTCTCCTACAGTGCTTAGCACCATGCCAGGCATGTTAGAGATGATCAACACCATGCCAGGTTTATTAGAGAAATTAAGACCCAGGTCAAAAAGAAGGCTTCTCTGATGATATCATAATTTCCAAGCAAAAACGGTTTTCTCTCTCTTCTTTTTCACTTTAAGCAGATGTTTGCTGTTCTCACCCTCTAGTGGATCATTGACACAGGTATTTCAGTTTTATAGACAACAGTTGTTTTGAGGAAGTTTGCAAATGCCCTTTGACTGAAGGGAAAACCCCAGGTCATGTCCAGACCGTGAGTTCACACTTGATAGAGGAAGAAGAGAAGAGGGGACAGGACTGCCTGGGAAAAGGAAATGAAACATTTGCATCTCTCAACAATGCTTCCCAGTGCTTCTCGAGCCCTTCCTCTGGGCCCTTTGGTCACCTGGGGGTGGGTGGGTGGATCATGGTTATGGGAATCAATGCATGGAGGCAGTATGGCTTGCCCATGGACCCAAAACAAGGCAAGGGTAGACGAATGTTCCTGCCACACTTTTCCCTTCTTACCAAACCCTGGCAAAGTCCTCCTTCTTGCCCAACATTCACAGAAACTATTGTGGGTCACAAGATGTCAGTACATCTACTCGAGAGAACTGCTGCTGACCCCCCCCACCCCGCCCTTAGCCTGGATGGAAAAAGGGGGCTCAGGAAAGATTCTTTCCTACAGGAAGGAATCACCTAGCACCCCGTTCTCCTCTGGGTTCACAGGTGTGTTCTGGTCCTGGCTCTGCCACCTGCCACTGGGTGACTTTGGATAACACACCACTCTTCCCTGGGCATCCCTTTACTCACCTGTAAAGTCAACATGTGTGGAGTGCAGCCTGACAGAAGGGCTGGGAATGTGCAGATGACTAAGCCATGAACCTGACTTCCAAGCAGAGGAATAGGTCAAGTAGGGGCTGTGAGGACTGCCTACACCAGCAGCCCAGGCACAGACAACAGGGACGGGGGAAACAAGGGAACTGGGTGGGAGGGGAGCTGTGGAGACCTGGCACCTACATGCTGACACCTAAAAACACTTTAAGGACACATTTTCAGGTGACTTTCCAAATGAGCTTATTCCAGTTTCTTAGGAGCTCCCTGTGTTTATGTCATAGGAGATGAAAAACTTTTGATTTACTAAGGTCATTCTGTTGCTGCCTTAATCTTTGTCCTCAGTGGCAGGCAGGGCTCACCGTAATGACCTGAGGTTGGTTTATTCCAAGCCTTTGGGTCCCCTCTATTTCCCTTACCCTGAGGTCTGGGAAGAAGGTAGGTCTGGAAATGTATGACCTTGAGGGTGAATGGAAAGCTAACTGCAGAATCCGGGGTGGCCTCCAGTCAACTGAGGAGGGGAGGAGACAGAATAGCTCTTGCTAGAACAAGCAGGAAGCCTTGCAGCCCCGCAGGGTCAGGAATCACCCAACACAAGCTCTGGATGGGCCTATTTTACAGATGAAAAAACTGAAGCCCAGCGAGGGAGAACTTCAGTCACTAGGACAGATAAGCTGGGTCCTATGTGGTGCCACATATGGGGTACCCATGATGACCTTAAATAACAGTGATATCATCATTATTACTACTGATACTTGACATTACTAGACCTTTAGGTCCCTTTCAAAGCATGTCCTCTTTTGACTCTTGCATTTGATCCTCACAGTGGCCCAGAGAGAATGTCAGTGCTGGAATTTAGCATTCCAGTTTAGCAGAAGGGGAAACTGAAGTTCAGGGAGGGGGAAGGAAACTGCTATTTTGAGTACCTCCTATGTGCCAGGCATTTTTTGCATTGTTCTGTTCTTTTATTTATTTATTTAGATATATGATAAATATATTTGTGCACAGGGTTAGGAAAAAAAGATACTAAAGAAAATCGAGTACAAAATTAAACTATAGGGACTACACCAAAATAAAAAGTTTCTACACAGTGAAGGAAACCACCAACAAGACAAAAAAGCAACCTACTGGATGGGAGAAGTCATTTACAAATGATATTTCTGATAAGGGGTTAATGTCCAAAATATATAAAGAACTTACACAACTCAACTCAATACCAAAAAACCAAATAATCCAAAGAAGACATCCAGATGGCCAAGAGACACATGAAAAGATGTCAATACCACTCATCATCAGAGAAATGCAAATCAAAACCACAATGAGGGATGACTTTACATCTCTGACATACTGTCAGAATGGCTAAAATAAAAAACACGAGAAACAAGTGTTGGCGAGGATATGGTGAAAAAAGAACCCTCATGCACTGTTGGTGGGAATACAAATTGGTGTAGCCACTCTGGAAGACAGTCTAGAGGCTCCTCAAAAAATTGAAAATAGAACTACCTTACAATCCAGTAATTCCACTACTGGGTATTTACCCAAAGAAAACGAAATCACTAATTCGAAGGGATATATGCGCCCCTATGTTTATTGCAGCATTATTTACAATAGCCGACATAGGGAAGCAACCCAAGTGTCCACTGATAGATGAACAGATAAAGAAGATGTGAGACACACACACACACACACACACACAAATGCACACACACACACACTCAGGAATATCACTCAGCCATAAAGAAGAATGAAATCTTGTCATTTGCAACAAAATGGACGGACCTAGAGTATAATGTTAAGTGAAATGACTCAGACAGAGAAAGACAAATACCATACAGTTTCATTCATATGTGGAATTTAAGAAACAAAACAAAGAAAAAAGAGACCAAAAAAAAAAAACAAAAAACCCAGACAAATAGAACAAACTGCTGGTTGCCAGAGGGGAGGTGGGTGAAACAGGTGATGGGGATTAAGAGTACACTTATCTTCATAAACACTGAGAAACATATAGAGCTGTTGAATCATTATATTGTACATCTGAAACTGTTATAATGCTGTATGTTAATTATATTTCAATTTAAAAAAAAAAAAATAGAGTAAAAAAACCTAGCCCTATCCCCCAGCCACTGAGATCTTATTCCCAGAAGCATCTCTGTTCCTAGCATCCTGTGTCTCCTTCCGGGCCAGACTACGTGCACAGAAGCATGAATGTTGACATAAACTCTTTGTTCCTTCCTTCCTTCCTTTCTTTCTTTTAAACAAATGGCCTTTGAAAAGCATTCTATGTCATTTTCTATGAACTGAGTCATTCTTCTTCATAGTTGCATAGTAAGACATATATGACTATATGATCATTTATTTAACCGGTACCCTAGAGGTGGATATTTATGGTTATTTCCAAGCTTTTGCCACTTCAGATTCTCTTCAGAAAATCACTGATTCACACATGTGCAAGTCTGTCTGTAGGATGGACTTCTAGAAGTGGAAGTGCTGGGTCAAAGGATTTGTGCGTTTAAAATTCTGTAGGATCTGAGGTGCTCTCCATGGGCTGTCCCATTAGTGTACCACTGGCAATTTCTCAGGGACTCTGTCTCTGCACAACCTTGATAACAGGATGTCTTGTCCAACTTTTAAATCCTTTCCAGTCTGGTAAGTTAAAGTGATATGATTGTAGTTTAATTCATACTTCTTATAATAAGGGAGGTTGAACATTGTTTTACACAATTAAGTGCCATTTGTATCCCCTTTTCTGTTCATGTTCTTTGACTATTTTTTTCTATGGGGTTGATCTTTTTCTTATTGGTTGTAGGGACTCTTTATATATTAAGAAAATTAGCTCATGTGTGAGATATACGTTTATAACTATTTCTTCCCAGGTGACTTATTTGTCTTGACTTTGCTTATCACATTGTAATGAAGACATTTACATGTTTTAGGTCTTAGAATTTATCAAACATTTTTGGTGCATTTTTGATTGTACATTATACTTATAGAAAGTCCATCTCCACTCATTCTGAGGTTGTTTTAAAAATCTCTTACCTTCTTCAAGTAGTTGTATTTTATCTTTTTTTTTTTAAGTTTTTGATCAACCTGAAGTTCGTGCTGAATGAGTGTTTATTCTGGAACTAATTCTGGTGAAATGAGTGAGTTGAGGTCCAACTTTATATTTTCCAGGTAACTCTCCAATTGTTCCAATACCATTTACTGAGTGATCCATCTCTTCTCCAGTGATTTGCAATGCCACCCTTAATACCTACTAAATTCTCATATGTCTATTTCCAGACTCTTCTGTTCTTTGTGTCTGGCTGCCTATCTGTTCTGGAGCCAGGCACTTTCATCCATGAGCACATTAACCTGCACACTTTTGGTGCAGGTGAGGCTAGAACCAGGTCTCCCAGTCTGTGCTACTTTATCTCCCATAACTGGTGGTGATGCTCTCCTGACCCTGGGGGTGGAGGATCAGAGAGGCCCCAGATCCCAATCCTCCAAGACAGGGAGACAAACCAGGTATGAAAGTCAGCTTCTTCTTCCCCTTCGTTCACTTAGAGGCAGTGAGTAGTATCAGCCAGCTCTGAGCTGGATTCCAGCTTTCTCAAGAGTGAAGTAGTTTGCCCTCAGGTAAGTTAGCTCACATTTCGGAGCCTCGGTTTTCTCATCTGCAAAATGGTAATAATAATAATGCCTATGCCATGGTTCAGGATTCAATCATCTGATAGCAGACGGAAGTGCAGTAGTGAAAGCCACAGGTATGATGACCAAGAATGTCACTATCAGGGCAGAGCTGCTGTCCCTTGTTCTTAGGCAAATAATGTCCATCACTGCACAGGGCCAACCTGGGCAGCTTCCTGACAGCTGGTTAACAAATCTGAAGTTCAGGCCGTGCACACCCCAAGGGTAGAGAATTCCCAAAGGCAAGTTCCTTGGAAGACGAAAGCTCCTGACCATTGGAATGCTAAATCTGACCTTAGAGCTGCAGAGCTAAAAATACTTAATGTAAAGCCCAATCCTGCTCCCGAGGGGTCCGGGAACCCTTCGGAGCCCCGTAAGGTGGGCAGAAAGAGCAGGAAAACTGGGAAGGTGGTTGAAGGTCAAGGCTTCCACACAACACCGAATTACCCAGTGATGCCATTCCCTGGAAGCCACACATGCTCATATCTCGTACCCCCATCTGCCCTCCCTGAGTGCTGTGAGCCCAGGGGAAGCCAGGCTCAGAGTCCAGAAGTTACCCTAAACAGCGTCTCTCAGAATGCCCACATTCCAGAACAGGAACCACATCCTCCTCCTCCTCCTTCACCCCACACCAGCATGGGCCCTTAGGTTTATAAACCATCATCACACTGTTTCCTGTGTCATCTGAGCACCCCCAAGAGCAACGCATTAATATTATTCCCATTTTCCAGGTGAACAAACTAAGACGCACTTGGAGCACATGAGTAGCCCAAAGTCAAGACGATAGAAAGGCACGAAGTAAAAACTCAGGTCTCTTCAGTCTATAGGCTAGACCACGAGATGTTCTGGACAGAGGCCAAAGCGGCCTGTCCGCTTAGTCACCTATTTGTTCAATAAACACTCATTCAGCACGAACTTCATCTTCAGCACTGGAATCAGGGCTAAGACCTTTCTCACTCAAAGGAGGCAAATAAACAAATAACTACTCTGTGATGTCAAGTGTAATGGGTGTACCAAATGCTCTGAGAGGTCAGGGAAGGAGCAATTAGCTACTATGAATCAGGGGAGGCTTCCTGGAGGAGGCAATTGTGAGACAGAACTTGAATGATGCTTTCATCATCAATGATGAGTGGCAGTTGATCTATTCCTCAGTGACGGAAAAGTCATGTTCCAGAGCCCCACTGCTATGCTGTACTTTAGAATTTCCCGGGAACCCTGTTAGAAATACCCATTCCTAAGCCTTACCCCAGACCTTCTGAATCTGAATTTATAGTGCTAGTACCCAGAGGCACTTGAGTTTTCTCCCAGTCCCCCAGGCGTTTATCGGAGGGTGTGTATTTGGGGCCTGCTAGCCAACGCGCAGCTATTGGCAGTTTGTTCTTAGGAGTCTATTCATTTTAAGAAAAACTAAATCCAATGGAAAAACAAAGCCAGAAACCCCAGGGATAAACCCCATGCCCATTTATCCTACCACATTCTCTCCTTTGTGCTTGAAAAACATCATCTGGGTACGTTAGGAAAGTGCTTCCTCCACTCCCATTAATAACGCCCAGCATGTAGAACAAGCTTAGAGCTCTGGAAACTTCTTGGGTCCGTCTGGGAGAAAGTCGGCCCCAGAGACATGAGGCGGGAGGGCAGTCTGTGCCTCACCAGCAGTTTTTAAGAAAAGGAGCAAAACATTCCATGATAAAGAGCATGGAGCCAGACCGCCTGTGTTCAGATTCTGCCTTTGCTACTTCTGAGCTGTGTGACTACAAACAAGTTCCTTAACCTCTCTGTGTCTCAGTTTCTTCATCCATAAAATGGGGACAACAGTAGTATCTATCTCATAGGTTGTGTGAGGATTAACGGAGTTCACATATGTAAAAGGTCTTAGAATCGTGCCCGCCAGATATAATAAATTTTACATGACTAGTTGCTTTCATTATATTACCACAGGGTTTGGAAGTGGAAATTGGGGGGTGGGAGGCTGGCCATCGCCAAGACTGGGGCAGCTCTTAAACCAACAGAAGGCATCTTCTCGGACCAACTGTTTTCATTCAGCAAGTCCTGCCTGAGAACCAGCTATGCACATTTACTGCGCTGGGCACTGGAACTAGAGCAGTGAGTGAGACACAGTGCTTGCCCTCAAGAGGGGCCAGGCTGCAAGAAATGAGGAAACCATTTCATCATCTGCCTCTCTGAGTGGCAGGGACCAGCCTGGGGAACAGGATCCCGTGTGCTTTCAAACAACAAAGCAAGCTTTCCCGCTGCCTGGCTTCATCACGAGCTTATTTTCGATGTCCAGCCTAGAACATAAGAAGGGGGGCAGGAGAGCACAAGGATGCGCAGGTATCACGTCAAGAAGATTTTCCTGGGGAGCAGAGTCACCCCGTGCACACAGACACGTGCCCCTGGCCCTCACGGGCCCCTGAGAAGAGCAGGACCAATCCTGCCGCTGTATCTGCCTAGAGCAGAATTTCTCAGTCTGTGCGCTACTGACACTTTGAGGCAGGAGAATTCTTTGTTTGGGGGGCTGCCCTGGGCATTGTAGGATGTTTAGCAGCATCCCTGGCCTCTACCCACTAGATGCCAGTAGCATCCACTCTCCCAACCCTCCCCAAGTCACCACAACCAAAAATATCTCTAGAACAATGCCCAGTGGGGGCAAAACCACTCTGGGCTGAGAACACTGCTTTAGAATCTGAGCCCCTCTGCCCAAGAGAACCCCCTCCCCCACCCAGTGAGCACTCAGATTTGCCTGACTTCTAGAAGGAGAGGCCCAAAGGATCTTGCTTCCCAAACACAGCACAGTCTAGTCCAGGGTTGGCCCTGGGGATGGTGAACTTCTAGTCTCCCCAGGCCACCACTTCAATAAGATGGGACTTGGCTGGGCCTAGACTGCATTCCAAATCCTGCAAGTCTAAGAGGGAATGAAAACATCAGATATGACCAGAGTGGGAGTGCCTTTTGCTTTTTCTTCAGGTTTCCCTTGTGGCAATTAGAAAGTTTCTGATATAATCACAATAAACAACAGAAAAGAGAAAAAGGAAAAAGTGCTTTCCTGGGGTGATCCAGGAGATGGAGTCCCAGGGGTCATGGTGTGGCAGCCAAAGAGAGGAGAGCCACTGAGGTGGGAAAATCGATGCTGTCACTTCCCAGACAGGGGCCCTCAGGCAAGGGACTTCACCTCTCTAAGTATCAGTTTCTACATCTGGGAAATGGGCAGGTAGGAACACCTATGACTTTGGGAAGTTGGGAAGGCTGAACAAGATGATGTTCATGGAAGCATTTCAGACCGTGCTTGCTGCATAGGAGTTGCTCAGTGCAGGCTGGCTCTAACTCTCTCCCTCACCTCCATTTTACAGATGAAAACACTGAGGTGCACAGAGAGGAATGATCTGCCTGAGGTCACACAGCTGGGCTCCACTGCAGATCTGCTTTAGACCATTTCTGAAGCCAAGAGCAGGAAGTAACTTTCCTTCTCTGGCCTAAGTTGCTTCATGTGTGAAATGGGGAGATAGAAGGGAGGGACAGATTGGACAATATCAGGAGGCTTATCTGGCCTTGTGAATGAAAAAAATGTTCTTTTGGGGTGCCTGGTTGGCTCAGTTGGAGGAGCATGGGACTCTTGATCTCGGGGTCATGAGTTCAAGCCCCACCTGGGTGTAGAGATTACGTAAATAAATATTAAAAAGTTAAAGAATGTTCTATTAATGATACCAACTAACAGCTACCCAGTATTTACAGGCGCCTTGTATACTTTGTATCACAATTGAGGAAACAGCAAGTTACAGATGAGGAAAAGGAGGCCTCATATACCTGATAAGGAAGTAATAATCCAGAAAATACAAAGAACTCCAACAATAAAAAGGCAAATAACCCAATTAAAAAATGAGCAAAGACTCTGAATGGAGATCTTTCTCCAAAGATCTATGAATGGTCAATAAGGACATGAAAAAATGCTCAACATCATTAGCTGTCAGGGAAATGCAGATCAAAACCACAACGAAATATCACTACACACTCACTAGCAAGGCTAAAATAAAAAAGACAAAGAGGTGCTGTCGAGGATGTGGAGAAATTAGGATCTTCATGCATTTTGAGGAGACTGTAAAATAGTGCAGCCTCTTTGAAAAATAGGCAATCCCTCAAAAAGTTAAACACACAGTTACATATGACACAAATTCCACTCCTAAGTGTATACATATGTATGCAATATATATATATTTCCCAAGAAAATATCTCATTATATATATATATATATATATATATATTATGTTATATGTATGTGTGTGTGTATATATATATCTATATCTATATATCTATATATATTCCCAAGAGAAATAAAAACCTATTCACACAAAAAAACTTGTTCACAGCAGCATTATTCATTCGAGTCCAAATGTGGACACAACCCAAATGTCCATCCACTGATGAATAGATACACAAAATGTAGTGCATCCATACAATGCACTCGGCCACAAGGAGTGAAATTCTGACATATGCCACAACATGAATGAACCTTGAAAACATTAAGCTCAGTGAAAAAGTGAAAGTGAAAGAAGCCAGATACCACCAAAGACCACATATATATGACTCCATTTGTAGGAAATGTCCAGAATGGGCAAATCCATAGACACAGAAAGTGGATTAGCAGTTGCCAGAGGCCAGAGGGTGAGCTAGGGTGAGGGAGGAAATGGAGAGTAGCTATAATGGGTAGGGGCTTTTTTGCAGGGTGATAAGAATGTTTTAAAATTAGATCATGGTGATGGTTGCACATCTCTGTAAACATACTGAGAACCACTGAACCGTGCACTTTAAATGGATGAATCATATGGTATGTGAATTGTGTCTTAATAAGGCTATTAAAAAAGAAAAAGAAAGTAACTGAGGTCTAGGGAGGGCCCCAGTGCGTGCCTTTGGAGCAGAAGTGCAGGGAGTTGGCGGGAGGCCGCACAGAAAGTGTAAAGGAGATATGGTAGATCACCAATACCGTCCATTTCAGGCACCTAGGTGGGAAATAAGGGACCTGGGATTTGAAACCAGGTCTGTTTCTAAAGCCCATGGCCTTGGCACTCTCTTGAGGAGGGATGCGCCCATAGACTAGGCTGGGGAATGGACCAATTGTATAGGCCCCCAGGGGCGAGGAGGACAGGCTGGACCCAGAAGGAAAGGGGGACGGCACCCAGAGGTCACAGTCTGGGGAGGACATGAACTTGACCCCCACAGGAGACAAGAGGATGAAGTATGTACGAGGCAGAGGGCTGTGTGCTGAAGGTCGATGACAGGGGCAGGCGGACGGCACCTCCTTCCTCCGAGGCCTGGGTCTAAATGCAATCCAGCCACCTCTTCGCGGCTGCTGGAAGCTCTGGTGTGGGCATGGAGGGGCCCAGATAACAGAGACACCTGCCGCAAGCAGAAGTGTCTGCAAGAACCCCCACGGAGGGAACTCTTTTGGATAAACCTCTTCAGAGGGAGGCTGAAGTGCCACAGGGACAGGCTGACTCCTGTCTCTATCTGTGCCAGCTGAGAAGCTGCTGAGTTTAAAGGGAAGCCATAAACAGCTTATAAATCCCAGGTGACTGTGACCCGCTCTACTTAGTCACCCGGCACGAAGGGTCTGCTCTGTGAGCAACTTAGCAGGCAAAGTGAATTGATTCAATCAAACATAAATTCTGCACTTTTCATGCCTGTGATGCACCCGGATGGCGCTGTGTTGGGCACTGGGGGTGGAGGTGTTAAAGGAATCCAACAAGGTCTCTGCCCTCAAGGAGCTCATCATCGAGTAGGGGAGACAGACACTAGCAGGAATCACAACACAGAGTGATAAGTGTTGTGGTGAGTTAATGATGGGAGCACAGAGCTCAGAGGAGGGACTACTCCCTCATCCTGGAGGAGCTAGGGATAATTCACAAATGAGGTTATATTGCACTTGGGTTTTGAAGGATGGATAGTTCACCAGAAAAGAATGAGGGAAGTGCCCTTTCAAAATTACTCAGCTGATGAATATCAGGACTGGGTTGTACTTGACTCCAGGTTGTGCTCTGGAGTATATATCACTATCTTGACATTCCCATTATATTAATCTCTCACATTACAACCTTAATTTTAAAAAGTATAATACAGGAGTTGGTCCTGTTTGAATCTTGGCTTCACCCCTCACGAACAGGATGACCTTGCTCCTAGCTGACAGCAAGCACTCAATATTCATTCATTTCTTTTCTTCCTTTCCTCCTTGGCTATGGGCTTATCCTGCCCAGTCCTTGAGCTAGCTTGAGACACTGGACACCTTCAGGTTCACCAGTAGGTGGCACTTGGAACTGTAGCCAGAGGCCTGCAATGCATAGCCCAGGTGGTGGGGTGGGAATCGTGGTGCCCGTGTACTTCTCTAAACCTTAGACCCCACCACCGCACTGTGCTGGCCTAGAAGAGTGGCTTTCAACAGGTGGTGGCGGTGGTGTTGTTTGGGGGTATCACCAATGGAGCCTCTGGACATGGAGGGGGTGTTCTGAGTTATGACGGTGATTTGGAGGGCACAACTGGCATTTCGTGGGCAGTGGCCGGTGAAGTCCCATACAACAAGCACTGTCCTTTGTCCTGCCTACCTTTCAAAGGTTCCCTGGACTATCTGTAGATGGAAACACATGTTTATAATTATCTAAATCCAGAACCTCTACTTCCATTTACGTACACACACAAGAACTCATTGCATGGCTTTAATCTGCTCTGAACTGTCCAGTATTGCTCTGATCACGTGAACTGAGGGAAGGCGATACATTCTGAAATTGACGGAGCTTTACCATGGGTTGAATCACTTGGTGGCATTTGATCTGCCAACTCAACACACCTACATCCACCTGCATTTGTAGCTGTGCATTTCCCTGATTCTAGATGTGGCTGCAGGCATCTGTCTGCCTCAGAAAATCTTCGAGTGTGGGCATGCCCAAGCATTTAAGTAGTGAAACCTGTATTATTAGTACATTATAAATGGTTTTCCTTTCATTACTTCTTTACCGTAAGATTAGTTTCTACTAATTACATTAATGTAATGTACATTACATTCTATGAGTTACATTCTGGTGATTACATTCCTACTGTTACTACTATTATTTTTAGTATTTGTAGATAGATTGATCTATGTTTGAACTGCATGTCAGGATGGTAAAGAGGGCATCGAAAACTTCTGGTAATAAAAGGGAGCATTGGGTCTGAGGGATTCTGAACCCCTGGTCTAGTCCATACAACTGTGAATCTTTCCCATTTCCTTGGGATGGCAGACAGTAGAGGCGAAGGATAGGAGCCAGGGTTTGGGAGGCAGAAAGACTTAATTTGAAACCCAGCTCTACTGCTCACAAGTTATATGACCTGGGGGAATTTGTATAATCCTGATGATCCTTAGCTTCCTTGTCTGCAAAATGGGGGTAAAATAGCCACCTCTAAGAGTTGTAGTGAGGGTTCAGTGAGGTTGACTGTGGAAGGGCACAAATTAAGTGCTCAGTAACGAAAGGAACTGATTTACCATTATGTCCTTGTTGCTGTTTCTCCGTGGAATCCTCCCCAGCTAGAACCCTGAGCTGTGACCAGGCCTTAGTGTTTCAACCACACCCGCCACTTCCTCTGGCCTTGCTCAGCATCCTGATCTCCAGACACCGAGAGAGATCCATATGAACCATGAGACCAAGACCCCCCTGTTGGGACTGTGTGAATGAGGCCTGATTCGCTACTGAATGCTGCCCTGGGTGGTGTGGGTGGAGCGTGTTCTATTGTCCAAAGCTCCTCCAGTCTCTGCGCTGGCTTTGAGCTCACCTTCCTCACTTTTCCCACCACTGCTGGGGCTCTGGAATGCCCTGTGCCAAGTCCGTAGGCTGTGGGGACCAGCCAGGAACCGCCTCTCAGGTTCCGGCTCTGGCCCCTGAGCCTCCAGGATCAGCCAGGCCCCTCTGCACCAGGCCCATGTCAGCCTCAGAGTGCTGGAGACAGCTGTGGTCCTCCCACGGTTAGGCATCCATAGAACCCTCAACTAGTTCTGCATAAGCCACTGAGTGACAGTTCATGGCATACAAACTCTGGAGAGGGCCCTGGGAGCTGGCTTTTCTTACCATCATTCGGTGGGTCTCTCTGCTCTTTCACTGACCTTTGCTCTCTATTCCTCTCAGTAAACCCAGTTTTCATTTCCTGCTTCCTGGCCTCTGCTCTCAGGAGCCCCAGGCAGGCCTTGAACCATGCATTTGGCCATCAGAGGGAACTGATTCCTTCCCCCAAGACACTGGGAACCAGCAGAGTTGTCAGAGAGGAGATGTCCTCTCCCAGCCTCAGAAGACCCAGGGCCATCTCTTCATGGCCTCCTCTCTTTGGCTGAGTCATTAGGAATTCAGAAGGTGATGAAGGAAATCTGGTCTTGATCAAGTGTCTCAGAGGACCCAGATAACACTCACATGGATGCCTGCCCTGAAGAAGTTCATGGTCTAGCCGGGAGGAGACGATCATGTAACAGATAACTATAGTTAAATGTGGTCCATGTTGAGTATGACATTCACTCTAGAGGCCATGGACTTTCTCACTGAGGGAATGGCCAATGAATTCTGCCCGGGCAAGGTGGTAAGCCTTCTGAGAGAAGTTAACATTGGAATTGGGTATTGAAGGATGAGTAGGAGTTCTCCAAGGCTTGGGCTAGACTCGCAAGCCTCACCCCATCCTGCTAGCCCTACAACTCTGGCATGGTTAGCCCATGCCTTTCTTCCTGAGTCACAACTTGGGGGAAGAGGCGGTAGAGAATGAACTGAGAATGAAACACAACTCTACACCCAGAATGATTCATATTTAGACTGGATTTTGGTTCAGAGACATTGGCTTCCCCAGAATGTTCCCCAAACACAAAAATCAGTATTTCCCAGAGTCCCACAGAGCATGAATTCCTTAGAAAGTCCTGTATGTTATATGAAAAACGTGACTCCAAAATCAAATAAATTTCAGAAACTTTAAGTTAAACAAAGTCAAGCAGATTTTACTGCAGGATTTCTCAGAGCCTTTAAAAGTAAAATAATAAGACAATAATAATTATTATATTCAAAATAAATTTTTATAAATAATAACTTAATGCTATTAAAAATATAATAATTTAACAGCTATCCTTCATTTAGTGTTTCCTAATGTGCAAGACAGGTGCTATGTTCATGATAACTTTACGTCATCGGTACTGCCATTATTCCCATTTGGCAGACGAGACTGAATCAACCCAAGAAGTGAAGTTCACTGCCCAAGATCACAGTAAATGGCGGAGTTGAGATTCAAAGCCAGGCTCTGTCTGACCTAAAGTCCTCATCCTTTACTGCGCATTGTGAATCCCTAAGAAGGGGATATGACATGCAGCATTCCCAGACTTATGCAGCCATGGAAGCTCCTTCTATTCAGGGTTCCACAGAGCAACTTTGGGAAACGCTGTTCTACCTTCTTCCTAGTAAAATTCACCAAAGATAACAGAAGGACTTCTGAGGCTCTGTTTCTCTCTCTTCTTCTCCCTTCTCAGCTGGGCCCAGGGGTCCTGAGTCCTCAGCAGGCCCTTCCATGTTCACCCCAGGGGCCGGTGTGAGAATCCAGAGGAGTTCCCAGGGAAGGCCAAGAGTCCAGCCAGCAGTTCCTAACTTGTCTGGTTCTAAATAGATGACCTCACTGGATACATATCACACACAGAGGGTTCCAAATTTTATTCTCAGCTAGTTCTAAGTGACTGCTTCAAACTCAGCAGCTGCTTCTGTCTTCAGGAGGCTAGATAGGCTATGAACTCAGAATTCCTGCAACATTACCCACTTAGCAGGAAAAAGTATGGGCCCTCTGAGGGCTGGTGCAGTGTCACCAAACAGGGCCCCTGACCAGACCCAGGCCTGATCTTTTCTTACTTGGACCCTGACATCAGCCTCTGCACTGAGGTTTCCAGACTTTTCTTGCCAATTCCTCGCTGCTGGCTCAGTGGCCTTTCAATCAGCAACATTCTGTCACTGCCTTCTTTGGAACTCCTTAATGTCTCCCTAGTGCCCTGGTAAAAGTCCAAATCGCTTGGCCTGATTTTCAGGGTCCTAGGAGATATGGCAGACTTTGTAGTCCTTGTTCCTTTCTCAACACATAGATGAACAAAGGGGCTATAAAAGTGGCATGCACAAGGTCTAGGTACCCCATCCTCGAAGATAGACTATGTCATGGAAGAAGCCAAGTAAGTAGCACCTGCCTCATCTCCTGTCCACATAGCTTTTATTTTTGGAGACTCTTTTTAATAAGGAACAGAGAAAAGCTTTCTCCTTACCAAATAAGTAAGAAAGTTATACTGATACGTCCCATTTGATCCTGCTTGAGACCAGGCAAGAGACCCCAGGGAGGTGGCAAAAGGCATTCAGACATGTCCCCTTGGAGGGCAGTCCCCAAGTTGGGGCAATGCCCTCCTAGTCCTCATCTAAGACCAATGACACATGCCTGTTCGGGGGTCCTGCACTGCTTGAAGAGCAATACACCCACCTTTGCCATGGATCTGGAGGCAAAGCAGGTGAGGTCCGGATGCTTCCTGACCCCGCATCACCTCATTCTATAAGGTACGTACATGTCATTGTGTTCAAATGCAGATTCTGATTCTGCAGGTCTGGGGTGGGGCCCGAGGCTCTGCATTTCTAACAAGCTCCCACATTATGTTTTTGCTGCCAGTCCTAGGACCACTCCACGAAGGGCAAGTTTCCAGAGAATAAATGGGCAACGCAAACCCTTCCACCTGCCTACTGGGTCTCCTGGCAACCCTGAATCTTTCACTCATGGCTATGAGAAGATTCTAGGTTAAATCAAGGGAGGCAATCCCTAATGATCCTGCTTCTCTGTCTAGGCGTGTCCATCTCCTACCACCCCCCTGCCTGTAAGCTTTATTTTATGCTCTGGCAAAACCTAACTCCTTACGGTTTCTTGCACACACCATGCTATTTGGCTGGAACGCTATTTTGTTCGGCTGAGACCGTAACTTCTGCCTGTAAGCTCATTTTACCTCATTTTGCTGAATTACATCCTACTCATCTTTGAAAACTAGGCGGGCACACCCTTAGGCTGAGCTAAGTACTCCAGCCTAACCCCACCGACATCTGTGCAGCTGTGAGCCTTCCGTCCATCTAGACCATAACACATATCTTATTACATGGAGACTGAGTGGATACGGGTCTGCCCTCCCCACCATGCTGCAAGCTCAAAAGCACAGATCGTGCCTTGTCCCCCTTTGTCTCCTCAGCGCCTAGCACGGAGCCTGGCACTTAGGAGGTGTGCAATAAATGTCTGGCGCACTGATCCCAAGCTGGTAACACCTCCTCCAAGGAAAGAGTTTAGCAGATTCTTTCCACCTTAAAGAGAAAACACTTAATTTTATAAACGAAGTGGGTTTTGGGGGTTTTTTTGTTTTTATTTTTTGTTTTCCTGCTTCCTTCCTTGCTCCTGAGTTTAAAGAAAGGTGTGAAGATAGTAATGGTAATGCAGTTTGCAGTTGCTTCACCTGGGTTAACTCACTGAGTCCTGTGAGGCAGATCCAGCTATCAACCGCCCTTGAACAGACAAGAAAACTGGGACTCCCGGGGGCCGCTGACCTGTCATGTGGTGTGCAAGTGGGGATTCCAAGCTTTGTGTGACTCCAAGCCCTGGGGTCCTTCTACTGAGTTCCTCCAAAGCTGCGGGGCTTGCAGCGTGCATTCTAAATAGGGGAGGGGAAGCCTCACAGTGTCCACGTGCTGGGGGAGGGGGAGGCAGTAGGCGTTGTGGGATGGAGTTCCAGAGGGCTGGGATATGGAGAAGGGGGAAGGGGACACTTTCCTCAAGACAAGGTGTCAAAAGGGATCTAATCATTGAAGGGCAGCTGGATAGGGGGGTTAGGTCTCCAAATGGAGCTGTTCTTGCTGCAAGACAGTGAGCAACTCATTTGTGATATCAGTTCACAGAAACAGCCAGAAGGTTGTCAGCTTTGACTTGACAGAGGTACGGTAGGGAGGTTGTTTCCAAAGGGCAAGACAATGAATGTACTGCTTCTTGAAGGGGGTGGAGAGAACAGTGGTGGATAAGGGATTCCAGAACGAGTCACATCCCGGCTTCGGCCTGCCCAAGCCCTGGGGGGCCTGGTAGGTGGCTGCGGGTTGGCCCCACAGCTGGTGCCTTGTGGGCCATACTCCCTACAGGAACAAAGCCTCCAGTTGAGCCCAGCCAGCCTGTGTCTCCTCCATCACGGCCTCGCTTCCCGCCCCCACTCTGTTCCTCCGAGCCATCGCTCTTACAATGAGCTGGCTGAGGTGGGCCAGAGGGTGAGCAAGGGAATGATGTCCCCTCCCCCCTGGACCTCTTCTAGGCTTCTCCTACTCCCCCATCTCTTGGTTTCCATGACAGCGTCTGGCAATGAGGCATCTACTTCAAAATGCTGGCAGGGATGCCAGGCAAGAGCCACAGAGACACAGGCCTGGGGCCGACAGAGGAGAGGTCTTAGCTGTTGAGTGCCTACTCTGTGTGGGTCTTGTCCAAGACATGACACCCAGCCCCTCCCTTACACCTCACCCCAACCAAGCAAGGAAACTGGTATTGTCCTATTTTACAGCTAAGGAAACTGAGGCACAGAGAGGGGAAAGGACATGGTCAGGATCACACAGAGCAAAGCCAGGATTCGAACTTAGACTTCTCTAGGCCCCAAGCCCAGGCCTTTAATCGCTATACCGCTCTGCCTCTTGGCCACGGGTCAGTGGTTCAGGCCTGAAGTCTGCCACTTGCCACAGGCCCCTGAGTGAATCCCTTCACCTCTGTGAGACTCTAGAATGGGGTCGGTGAGTTCCATTGCTCCAAGGGGCTGTGAGGACTGAAATAAGTTGGGGCAAACCCCAGACTCTTGTTTGGATTTCAGCAAAGGGGTCTACTCTCCATTTCCAACTGGAAATATCCCAACCCCAGGGTTCTGGCCAGAGCAGAGCCCAGGGCTGCCCAAAATCCACCGGGAGAAGTCCAACCCAGAGGTGTCCCTTGCATGCTGCCCCACCTCCCGTGTTCCTAACAATAATGGCCCTCATTTATTGGGTACCCACTTTGCACCAGGAGCCCTGCTAGGGCCCTGCTCAGAATGAATGATGGCATTAGCCTCCCTGGAGTCATTCTGCCACCACTGTTCCCTTCCTCAGTGTATCGCCCACACAGCAACCAGCATGATGCTCTTTAGCACACATTTGCTCATGTCGTTGAAGGTTCCCAGTGTCTTCTGAACAAAAGCCAGGTCCTCACAATGGCCGTCGAGGCCTCGCATGCCTGGCCCCGTGGCTCTGACTCGATCCCCTACACTTGCCCTTGCACACTCTACTCTAGCTACTCAGGCTTCCTCCCTCTTTCTAGAACATTCCAAACCACCTCTAGCCCAGGGCCTTGCTGTTTGTCTCCTCTGCCCAGAAGCCTTTTCCCTCAGATACAAGCATGCTTCAGTTCCTCACTTGATTCAGATGCTACCCTGCCTACCTATGTGAATGGACACCCCTCATCCTCCCACCCTGCTCATCACTTACTGCTTTTCACCACCGCATTTTATATTCACTTGTTGATGTCTTTCCTGCCTGTCCCCCCACTAGAGCATAAGCTCTAAGAAGGCAGCACCTTTCAGCTCGTTCTTCCCTGTATCTTAGCCCCCAGAACAGTCCTCGACAGTCATTCATGGGTTATCTGTGGGGTGGCCTGGGGCAAAGTTTCTGGACAACCAGATACTGACTAACCCCAACTATAAGTCTGCCTCTCGACATGTAGAATGTGAAACATACAGAGCAGCCGCAGTTGGTAGAAATCAAGGACGAACATCCAAAGCCAGGAGGTCACAGAAACAATGACACAACAGACATCAGGCGCCAGCAGAACCCAGGAAGCAGCACAGAGGCTCCACCTGGGCAGGCATCTTTGTCGGCTTCATTCTGCTGAGTGTCCCAAGTGCCTAGAGGAGGGCCTGGTACACAGTAGATGCTCAATAAATGTTTGCTGAATGAGTGAAAGGTGCTGTGGAGCAAAAAGAAGAATCCATTGGCATCAGCAGGAATAGCGAAAGCCGAGGAGCAGGTTGCTGAGGCCCCGCGTTGTCCCCGTCCTAGAGAGGGGAGCAGAGGACCCTGCTGCAGGTGCAGGACAGGCTAGTGAGTCTCCAGTGGATCCGAATGACCCTCCAGTTCCCCGTGGGGCGTGGTACTGTCACCTGACAGTGGTGACACTGTTTTTTGTCTTTCTCACATCCCACTATAGGCAGACCATACACCCCAGGGTGCATCTCCGGTCGCTGTAACCCCAAAGAACCTGCTAACAGGGAAGGCTTCCTGGAAGAGGCACCATGGAAGGGGGAACTCAGGACAAGCATTCCCGACTCCTTTCCTTTCTTTCTTCCTTTAAACAGTGGCACTAAGATTCAATCTACAAACCCTAAGATTCCCTCACTTTGCTATGTATATTTTATCACAATAAAAAAACCCCAGAATAAAACTCACTTGTTTGAAGTGTACCAAACAGTGGGAACTTAGGGCTTGAGTGGGCAGGGCAAGTGGGAGGTATGGTGGCAGTGAAGTCACGGTGACGAGGAGCGACGAGGAGCGTCTGGGGAAGGGTGAGTTGTCCAGCGTGGATGAGACCAGTGTGCAAAGGGCCCATGGACAGAACTCTGGCTTGGAGTCTAGGTTTGATGTGGGAAGTCTCAGAAAGAGAACAGTCTGCCCAAAACCAGCAGTGGTGCCCGCAGAGGCCATAAGACCTGGGTTCTAGAGCCAGCTCTGTCATTAGAGGAGGTGACCCTGGGCCAGTCCCTGTCCCTCTGCCAGGCCCATGTCGCTCCTTGGAAGGAGAGTCCCTTGCAACTCTAACTTCCCCTAAACAACATGGTAAAGAACAGGGGCTGGGAGCCAGATCTGGCTGTGAATCCCAGTTCCTCCACTTTCTGGCTGTGTGATCCTGGGCTCCTCACCATCAAAACAGGGGCAACAACTGTCCTGACCTCACGAGGCTATTTAGAGGGCCAGATGAGCTGACAACTATAAAGTGCTCAGCACGATGTCAGACACACAGTAGATGCTCAGTGCGTGCCATTATTACCCGTGCCTTGTATTAGGTGATGCCAATGAGATGTGTGAGGGCAATACTGTAAAGTAACAAGCATCGAAGTTGAGATCCGCCCTCCACTGCAGTATTTACAAAGTAACATTTAGTGCACAGATACACACAGAGCTCTGTGTCTGGGATGAAAGGGAGTAAGATGCATTCACCAGGAAAACGCTCCGTTTCCCCTAGCGACCAAGGACGCAGAGAGCCCTGGGTGTTCAGAACTGGCACGGTGAGCTCGCCAGTAGGGAACTCAGCACTGACGGGGCAACCGGGGTGTCCAAACCTCGGGCGTCCAAATCCCTCTCCCTTACTCAAGCTCCCAGCTTCCTTCTGCAGAGCCAAATGTCCGCTTGAGTTTTCTTCCCTACTTGCCTGCCTGCTTTTCCTGCTTGTAACAGAAAGGAAACAGTGAAATCTCTTGGTATCAGTGAGCTCTCCACACAGGAAACCCAGGGTTTAGTGTTGTGACTGACTCCTGCTACCCAGCCTGGAATTCACACCTAGAAAGATCCACTTTTTATATTTATAGAGGGATGAAATGAATGGAGGAATGTAACCTGAGATACCAAGCGAAGAGTCAGGATGGCCTTACGCTGAGCAATTTCTAAAACGTTCTGGGTAATTACTTTTAGGGGCTTCTCGGCACTAAGGAAAAAAGACAGAGGATCTCAGTTCAAATGCCAGGTTGGCTAAACTAGCTGTGCAGCCTTGGGCGAGTCACTTAGCCTCTCAGAGCCTCCTTTAGCATTGCACTTTCCCATCTGAGAACCTCACATCCTGTTTCACTGTTACTTGTCCAGCGCCTGTACCACCCTGTAAAGGCAGTGGTGTGTCTGTCTGTCCACTGCAGCGTCCCCAGTACACAGTTAGGGGCACGATCCCCACAAACAGACTCCTACTCCTGCTTTACCTTTCCACACCTCTGCCGCTGAAGCCAGGTAGCCCTGCCTGTTTGGGTTTGGCAAGGATTCCATGCAGCCCCAAGGACTTAAGAGAGAACTTTGTCTTTTGCAGGAACTCTGGTCAAAAGATCAAAGTCGGCCTCTGACCCAGGACTGAACTGCAAGTCTGTTTCTGTTGCTGGCTTGATACAAGAACTCCATAAAGGAAGCAGGGTCACATGGATGTTTTTGATTAAGTAGAGAAGCTCTAAATCCTCTACTCCCACAAAAACTGGAGTGATTTATACTAGGATCCAGATATCAGAAGGCACAACACAATCTATGTCTATAGCCCTATGTGGCAGAGGAAAGCAGGTATGGAGCAGGAAAGAGCTGATTTTTGTGGGCAAGAAGAGTTTTAGAAAAAAGAGAGAGAAAACATACATTTCCATCTCTTGCGATGTTTACAGTCTGGAGGTAGAAAGAGACAGGTAGAGCAGGTATTTATTTTATGTTATGCTGAGGACACAGCCAGTCTGGGGGATCAGTGTATGAATGACAGAAGGGCATGATGCCACCCCCCCATAGATCAGTTCCTTCTCTGTGCCCACCCTCATTATATCTACTTCCCTTTTGTTTACACAGGACATTTCTTGGGCTCCCTACCTACCTTCTGACCTTAAGTACGTTCTATCACCCCGTGATCACACTCTACGATGTGGCCCAACCAGCTCACTTACTCTTCCCAGAGGGTGCACCTTCCTTCCCACCTGTGTGCCTTTGCTCACGCTCTTCCCTCTGCCTAAAATGTCCTTCCTCTACACCTTACCCATCAAAACCTTCTGTTTCAAAGCCCTGTACACATTCATTCATTCACCCATCCATTCATTCAATAAGTATTTTCTGAGGGTTTGCTATGCCCCCACACTTACTATGATGGGTACCAGGGATCTAATGGGGGAGCCAGCCACAGCCTGTGTCCTCAGGCTGCTTACAGCCATGAGGAGACAGATGGTTACAACAAGGAGTAATATGTGTGGTAGATGTAAGACCAGGGGGAGCTGTGAGTCCAGAGAAGAGTCCTAGCCCAGCCTTTGGGGGGGGGGGCAGTGTTTAGGGAAGGTTTCCTGGAAGAGGAGACTTCTAATCCAAGTTCTGAAGAATGAAATGAAAAGAGAGAGAGGTGCATATAAATGTATGTGAACATATACAGTTATGGCCATGATAATGACCAGCATGTATTGAGTGCTGCTAGGAGCCAAGCACCGGGCTAAGCCCCTCTTTAGCCCTCTCAACCCTTTGGGAGTGAGCACTGCTGTCGTTCCCATTGTTCCGATGAGAAGTCTGAGGCACAGAGACATTAAGAATTTGCTCCTGGTCACACAGCTGCCAAGGGGCAGGGCTGGGGTTCAAACTCAGTATGGCCCCAGAGCCCATGCTTTTGACCACTACACTGCGCCATCCTACGCTGTCAGAGCTATCCTGCCACACCCTCTTTTCACTTAATGACACGTTGACCATGGACATCTTTCCAAGTTGTGATGCTCGGGTTTCATTTTATTTAATGGCTACAGAGGATGTCATTGGATTTTGAGCAGAGAATTGAGAGGATCAGATTTGTGCCTGGCAAAGAGCCTCGGTGGGGGGGGGGGGGTGGGGCAAGCAGCAGGGTGTTGTAGGGGGTTCTGGGGAGGGGAGGGAAGGCCTAAGCCCAGGCTGGAATGGGGGTGCCGCAGAGGGGGCTGGGCTCCGGGAAACAGGAGAGGGCAGTGGGTGCAGCAACTGTCAACACTGAGAGAGGCAGGAAATGCAGGAGGGGGTGTGCAGGACCCCCTTCTTTACAAGACCTCTTACAGACCCAAGCGTCTTTTCCCTTGGCCCCAACCTCACCCCTGTGTGTTTTCATTCATTCTCTCCCAGCATGCTCCAGCTAGCACTTCCAATTAAGAGCGAGTGATCATCAGTTTCAGTTCCGCTGAGATGTGCAGATGTGGTGCCTGTGGAATTCTTAATTCTTTGAATAATCTCTGCCCAGAAGGATCATGTCTATTCTACCCAAAATGCGAGAAACAAGCAGAAAAACCCATGAGTTACCTGACGGCACTGCTTTAACACTGTCCTCAAGTAATGCCCCAGCCAGACTCACCACATTCAACCACTTGTCTGTCCTAATGCATCTGCTCCAGAACAGTGTCAGTCTGTCCCCTTCTCCCCACTGCCACCACCTCCTGGTCCAAGTGACCATCCTCTCTCATCTGGATGACTGCAGTAGCCTCCTTAGTGGTCTCCCCAGTTCCACGGTAGCATAAGTTAGTCAACGTCTCAGACCTCAGTTTTCTTATCTATAAAATGGGCACACTCATTCTTATCTGACAGGACTGTTGAGGGAACTGGTGACATAATGAATGGAAAGCCCCGGCCTGGTGTACTTTCTAAACAGATGGCAGTTCTTTTCCTTGCTCAGCTGGATGGGAAGGCTCAGAAGGGTCATGGCTCTCTTTCTGTCCGAGTCCGCTGGTCTACATAATGAGCAGGTGTCAGAGGCCCCTGGCTCTCCCTACCTCTCTGGAGGCATCTTGTCCTATTTCCTTCCACACGTTTCCTTTGAGGTAATGAGAGCTTCACTAGCTTCATACCCCTGGCCTCTCCCCACCTTCTCATTTGCTCATCCCCTAGGTTGATGTTTATGAGTGAGTTGCAGAGATGAAGTAGGCAAGTATTACTCATGCCCTTCTCTGCTTCCCCTAGAAGCCAACCTGCTGGCAGGGAGCATACGTTTGACTCGGCTCTCTACCAGGAAGGAGGAGGGGCTGCGCCCCTATGGGGACACCGTCCAGTTGTGGCCTTCAGCCTTAACCCTCCAGGGTCACTGCAATCCGTGCTAACGGTGACATGTTTTCTCCAGCTTCCCAGCTGGGCAGAACTCTCAGTCGGGCCAGAACTCAAGCCAGGCAAGCAATGCTATGTATCGACCCCTTCCAGCCCCCACAGGAGAGAAGAGCAGGAGAAACCCTGCCCTCTGTTCCCAACTTGTTAATGGAGCTCCTCGGGGCCTCAGTCAAGCCTGGTGTTGGGGGCTGGGAGAACCGATCAATCAGTAATGGACAAATATTGATTGCTTTCTTGATATAACTATGAAAAAGAACCCATCTTTGTTCAGTGTTTCTTACTACTCTTGAAATGCCTAAAAGCATTTTTGGGTGTGTGAATGCTCCGAAGGACCAGGTACGTTCGCCATCTTGGTGGTGTCCGCCGCTGTCCACGTGATCAGGGCACACCCTTGTCTTTAAGGCTCTAGCTGTGATCTTACTTTCTTCATCCAATAACTTTTTAGTGCACACCTCCTAGGCGCCCAGGGCTAATTAATGGAGTCACTGCGGGTATAGCAGTAAACCAGGCAGATGCCAGGAAGGTTACGATGCTTCCTCTGAGGCCAAAGAGGTAACTATTGATGGATGGCACGGATGTGAAACCGCAACTACTGCCACCAAACCCACTACCTCTGGGTTCTAGCACTTTCTGAAAGAATCTTACCTTGGAGCACTTCACCGGAGTGGCATACAGCATGCCCTCAAGAAGCTTCCAGTGTAATCTGAGAAAATATCTTCATGCCGAAAACACTAATCACACAAGGAGGGTCAGAAATTGATGCATAGGATTAACACCATTTCAACTTTTAAAACCCAGTGGGGTTTATTTTGGAACAAAATGACTCCCAATTTCTTAGGGGAGAAGAAACCCATAATATGTTTACTTACTAATTGGTTTATTTTCTAAACATTTGTGAGTTGCCAGACTCTGTGGTAAATCCTTTTCAAATATTAATTCTTTTGAACTTCATGACTTACGTATTACTCACAGCGATGCTGTAAGTTGCTACTGTCACTACCCCACTTTATACTTGAGGGGATCAAAGGAAAGATAGATGGGATGGTTTGCCCTGGACCTACTCTGGCAAGTGGTGGGGCCAGAGTCCGAACCTACGTCATCTGGCCCTGGGATCTCTGCTCTGACCATAAACTAAATTGACAAGTGTGACTTGTCCGACTAAATTTATCTACATTTTCTCTCTTTCTGTCTCACAGGAACTTGTTTTCAAGAGATTGTGATGATCTGATTTAAATGCAGAATTCACGGTTTCCCCCGCAATTTGTTCTGGAGAGTTCATGGGAGGTGCTTCAAAAAGCTAGACCATCCTTCCCCAAGGAGGCTGAAACTAGATTCACCAGAGGCCCATGTTGGGCCCATCGGGGTGGACCCACCATTCAGGCAGCTAGGCGTGGAAGACAGAGGAAAGAAAGTGAGGCTTCCATCCTCGGCCCAGGATCAACAGTCACATTGGCAGATGTTCCAGACCCCATGTGTGGGCTGGCGACGCACTGTGTTTCACAGAGGTTGGGGCGAGGGACAGCAGGATGGATTTATTTAATGATGATTTTCTCCAGGAACAGAGAAAAGCCAGCTAGTAAACAAAGTTCTCAGAAAGAATAAGCCAAGCAAAAATTGCCTAGAAAACTTTAAAAGAGAGAAAAAAATAAAAAAATAAAAAATAAAAAATAAAAGAGAGAAAAAAAGAAAAGAAAAAGAAGACAAAGGAAGCAGACGTCTTGGCCAGCTCTTAAAACATATAGTACGTAGATAATCATCAGAGCATCGCGGCACCGTCCCCACCACTTTCCTATGCCCGGTCGGCATCTGCCCTGTTTCCCGCCACGATCCTGGCAGCTGTTCGGCCGCTAGAATTGGCAGAAAGTTCAACATTAGAACATACAGCCCGGAAAGAGACCTGCTAGTAATGGCAGGGCTTCCAGGTCATACACCCTGATGCCCAAGATCGGAGACCATGTGCCTGGTGGCCCCCTGGAGCTGCGCAATGTTGCGGCTCTGCCTCTGACCCTACACGGTGCATTAGTGCCTGAAACAGGTGGCATATGGGCGAGGAAGGGAAGAAAGCTGCTGTAAACCGGAGGGGGGCAGCAGGTTAGAGACGTGAAAAGCAAATGAAGACACACATTTATCTTACACCCAAACTCAAATAGCCTAGAGAAGGATAATTTAGTGTGAAATAGGAAACCATTGAGATAATGACGACCCCAAACCTTGTTTTCCTAATGGGAATAATGGGGATAATAGCATTGTTCTGGGGATTAAGAGAGATGATCCAAATTAGCACAGCGCCTTGGCGCTTTGGGAAAAGAAGATGGAGGGAAGATTGGGCTGAGAGCTTTGCCCAAATCTAGCTACCCCAGTGGGACAGGGGGGAGGGGGGAATCAGCAGGAGGGTTGTGGTCCCAGGTCCCGATCCAGGGACTCCAGGCAAACTGATATCACCAGAGAGGGAAAGCCTCTCCTACCAGCTGGAAGACAAAAGGTCTGCGGAGGCAGGTCCCTCCATCTGTGGGCACCAGTGACTAAATTCACGGTGAGCACACTGTCTGCAGCCATGGCGATTTTAGAAGCAGGAGGACACTCAAGCGGAGCTCATAGGCATCAGACTCTCACCCTGGGCTGAACTCCCTTCATCCAGGATCCCTGATTGCAAAGCTAGTCTCTCCCCACAGCACTTGGGACAGCTGGGGTTCACAGTCCCTGAACCTCTACCTGAGGTGGTCTGAACTTCTTCCTGTTAGGAAGTTCCACTTTGGACAGAGCCGAAACCAGCTGTTCTCCCCACCCTTTTCTTCAGCTTCCATCCTCTGGGTCCTCACTGGTGAGTTCACCAAATCCTCCACAAAAACAACACCCAGCTTGCACAATCTCTTCTAGAGAACTGAAGAAGTGGGAACACTGCCCACGTCGTTTCACGAGGCCAGCATAACCTTGATACCAAAGCCCGACAAGTAAGCACCAGAAAGAAAAATCACCAGTAGATCTCACTCATGAAAACATAATGTGAAAATCCTCAACAAAAAAGTGAGCAGAAATCATCCAGCAATAAAGATACTACAGGATGACCCAAGTTGGGTTGATTCCAGAAATGTAAAAGTCAGTGTGGTTCACCATATTAATAGATTGAAAGAGAAAAATGTGACTATCTGAGCAGATGCAGATGTCCATTTATAACCAAAAAAGAAGAAGAAGAAAGAGGAGGAGGAAGAGGGGGAGGAGGAAGCGGGGGGGAGGGGGAGGAAGAGGG
>NW_022589716.1:40724633-41036362 GCF_004348235.1 Phoca vitulina | reverse complement strand
GGGGGAGGAGGAAGCGGGGGGGAGGGGGAGGAAGAGGGGGAGGAGGAGGGAGGGAAGAAGAAGAAGAGGAAGAAAAGAAAGAAAAAGAATAAGTGGCAAACTGGGATTAGAAAGGAACTTCCTTAATCTGATAAAAATTATCTACCAAGGGCGCCTGGGTGGCTCAGTTGGTTAAGCGACTGCCTTCGGCTCAGGTCATGACCCTGGAGTCCCGGGATCTAGTCCCACGTTGGGCTCCCTGCTCAGCAGGGAGTCTGCTTCTCTCTCTGACCCTCCCCCCTCTCATGCTCTCTCTCTCTATCTCATTCTCTCTCTCAAATAAATAAATAAAATCTTTAAAAAAAATTATCTACCAAAACCCTAGACTAAACATACCTAATCATCAAATGTGGACAGCTCCTCTGTAAGAACTACAAAAGGCAAGATGCCCACTATCCCCTTTTTAATTCATTCTTGTACTGAAGTCTTAGGGCTATAAGGCAAGGAAAAAAGAAAAAGAAAAAAGAAATAAAACTTGAAAGTATTGGAAAGGAAGAAAAACTGTTATTTGCACCTCCTACAATTCTATACACATTGTTTCCAAAAGAATCTACAAATACACTTTTTTAATTAGTAAGAGAGCATAGCAAGATTTCTAGATACAAAATCAATATATAAAATGCAAACATATTTTTCCAAAATATAACCAATAGAACATTAACTTAAAAATATATATATATACATCATTTATAATAGCATGCAAAATATCAAATAACTAGGAATATATCTAACAAAAGATGTGCAAGACCACCAAGGGAAAATGAGGAAACTATACCATGAGAAGTTAAAGATATCTTAAATAATGAAGAGAGATACCATGTTCATGGAAGATTAAATACTGCACCTTCCGGCCTCCAGTGGGGCAACAGAGAGCTCACAGTATTAGGCAGCAGATCAGAGCAAACTGGCTTATATTCTACTTCCTGCCACTTCTAAATGGGTGACTCTGGACATTCTACAAACCCCTCTGAACCTGTTTCCTCGCCTGTAAAACAGAAAGAACCATTCTGTCTAGTTGTTAGGGGTCAATGGATATGAAAGC
This sequence comes from Phoca vitulina, assembly GCF_004348235.1. NCBI lineage: Eukaryota > Metazoa > Chordata > Mammalia > Carnivora > Phocidae > Phoca > Phoca vitulina. The sequence goes on along the minus strand of NW_022589716.1, from coordinate 41,035,281 downwards.
ACTTTGTAGAGTGCTGTATAAATAGAGGGATTCTTGTGACCAGTATTATTGACTCTTGTTGGTCTGAGGGTAGGAAAAAGGTTCTCGCTCCGCAGACTCTGCTCATCAATTTGTCATCAAGGGCATTGCTGAGTGCTTATCCTGTGTGTAGCATTTCCTTATTCAGTACTCACAGCAACCTACAAGGTGGGTGCTATATTAACTCCATTTTACAGATGAGAAAGCTGAGGCTCGATCAAGCAACTTGTCATTCATGTATCCATTTCTTCATTCATTGGACATTCACACAAACCCCTTCTTTTTTTTTAATTTTTTTATTGTTATGTTAATCCCCATACATTACATCATTAGTTTTAGATATAGTGTTCCATGCTTCATTGTTTGTGCATAACACCCAGTGCTCCATGCAGAACGTGCCCTCCTCAATACCCATCACCAGGCTAACCCATCCTCCCACCCCCCTCCCCTCTAGAACCCTCAGTTTGTTTTTCAGAGTCCATCGTCTCTCATGGCCACACGAACCCCTTCTATGCACTAGGAGCTGTGAATACCTTGGTGAATAAGATAGACATGGACCCTGCTCGATCAAAACTGATAGTCTAGCTGGGAAGATGGCCAAAAGTCATACCACAGCTAATGAGCTGGGAGAACCAAGATTCAAATTCAGGCCTACTGAACACCAGCATCCACGCTTTTAACCACTCTCTGGAGGTGTCTTCCTCAACCTCCTCTACTCCATTCTCTCTGTTGTAATGTAGTGATTTCTAACATCCATTCTGCTGGCAGAGGCAAATTTCAACGGGCCTTGCCATGCAAGCTGCTCACAAATTGAGAGCTGTCAGTTTCGATCCTGGCCCATGTGATCCTTGTGCATTATCACTGGAGAATTACAGCAGGGAAGATGAATGCATAAAAGAGGAGAGGCATCCTGGCCCCCCCTCCCACAGCATCAGCAGCATTGTTCCCAATGAGTGTGTGCCTGAGTCCTCTGCCACCATTAATGGCAGAAGTGAGTCACTTATAAATAAGATATGGGAGCTTTATTATAATTACATCCCGAGATTCAGAAATGCTCAGCGTCACTGTGAAAGGGAGGGCAGCAGGTGATTGGGGCTTGAATGATCCTCTGCCAGGTATATCTTTCAGATAAAACATCTTAGATCAGGAGCAATTACAGCTAATGCTCAGCCTGAATGCTAATGAGAATTACTTACAATTGCATGTAATTCTTTGCCATTTATACTATCTGCCTTTTTCCTTCTTTTCTCTGCTTTTCCATCTTGGCATTATTCCTGAGAACCAGACACTGGGAAATATGATTAGTGGCCATTTTGCAGATGAAAAGACTAATGCCCAAGGTTACTCAGCTCAAAGGGCTGGGTTTCTAGTCCTGAGCTTTTTTTTTTTTTTTTTAACTTCACTATTCTGTCTTTAAGGGACAAAATTTTCAGAAATCTAGATGTGTCCACTCACCTAGAAGGTGCACAAAATATCCCAAGTCAGTAGGACAATCTGAAAGGCAGAGTGGTGTGTTCTGTTGAGGCTTTTACCTTGGTGAGAACAGGACACCTTATGAAATGAATTTCAAACCTATCCTCTGCCATCCCACAACCACTGAGAGGCCCATGCTTGGACTTGAGAATGATCATGAAGAGAGAGCCTGGCTGAAAGATAGGAAGTACCCTTTCCTTACCCATAGAGAAGTGAGAAAACTCTCCCCAACCCATGGCCCGTGGAACCAAGCCAAAGTATAAAGTTCAAGCTACTATGTGAAGGAATGAGGTTCACCATAACAGTGATAACTGTGGTCACGCTCAGCGTCTGCATGAGATTGCACTCTGCAGAGTGCCAGAAGTTTCAATAAGTCGGCCCCGAGACATTGGGTTTTAGGCTATTTAAAGCCCGGGACCACACTAAGACTTCCCAGACACACACTTATGTCTTCCACTTGACAGATGAGAAAGCAAGAGGCTTGCACTGGTGAGGCAGCTTGCAGATGGCAGAGCCAGGATACAGAGCTGGGCCTGTTTGACCTTAATACTAACAATCATGACAACCAACTTTTAAACAGCACATTTACGTATTACATGCCCCCATTTAAGTGCTTCGTGCATATGAACACAGTTCTTTCAGCAACCCAGTGAAGAAGGTGCTATGAATCTTCCTATTCTAGAAATGAGGAAACTGAGGAACAGAGAGGTATAGCAACTGGCCCAAGGCCACAGAGCTTATAAACAGCACTGGGATTTGAGCCAGTTCCAGGATCCACACTTTTGCTCTCTTTGCTATCCTTCCTCTTTGCTAAGGAAAGACCACCCATTTCTACCAGGCACAACTCGCTTGTGAAAAGGAAAGCGAAAACATGGAATTCTGAGAGAGTCCAGGGGCAGGAGGTTCGGATATAAGTTCTTCCTCCCTTGGACACTCAGCTGAGGGCCAGGAGGGGCCACTCCCAGCCCAGGACTGCCCAGTCTCCCCCGGGCTGCCGGCTCCTTTGCAGGCAGCTCCAGTCTCCATCAGCTCCGAAATCATGGATGGGGAGTGCTCGCCCATCTCTTGCCTTGGAAAGATTCTATATCACACTTGAAAATGGTACCAGGCTTTCCCTCCCCTGTGACAGACTCTCCCTCTTCCAGGGGAAATACCTCTTGATAGAGCCAGGCAACCTCAGACAGCCTTGGGCTCAGATGAGGGTCCAGCCAGCCCTGAATCATACTAGCGTATTTACATGGGGCTGTCAGGGATTCCTGTGAATGATAACCCACTCAGCAGCAGGCCTCCTGCAGGACACCCATCAGAGAAAAAGGAGAATGGTGCACAGGCATCAGGGACCCTATTCTTTACCTTTGCTGCTGCCAGCCACAAGCAGGAGGGACCTAAGGTCACATCTGCAGCCTGAGTTTCACTGATAATCTGGAAGGAATCAAGTAAGATTTGTGTTCAAATTCCAATTCTTCCACAGACCAGCTGGGCAAACTCAAGCAAGTTACTTAACCTCTCTGAGCCTCAACAGACTAACTGCTCAATGAGGCTAGTAATAACAGTGCCTATCTTGTAAGGCTGCTGTGAGAACTAAATGGGATAATGCAAAATGACACTATGATCGGTCCTCTCTCTCTCCCTCTCCCAGTCCATGCTGCTTCCTGGCTGCCAAGAATGGGGCTATATCAGACCCCCAAGTCCCCTCTCTTTCATGTTCTGGAGATACACTCCATCTGTGCTCCACTCACAGGGGCCTACCCCCCATCAAGGAATGAGTTGTCCCAGCATCTTCCAGTCAGGCTTACATAGTAAGACAAGCACTGGTCCCCTCATGCCAGGTTCCAGGTCTGAGGTGGGAGGCCCCTGCCGGAGAACAGCGACCCTGCCTGGAGCATCTCTGAACTACCAGCAGCCAGGCTGAGCGGACACCTCAGAGATTAAGGGATGTGTGTGGGGGGGGAGGTCTTCTTGTGGGACAGGGGAGTGGGTTAGGAGGGCGGTAATCACCCAGAGAGATAAAGTGGCTTCCATAAAGGACTGCTGCGCTCCAGCTCCTGCTCCAGACTTCCCTGACTCCTTCCAGAAAAATCTAGAGCAACTTCCAGAATTTGGTCCCCTCTCACTCTTGCCCTGAAAGAGCAGCCCCAATGCTCTTCGGCCACCAAAATCCATGCCCTGGCAGTCATGACCACCCATTTTTCCAAAGGATCCTCCGAGAGGTACAATGAGGAGGTGGTCTGTCCCTCCTGGGCTTGCAGCTTAGTCGCAGAAGACCGCTGGCCGTGGTCTTGACCTTCCCATACTGGACGCCTGGTGACGCTGAACCTGGGCTTGCCCGCGTGCGATTAAGTGGTTTGGGTCAGGCCAACTGGGGCTCAAAACCCCTGCTCTCTCCTTGACTTGGTTGCCCTCCTGGACACAACTTTCCCTCTCTAAGCCTCGGTTTCCTTTTCTGTAAAATGGGTGTAATAATACCCGGTTCCTGGCGTTACAGGGAGAATCCCAAGAGGTAATGGATGCCCAGCGCCTGGCACAGATAACGCACTCAACAGATGGGTTGGGACTGCGGTTAGCATCAAACTCAGAGTCAGGGGCAGCTCTGGAAAAGCTGGGGACTCGCCCTCTCCGCCCCGGAGCCCGAAGGCAGATGCTCGGGGCGCGCACCCGGGCATACCCCGGGGAAGCCACAGGTGTCTGCGCGTCGGGGCGCGGCGCCAGGACGGTGTATCAGGGAGGGTGCCCTGCAGCGAGCCGCGCTGCGGGACCCGCCCCAAGCCGCCGGGGTCCCTGGAGCTCCCGAGTGCGCCCACCCCGCGCCCGGGGTTCCCGCCGCTCCGCAAGGATGCCCAGACCCAACGGCCGTGCACAGCCTCGCCCCGCCGCTGCGGCCCCGCTGCGGCCCCTGCCCGCGCCCTGCCCGCGCTCCGTTCTGACTCACCCGCGCCGGCTCCGGGGAAAGTTTGGTGGCGCGGCGGCCAGGCTGCTCGCTGCTCGGCGGCGGCGGGGGCTGAGGCTGGGGCGCCGAAGGAGCGGACTGCGGAGGCGGGGCTCCGGAGGAGGAGCCGCGCCGAGGGGGGCCAGCCGGGGGGAAGGAGGCGGAGACCCAGGCCCGTGGGCCTGCAGCGCCCTCGCCTCGGGCTCGGAGCTCCCAGGTCCGCTCCCACGCCGGGAGGGGGCGCGAGGGGGTGCCTCGGGGCTCCGACACCTCCCACCTCCCGCCGCGCATCCCAGCCTCGGGCTCCGCGCCGCGGTGCGGCTTCTTGGGTTTGGAGAGAGAAGTGACAGAAGGGTCGGAATAAAAAAAAAAAAAAATGGGTCAGAACCCTGGCGAGAACTCCCCACCGCCCACACTCACCTGAGGGTGGGCAGACGGAAATAGGTAAGTCCAGATAAAGGACAGATGGAAAGTCAGAGAGGCAATGATGTTTGGCAAAGTCAACCAGGGACCGAAGGATAGACAAAGACCTATAGTGATACCCCACCTCCACTTATCCCTGTTGGAGAGGCCAAAATAGAAACAGACGGACAGAGCCAGCCAGACCGAGAAACAGTAAGACTGACAGACAGGGACCCTACCCTAGAGGTTTCATGGGGAACTAGAGAGACCCCCAAGGTCTAGAACGCCACACCCCTCCTCTATTTCTCCGTAGCCCCTCCAGATGAGCTCAAGTTTCAAAATTACAATGGGTTTCAATTAGCATCCTGTGCTAGATTGAATCTAGAGTTGGGGCCAAGGGAGGTTGCAAGGGTGGGGGGGGGTTCTTCTGCAGGTCCCCAGGAGCCTCTGCCCCCTGACTCTGGCAGCTTGAGAATTCTTACTGGCTGCCTTCAGTTCCAAAAGCCAGGGAAGAGAGGTAAAGTTTTCTTTCCTAAGTACCAGGAAAACTCCATCTGAACCTCTAAGCAGTTATGACCTCAGATCTTATCTCAGCGCTTCAGAAGAGACACTCAAGTGCGGAGGGAGAGAAGGGTGTTGAGGAGGAAAGAACCCTGCGTTTGGGGGTGGGGGGCGGGTAGGGTGTGGGTTTGGGGCATGGTGGGGCTTTTAGCTTCCTCTGAGTAGGAGGCAATTCCACTTGAGAGTTGTGGGATCACACAGATCTAGTTTGAGGCCCAGGTTCACAAGCTGTGGGTGGTATGTGCTATCTTTCTGGCCTCCTGGACTACATGTACAAAATGAGGGTTAATAAAAACAGCTGTCATGGTGCTAAGTGCTAAAGGTGCCTACTCATTTAATCTTCAAGACACCCTAAATAAGTGGGAACAATTATTATTCTTATTTCACAGAGGAGAAAACTGAGGTACAGAGAGGTTAAGTAACATGCTCAAGGTCACACAGCTAGTATATAGGAGAACTGGGAATCGACCCTATGCAAGTTGGCTACAAGGTCCAAGATCATAGTTACTGTGCTGTAATCTTCGTCTCACTGGGGCTGCTGGAAAGCCCTGGGAGGTCATTTACATAAAGGACTTACCAAGTCCATAAATGGTAGCTCATAGACCACTGAGCCTTTCTGCAAGTTAGGGATTAAAGAGCTGATGGTGATGCCCAGAGATAGGAAACTTTGGGTTCAAGACAGCTGACAATCCATGTTACCATCCTGGGTAACAGTTCTGACATTCATGAATCAAAGAGGCAAGGGATTCCCCGTTTGTTCCTCTGACCAGACCTATGTCGATGAGCACACCCCCCAACTAGAACTCACTCTGAATCCACAGTAAGCCCCCTTCCATTCCCTGGTGATTCTCCAGGGCCTCCATATTTTATACTTTACCAGACTGATACCCCTTTTGGAATTGAGTTAGCCCTTGGGGGAGCAACTGTTACAAACTCTAAGGGAAATGCAATCTACCCCCTACAGCTGTGGGGCTGATAGGAGTAAGAGTTTGAGGGGAGCTTGGAAATGGCTGGGTCCACTCCCATTCCCTCTCATTTCTGCAATTCAGCAAAAGCTTGATTATTTGGAATGCCTCTCCAAAGTTTCACTTCCTGGACTGGTTTTGGGCCTACTAAGCCCATAGTGATCACCATTTTTAGAAATATCAGCATTTTAGAAACAGCATGTCAGACATTATTTGACACCCCTGGTGAGCAGGGTGTGTGTGGCTTCGTTGTGGCATTTGGAACCGATATCTAACTCAGGCCTCATCCTGGGTATGTGGGACGGAGGTGGGTAACCAACTTACTAATAACATACAGGCAGCAAAAGAAAAATAATTGTAAGCCCTTTGTCATACTTACCATGTGCCAGGCTCTAAGAGCATTAGACATAATTGAGTACCCTTACTCCTCACAACAATGCTGTGAGCAAGATACTATTAGCTTCCTATTTTACAGATGAGAAAAGTGAGGCACAAATTGGGGAAGAGACTTGTTCAGGGTACACAGCTAGTTAAGTCATTCCAAGATCAGACAGTTAGGAAGCAGCTGAACCGGGTCTGGAACCTGGATTGGCTTGCCTCCACAAGCCTGTTCCTACTTCTGTGCTTTGTGGAGGAAAGTTAGAAAAGGGGGACTCTTTGAGCCCCTGAGTTGAGATTAGAGGTGCAGATTAAGAAGGGATAGATGAAAAATATCTGCTCTACCACTTGTTAAGTCAGTGCTCACATTGTTTCTCTGAGCCTCAGTGACCTCATCTGTTAAATGAGAATAATAACACCTGGGTCATATCCAAGATTTTAATGATGATTCTTCTGGTGGCAGGGAACATAAACCCAATTATAACCAGGTTCAGCCAAAAAGTGTTCTGAACTAAAGAATTTCAGAAGACATTTTGGATTCAGACAATCTGTGCCAGAAGCTCAAAGGAAGTTGTCATGAATCTGTTTCCCTCTGTGCCTTGACTCCCGTTTTCTTTTGTGTCTATTTTATTAGCAGGCTGGGTCTGTCCACAGGAAAGCAGAAATGGCCAATTAAGCAATCTCAAAGCAAAGAGATCACGTCCTTCCCAACATTTCCAGCAAAAATCCCAGGGTTGATCTCCATTGGCCTGGATTGCATCACATGTCCAGCCCAAACCCATCACAATTGCTCTGATTCACTAAGCCTGAGTTACATGCCTGTGACTAGAGTCAGGGAGTGGGGTCAGCCCCTCCTAAGTGACAGGGACTAGGAGTGCATGGGGGATGGGTCCCTAAAAGAAAATCAGCGTGCTTAGCAGAATAATGGTGCATTGGTGCTGGACAGGCACAGATGTCCGGTTTCTCATGGAACCATTGTTAGGATTAAATACCTCACATGTGTGAAGAACTTGGCTGTGGTGGGTACTCAGGAACTGAGACCTCCCTCTTGGGAAACAGGATTCATGGCTCACCAAATCCAGGCCAACTGCTTCCTTGTTCACATCGGGAAACTCAGAAGGTCCAGAGACGGGAATGGACCAGGTGACCCAGCTGACCAGCCACAGAACCCAGTCATAGAAGCCATGTCCCTTGAATTGAAACAAATCCCAGTTAAAGTCTCAGCTGAGAAATTTGAGATCTCTCACTAGCCAAAGGAGTTTTCTTTGCATTTGCACAGGGGACACAGGATATCACAAAGTCCTTAAGACCCAGAGGAAATGAATACCACTTATGTTGGACTCCCAGACTGTGCAACAAGCTATGGATGGGTAGACATGGGCAGAGTGCCCAGTCCAGCTCCCCACCCAGCATGTTATGAACTCAGCCATTTCCTCTGGGGACTCTGCACTCTGGGTTCTGAGAAATCCAAATGGTCGTTTTTCAGATAGCTGCCCAAAGAAGGCAAGATGGTCCTTCTCTTGTTTTATTTCCTACTCAGTTTGTGAGAACAGATGTTCAACCTTCAGGGCCAAAGTGGGCCAAGTAGCAAGGATGTTATTTAGAATTATCAAAATTGACCCTTTCAACTTGGCCCTGATGCAGTTCCAAAGTTTCTGGCCTTGGGCAATTAGTGTGACTTCTCCACTCTAAATTTAGTTAGACTGGCAAGCTGTGAAGCTTATCTATTTAAAGGAAGGTGAGCAAGAATGGCAAATATCAACCTGGAATAAGACCTACCCCTTCCTTCCCCACTTAAGTAAAGCGCTTGGGTTTGGAGGGCACACTGCTGGTGGGTGCGTGAATTCATACAGTCTTCCCGGAGGGCAATGTGGAACCAAATGTTGAGGACTTTAAAAATGTTCAGTCTATTATTCCATGCTCGAAGAGTTTTTCCTGAAAAAATAATCATGAATATCACCAACATATAGGTAAAGATGTCCGTTGCAGGATTGCATGTAACAGGAAAAGATTGAAAATAATCCAAATGTCTTAACTATAGGGAACTGGTTAAATAAACTATGGTATATAGATAGAATTGACCTGCTAAGGTCATCTTAGACACTATGGAATTATATGAAAATGGGTTGTGATATGAATATTAAGTTAAAAGGGCAAGTTTTGTGAAAAAGTATATCTACGTATAAAAAAAAACTTACAGTAGTTGTATAAGGCATAGTGGGAAGGAGAGGATAGGTGCTTTTGGTTTTTACTCATCTGTATTTCCTAATATTTCCTTAGTAAATTTTTATTACTTTGGTAATTAGGAAAAATGCCCAATAGTTTTTATAAAAGGATTTGTGTTTGGTTTCCTTTTAGAGAGGCACTTTCATTTATTAAAAGATCACAAACCAGAAGTGAGATTAAATTGATATCTCTCTCTCTCTCTCTGGTTAGGATGTGTGGAAAGGAATGGGAAGCTTGGGGTTGGGAGTAGCAGCAAAAGCTGCAGACCAGGGGAGTGCAAGAAGGTTGTACCAGGAAGCTCTACCCATTTGCTGTATGGCCCTGGGCAAGTCACTCAGCATCTCTGGGCCTCAGCTGCCACATTGTTACACTGTCTCTGGAGTTCTTCCCAAGGCCAAAACCCTATGTATGGAAAATGTCTGTGAGCTCCAGTGAATGTCTATATATGCTAAGGGAGAACATGCACAGCCTAGAAACGGGTTCAGCATAAATGATTTTTGGCTCTGCAGCCCTGTACGACTGCCGAAATCCCTGCTTAGCTTCACCATTTCTCAGCTTCTGTCTCTCCGCCTAGTTACTTAGGAATTGGCAAATTCCGGGGGGAAAGCACATGGAATGCTGGGCTCACCTCCATGTGTTTCTCTTCATTCTGGGATCTTGATCCTTCAGGTCTTGGCTTCCTGGAGAGCTCTTTGATGCCTTCTAACAGATTTTTATGTTCTTTTTAACAGTTCTAGCCGGGTTTTCTAGTTGGATGTGGAGAGGATTGCTCTCTACAAGCTAGTTTGTCTTAACGCAGAAGCAGAAGTTCGGTCCTATGTTATTTAAGTGAAAATGGCTGGTTATAGAACGTGTGCACAGTGGGGTCCTATTCATATGCAAAACATGTCTATGTGTTTATGCAGAAGAAACAGTGAAAGAGTGAAAGCTACATACAGCCTCTATCTCTGGCTGGGTTTTCATTTTTTTAATGTTTAGCTGTATTTTTCAAATTTTATACAGTGGACTCTGATAATGTCTAAACTGGGATTGACCTTTGAGGTCATTTATACCCATTTTAAAAATGAGGAAACTGAGGTCAAGAACATGTAAATTCATTTCAATCAAACAATTACTGGAGGTTTGCTGTGAGCAGAGATCCATGCTATGGGGCCCCTGGGGCATCTAAAGAAAGGTAACACCTAGTCACTTATTCCTCCAACTCAAGTGTCTCCAAATGTGCTTGACTGGATATGAGGAGGAAGATGACAAGAATCTGCCCTCAAGGTATTCTAGCTGTGGAGAAAAATATCGAAATAAACCATCCCAGGTATGATGTGGTAAATGCTAAAGTAATGCTGTGGCAGAGACTGTGCTTGGCCACTTAATAACCATTCTTTCAATATCGAACCAAAAGATTGGATTTCCCAGCCTCTCTTACAGCAAGGTATGGTCATGTGATTAAATTTTGGCTAATAAGATGTAAGGGTAAACGTTGTGGGGGTTAGTGAGAAGTCTTTTTAAAAGGAACTTACAAAAAATATAAAAATAAATAAAAGGAACAAGCAAATGCTCCTTTCTTTTTTTCTGCTACTTGGGATGTAGATGCAATGGCTGGAACTTTAGCAGCCATTCTGACCTATAATGTCACATTGGGAAGGGAGTCCCATACTCAGATGATGGAGAATAAAATAGCCTCAGTCACTAATACCATGGAGCTGCTATATCAGCCCTGGATTGTCTATCTCCATACTTCTTTTACAAGAAAGAGAAAGTTATTTTGCTTATCACCCCATTATTTTAGATTTTCTCTTTCATACAGATAAACCCAATCCTAACTTACACAAATCCTAAAAATAAAGTGCTATGGGAATGAAGGAGTAAAGGGAGGGAGGAATGAATATTTCTACTCTTGAGCATCAAGGACGTCAGAGGAGGTGTGAAGGGTGTGAAGAGTTCACCAGTGGGATGGGCAGGGATTAAGAAGGAAGAGGGTTTCAGGCAGAGTAAACCATGCAGGGAGCATGAGCACAAGGCTGGAAATGGGCACTGGAATGGGCTGGAGATGGGCACATGTGTGGTGGAATCAAGCAGCCTGGACTCCAATCTTATTACAATCTCCAGCAAGTCCCTTCATTACTCTGTTTCTCCATCTGTAATATGAGGATAATAGTATTAACCTCATTGGGTTATAGTGAGGATAACATGGGTTAATACATGAAAAATGCTTGGAGCAATGCCTGGCACATGGTGAGTGCTCAGTAAATGTTGACTGTCATATGCTTATCTGTAAAATGAAATAATCATAGCTGACCTCCTATGGTGGCCAGTGCATATAACATGGCACGGGGCTTTATACAGAGGAGGTGCCCAACTATGTAGCTCTCTTGCTCTCTCTTCCCTCAAGGAGCTTACAATCAACATTTAACAAATCTTCATTAAGCTCCTACTCTGTGCCAGGCCCCAGGCCAGGAGGTTGCTGATTCCAGGACAAATCAGACCTTATTGCTGACCTCCAGTTGGTTCATCTTAAGGAAAGGAAGGAAAATAAAGAGACAGGCATAATATCGTGTGAAAAGTACAGCAGTGGGTCCAATTCCAGTTCACGAACTCAGATAAGCAAGAAAGGTAACTTTAGTTTTTGTTACGTGAGCTCGGTCTCTGCTATGATCTCCCATTTCGGGTAGGAGTCCTTAATGGCAGTTACACTGGGTTTTTCCTATTTCTCTGGGGTATTATGTCAGTTCTAGGGATCTTGCAGGGGGACACGCACACACAGGGCACTGCTAATTTATCTCTTCTTCCTGAGCCTCATTTCCTCTCTCAGCTCCTTCTGGGGTCCTTCCAAGTGCACAGGAACCGTTGCTCGGCTCCCATGGCTCCTGGGGCATAGAGAATTCTTTTAGACATTTGAGGTTCTTCTGCCCAGCCACACATAGCCATTTTTCTGCCAGAGTCTGCTTAGGAGAAGAGTACAGGTTTTTCTACATTCAACTTCTTTGAAGTTATCTGGGATTCTGGGGCCTTTCTCCAAGCTCAGGGCCATGTCCAGAGAAGGGACAAGTTCGAGTGTGCCTTTCCTCAGGGGCTTGTACCATCCATCTCCCCCTTTGCTGCTGCTCCAGCTTTCTTTCCTACCCTTGTCTCTGTCAACGTTTGAAAAGAAAAAGGTAAATGATTCAGCCAGCAAAATCCAGTGTATTCAGAAATAGCAGAGGAATTGCAATTCGGGACAAGCAAACTTAATGGACCATAAGCAAGTCTCCAGAACAAAGGAGGAGATGTTCTTTATAGAAGGAAAAAGGGAGTGGGTGGGGTTGTTTTGAACAAAAGTTCATTGGAAGACAATGAGAGTTTGAAGTGGGGGCAGCCTCTCATTAGATGCAGGTGAGGACAGCTTGCCTTTGCCAGCCCAAAAGAAAGCTTCCTTCTTCCCACTGCACTGTGCAAGCTGTGATCATGGCTTCCCTTCTCCAATTCTGAGTTCGGTTTCCTTAACACATTTTCACATCTGGAAACTCTTGCCTGGTTTCAGAGAGGTGGGACCTTGCTCCGAAATATGCTGCATTTCCCCATATTAATCATGTCATTGGTACATAAGAACCTTTTCCTGTTGCTCCTGAGACCCTAGACTTTTGAAACTCAAAAGACAGGAAAAGATTTTGGTTTCTTTTTTTTTCTGCGGGGCCAGAAAAAGAAAGTAGCCTTGAGACAGTAGCTTAAGATAAGACCTCTGGGTAACAGAAATTAGCAAGAATGCAAAACAACTCAATGGGCTTCCTCCATGCCCCTGTCAGAATGGCTGAAATAAAGACGAGTGACAACATCAAGTGTTGGATGGGATGTGGAGCCCCTGGAACTCCCCTCCATGCCTGGTGGAGACGCAAAATGAAACAGGCACTTTGGAAAACTGCTTGGCAACTTTAATAAACATAGATCTGCCTTATGATCCAGAAATTCCACTCCTAGGTATGTCTTCGAGAGAAATGAAAACACGTCCACAGAAACTGTACATAAATCATAACGACTTTATTCCTAACAGTCCAAACTGGAAACAACCCAAATATCCACTCAAACAGGAGTTTGAATAAACAAATTCATTGTCTGGGATACCATACAGCAATCAATGTAGATTAACAATTGCTGCCCACAACAACACAGAAGAAAAAAAAATCATTATTTTGAATAAGAGAAACCAAATGCAAAAAAAAGTGAATATTGTATAATTCTACTTATATGAAGTTCTAACTGGCAGGACTAATCTACGATTTTAGAATTGGTTACCTCTGGGGGAGGGGTGGGGAATGGGACTATTATTGACCTAGAAGAGGCACTGGAAGCAGGTGCTAGAAAAATTCTATACTTTGATCTTTGGGATGGTGATACAGGTACATAGATAGGTAAAAATTTTAATATCTGTGCATTTTACTATGTGGAAATCGGTTTAAAAAAAATCTCATTTTAATTAAAAAACGCAGAGGCTAATATTTCAAAAATAATATGCTACACTCAGTGCTATGACGAGGTAAACACATAGCACTCTGTGATAGCCCAGGAGGGGTACTAACCACACTGTGTGTGGGGTAGGTGTGCAGATGGAGCGGTCCCCAAGGAAGGCTTCCTGGAGGAAGTGATGGCTCAGCTAAACTTCAAAGGACTTGAACTGAAGGTCAAGCAAAAGATGTCGCTAAGGGCATTCCAGGCACAAAGGAACAGCATGCAAAGGCACTGGGTGAGTCCTAAGAGAACTTGAATGGGGGTGAGGGTGGGGGGATGAGACTGCAGATGGAAGCAGCAGTCAGATCTGACAGAGCCTCATAAGCTGGAGGGGAGCTCAAAGGGAAAGGGCCTGAAAAGTTGTGGTCAGATCTGGGCTTTAGAAAAAGCTCCCTCAGGAGGGAGGGAGGACAGTGGTGTAGAGGGAGTTGCAATAATCCAAGAGATGGGGGTATGTGGTCTGAGCTAGGGCAGGGTTGAGAGAAGAGCTTCCAGGGACACTGAGGAGGAAGGCTTTGTCAACTGATAATATTGGAGGGAAGTTAAGGAGACCATCAGGATCTTGCCTTTCATGTCAGGCTGGAGCCAACTGCTGAGAAAAAGATCAGAGGAGATAACATCTGTAAGTGTTGTAGTGGTTGGCTAGATGTTGTTTTGCCTGTCCAGCCCCTGTTTCCCCCTTTCTCTCTCTCTCTTTTTTTAAAAATTTTATTTATTTGACATAGAGACAGAGAGAGAGGGAACACAAGCAGGGAGAGTAGGAGAGGGAGAAGCAGGCTTCCAGCTGAGCAGGGAGCCCGATGCGGGGCTCGATCCCAGGATGCTGGGATCATGACCTGAGCTGAAGGCAGACGCTTAACCGTCTGAGCCACCCAGGAGCCCCTCCCCCTTTCTCTTATGACAGAACCCTGCTTTGCTTACGGAGAACTTACTCCTTCCTAACCTCAGGCCATGTGCCTAAAGTGGGGGTGACCCCACCTCTCAGCTGTAGGACATGTGACCCTGGCCGATCAGCAAGTTCCAGCTCTCTGGTGGAAGGCAGTGATTGGTTCAGGGATTGACACATGACCCAGATTGATCCAATGAGAGTTAGCCCTGGAAATTCTGCTGGAACTCTTGGCAAAGAATCCGGTTTTTTCTTCTGGGGTTGCTGAGCTGGTGGAATGGAAGCCTAGAGCTGCTGATGGCCCTCTTTGCCACCAAGAAGGGGAAAGCCTGCCTGAGAATAAAGCCAGCACTTGAGTAAACAGAGCCCTATGCCTGATGATATTGTTTGGGCTTTTAGATCTAGCCATGTCTGAAAACTAACCTGTATTTTTTACTTTAGTGAGCCAATGCCTTCTCTTCTTGGAGTAATTCTATTTGAGTTGGGCTTTTTGTCCCTTTCAGCTGAGAGAGTTCTGATGACCATAGGCTCCACTGAAAAGCTTTACTTAGGTACAGAGCTTCTGTTAGGAATGATGTAAAAGCTCTGGGAATGAATAGTGGTGATGGTTGCACAACATTGTGTATGTACTTAATGCCACTGAATTGTACTCTTAAAAGTGATTAAAACGGTCAATTTTATGTTGTGTATATCTTATCACAATAAGAAAAGTTAATAAAAACTTTTTAAAGATATGTTAAGAGAGACAAGCAACCCATTCCCCACACAACAGGTAGAGGGCCCCTTTGATGCACATTGGATCATCTTTATTGAAATTCATTCAGAGGCTTCCCATCCCACTTAAAATTCAGCCCACACACCTTCCCAAGGTCTGCAAGTCTCCCTGTCATGTACCCTTGCACCCCTCTGTCCTCATGTCCCACCCTCCTCCCTGGGCTCACTATCCTCCAGCCACTCTAGTCTCCTTGCTGCAGGCAAACACAGCAATCTTTTTCCTGTCTTGGGGCCTCTGCACTTGATGGTCCTTCTGCCTTGGACACTCATTCCACGCCCCCGCCCCCCCACCCAATCTTTCCAGGGTCACCTCACCATCAGTCATTCTGTACTCAGTTGTCGCCCTTTGGAGAAGCCTTCCCTGGTCAAAGTAGTGCCCCCTGCCTATCATTTCACCCTTCATGGTTCTCATGGCTGTCTGCAGCGGTCTTTTTCTTTGCTGGTTTGTTTATTGTCTCTCAGCTTACATTTGAATGTAGGAGGGCAGCTAGAGGGCAGGAACTCTGGCTTGTGCCTCTGTGTCCCCAGCACTTGGAAGAGTATGTGGTCCATAGTATGTGCGTAATAAATGGTCCTGAATGAACTATTTGCACAGGTAAGTTCCTTACAGGCAATGCTGCAAGTGGGGAAAGCTGAGCCCAGAAGAGGGGGAGGGACTTACCAAAGGCATCCTACAAATCACAGTCAAAGACAGACCTAGACCTAGGACTATTGGTTCCACATTTAGTTCATTTTCTGTAATTCCCATCCACCTCTTTTTGCCAAAAGACTTGCAAGGCTTGAGTGGTTTTTCCCCTCTGATGCAAGCATCTCAGAACAGAAAGAAGATTGAACAGAAATCAGGAGACTTGGGGGCTGGATCTAGCTCTGCCATCCACACACCGTCCAGATTGGGTCTCCTGGAGGACAGGGGCATTGCTAGCATCTAGTGCACTCATAGTACAGTAGGTGCTTAGGCAAGGTTTCCTGAATGAGTAAGTGATTGCTTGCATGAAGGAAATGGGTGTCAACAAAGGGTGGTGCTTAAGATCTCAGAGTCTGAGCTAGACAGATTTGAATTCAAATCCTGGCTATGCCACTTTCTAGTTGTTGGACACCTGATCTCACGTGAAGAATATATTGGCATCATCTGTGATAGTTTGTCTCCAAGATGGGTCCCAATGACCCTTACCCCCTGGTATTTATGTTTATGTGTAGCCCACATTAAATTACAGTTGGCCTGCACTGACGCATAGAATATACTGCAGGAGTGACAGTGTGTGACTTTTGAATCTAGTTCATAAAAGGTGTTGCAGCTCCTCCTTGGACTTCTGGATGGTTCATTGGGTAAACCAGCTATCATGTTGTAAGGACACTCGGGAGCTCTGTGGAAAGAGGGACCAAGGCCCCCACCCATCCCAACAGCCAGCACCATCTTGGGAACATATAAGTAAGCCACTTGGAACTGGATTCTTTAGCTCAGTGAAGCCTTCAGATGACTAAAGCCTCATCTTTATGAGAGACCTTGAGCTAGAACTGCCCATTCAAAGTACTCCTGAATTCTTCACCCACTAAAATGATGAGAGAGAACACATGATTATTGATGTTTCAAGTCACTAAGTTTCTGGGTGATTTGTTATACAGTAAAGGTAACTAATATATCATATTCATCTTTATCACGGACATTTACTGAGAGCTTACCATGTGGTTTCTCGTTTGAACCCTCCCAGTCATGCTATGAGATAGGTGCTGTTATTTTTGTCTGAGGTGTAGGGCAGTGAAATCTCTCCCTGCAGAGCCCCTGAACTTAAGGGCTTTATGGTCGGGCCTGAGAATCAGAAACTCAGATATGTATGACCCAAGCCAAATACGGCTCTAGGATCCCAGGAAGGAGAGACAAATTTTGGATTCTGGTTTCTGGTAGTTTATCAGAGGTTGAGAGAACACTCCAAAAGCAGCAGACACATCCCCTGCCCTTGAGCGCCTGACTAGGGGAGGTCAGATGCTTATGAATAGCATTCGGTGTTCTGTTGCTGAGAAACACACATGTTTACACAGTAATGATGAAAAATAATAACCCTTCATAAGGGTCTGGCACTTTGCATATATAAAGCTTCATACCTGTAGAATTCCATGGAATCCCACCTGGCAAGTAAGCATGGATTTATGGACTGAATGTGTCTCCCCTCTCCCAACCAAATTCATATGTTGAAGCCCTAACCCCCAATATATGGTAGGCATTTGGAGGTAGAGCCTTTGGGAGGTAATTTGGGTTAGATGAGGTCATGAGGGTGGGACCTCATGATGGGATTAGTGGCCTTATAAGAACAGGCACCATGGAGAACTTTCTCTCTCTCCCTCTCTTCCTCCTTTCTCCTTCTTCTCCTCTTCTTCTTCTCTCCCTCTCTTTCCCTCTCCTCCCTCTCTCTCTCCCCCTCCTTCTCTTTCTTTCTTTCCAAGCAAGAAGGTGGCTGTCTATAAGCCAGGAAGAGAGCTCACCAGAACCCAACTACCCTGGCACCCTGATCTCAGACTTCCAGTATCCAGAAGTGTGAGAAAATAAATTTATGTAGTCTAAGTCCCCCAGTCCATGGTATGTCACAGCAGCCTAAACAGACTAAGACACACGGCAATGTACATTTTACAGATGGGGACACTGAGGCTCAGAAAAAGTTACTGGACTCTCAAAGAGTCACACAGGCTTTAAGGGGCAGAGCCCAGGTTAAAGCCTGGCAATTGGGTGTCCTTACAAGTGCACAGGGCTGTCAGTGGGGTTCCTCTAAGGGAGGTTCTAGGAAGAGGTGAGCAAGGAGCAGGGTTCTGAAATGGGGGGGGTGGCCTGGTGGAGAGGATGGTGCATGGAGGGCCTAAAGGGCCCTAAAGGGGCAGGGTAAGCCCCCCGGAGGTTCCTGGGGGGTGTGAAGACAAAAAGGGAACATAGCCGGAGTGGAAAGAATGAGCAAGTGTGGGTGTGTGGAAGAGGCTTGGCTAAAGGAATTCGAGTGTTAGGTGCAATTGCAGCAGGAGGGTTGTGCAGTGAGAGATCTTAGAGCTGGGGCCAAAGTCAACCACTGTGCCTAAAGTGGGAAGAAGAGCTTATTTTGCTTCTTGGGTGGTTTTATATTCACAGTATTTTGCAACCATCACCACTCTCTACCATTACCTCAAAAAACAACTCCAATCTCCCCATTCCCCCTCCCCCATTCCTTGGCAACCACTAATCTACTTTCTGTCTCCATAGATTTCCCTGTTCTGCACTTTCGTATAAATGGAATCAACTCTACCACATGCTGCCTAATGTGACTGTCTTCTTTCACTTAGCATGATTTTATCTATGGCTTTCAGGGTTTATCTGTGTTGTAACATTACTTCATTCCTTTTTAAGGCTGAATAATATTCCATTGTAGGGATATTCCACATTTTTGTGTATCCATTCATTAGTTGATGGACACTGGGTTGTTACCTCTTTTTGGCTGTTATGAATAATGCTGCTATGAACATTCTTGTACAAGTTTTTACGTGACTATATGTTTTTTGTTCTCTTGTGTATACATCTGGAAATGGAACAGCTGGATCATATGGTAATTCTATGTTTAACTTTTGAGGAACCATCAAACTGCTTTCCAGAGCGGCTGCACCATTTTACCCTCCCATCCGCAATGTTTGAGGGTTCCAAATTCTCCAGATCCTTGACAACACTTGTTGTCTTGTGTTTTATATAGCCATCCTAGTGAGTGTGAAATGGTATCTCATTGTGGTTTTGATTTGCATTTCCCCAATGACTAATGATATTGAGCATCTTTTCATATGCTTATTAGCCATTTGTATAACTTCTTTGGAAAAATGTCTATTCAGATCCCTTGTCCATTTTTTAGTTGAGTTGTTTGCTTTTTAGTATTGTTTTGAATTCTATTGTTTAGAATTCTATATAGAATCTAGATACTAGACCCATACCGGATATATGATTTGCAAGTTATTTCCAAATAATTCGCCTTTTTCTTTCCTCCCATTCTCTGATAGGTAAGGCTCTTCTGAGCTGGTAGGGACCTTACCCCTGGTGCCACAGCACCGAACACTCTCCCATTGTGGAAGCAAATGGTTCCTCAGAGTTCTCACCCAAGAGGACATGCTAGTACCTCAGTACCTTTACAGCGAGTGCCCCACGTGCCAGGCACTCAGGGCATAAGTCTAACAATAACATGGTCCCTTCCCTCTTGAGCTGCTTGTCTCCATGAACAATACCTACAATCACCCAGCTTCTCAAGCGGAAAACTCCAGCGCCCCCTCAGGCCACCAGCTAATTTGCCCCCATAGCCCTCACCTCCTGTTCTCTCTCCTCCCCCCACACCCTAGTCTAGGCCCAGGTTACCTGAAGGATTTCAATCGCTCCATAGTTGCCTATAGACCTCCCGGCTTGCTTCTTCCAGTCCATTCTCCCCTCCATCAGCGCAGGAGCAGAGTGACTTGCCTTAAGTAAGAATCCCATCATGGGTCTCCCCTCGTCAACAACCTCTCAATGGCTATAGTCAAGAGAGAAGACCCACACGGAAGCAGCAGCATTTGGCTTAGACAGCTCTCTTTACCCTCTTTCTTCAGTGACTCAGCCAGACTGAAACTCTTCACAATTTCCCAACTCACTCCGCCTCCACGCTGGGCAAAAATCACTCACTGTGTCACGGGAAAGAGTAAAGAGATGGCAGTGGGGAACTCCAAAATAGGTCATGGGTTGAGCCGCAACAGGTCAGGGAGGAGCTGGGGGTTTGTGTGGCGAAGGGGGAGGGGAAGAGTGCGGGGCGAGGGGAAGGAACCTCACTCACGCATGTGCAGTGACGCGCTTGGACTTGGACGTGCAGGCCCGCTGGGTGGACTCACCTGAGTCTCTGGGGTGTGTGACAGCCTGAGTCAGCCCTAGGTGTTGGGAGGCA
The DNA here is from genome assembly GCF_004348235.1 of Phoca vitulina. Taxonomy (NCBI): domain Eukaryota; kingdom Metazoa; phylum Chordata; class Mammalia; order Carnivora; family Phocidae; genus Phoca; species Phoca vitulina. The sequence goes on along the minus strand of NW_022589716.1, from coordinate 41,015,292 downwards.
GATTCCGCTGCCCCGCGCGCCCCCCGCCCCCGGCCCCATCTTCTGATGAGGTCTGGTTCTCTTCCCAGAATTCTGAGATGTGCTTCTGGCGAGAGGTCAGTGAGGTCCCAGCTGTGTGTGGTTGACCAGCTTACTTTCCAGGACTGGAAGCCAGAAGCTGGCTTGCCTGCTGCCCAGCTGCTGGAAATACTTCTCCCTGCTGGATTTGGCTGTTAGGGATGTTCTGGGGAGAGAAGTCTCTTGGGGTGCAGTCCCTAATGAGCTGCGAAGGGGAGGTTTGGGGAGGGAGCGTAACAGGAAGCTCCATCCTACATTGAATAGAACTGAAACCAAATTAAACAGAAGACAAGTTTGTCTTGGAGCAGGGTGGGGACTGCGGTGAGCAGGGGCTGGCTAGGGCTTCAGTGGTCACCTCCTTGTCTGTCTCAGGCTCCTGGCATCTGGCTCCCTGCTCGCCCTTGCCCTTTCCATCTAAATGTGTTCTCTGGACAGGATCTGAACCTCATCCACATTCAAGTGCAATTGTCTAATAATACCAATCTAAAACATGAACATACTCCTTCTTTCTTTTCTCTCTCTTTTCCTTCCTTCCTCCCTCCCCCACCCCTTCCATGGTCTGCTTTCTAATTTTGCCTCTGGTCTTGAGCTCTTAATCGGAAATGCCTTCCCCAGGTCTTTATTTCTTCATTTATGATTTGTGTTTTCCATGCTCGCTCAGCAAACCTACAACTCTGGTCATGTCCACTCTCAGCCAGCGCTGCGTCCACCCCCATGCAGCTGTAGCTGAACAACCACTCTGGCTGTGCTCGCTTTAAAATGTGTGACCTTGAACGTCAAGAGAGTCCTTGGTACTGCCTGGCAATTAGGCTCTACCTACCTACCCATTGGCTCTCCAGCTCTGTTAGACCACTGTTCCATTCCTCTGCTCCCCTAAACCCTTAGTGGCCCGCCCCCCACCCACACTCTCCACTGCTTATTCACTGACAAAATCGAAGCAGTCAGGATGTCCACATACCCACCATACACTGACCCTCCCACATACTCAGGCTTCCTACTTGCTGCCACAGGTGAACGACCCATGAGCTCCTGTACCTGTCCTTGTGCACTGGACCCCAGCCCCCTTCATCTGCCCTCTTTTTCCACAGCATCATTTTTATTTATTTTTTTAAATTTTATTTATTTTTTTTACTTATTTTGCTGTTGTTTTATTTCCCCCCACATAGGATTTTAAAAAAATTATTAGGTTCATTTAGCCAGCATATAGTACATCATTAGTTTTGATGTAGTGTTCAACGATTCATTAGGTGTGTATAACACCCAGTGCTCATTACCACACTTGCCCTCCTTAATACCCATCACCTGGTTACCCCATCCCCCCACCCCCTCCCTTCTGTAACCCTCAGTTTGGTTCCCAAAGTCCAGAGTCTCTCATGGTTTGTCTCCCTCTCTGATTTCTTCCCATTCAGTTTTCCCTCCCTTCCCCTATGATCCTCTGTGCTATTTCTTACATTCCACATATGAGTGAAACCATATCATAATTGTCTTTCTCTGCTTGACTTATTTCACTTAGCATAATCCCCTCCAGTTCCATCCATGTCGATCCACAGCATCATTTTTAATCTCTTCTGGATCATTCTCATCAGCACACAAACATGCCATTAATTTCTCCCATCTTTAAAACAACAACAAAAATCTGGGCAGCTATGTGCAAAAAAGTAAAACTGACCCACTTTCTTACACCATATGCAAAAATAAACTCAAAATGGACTAAAGACTGGAATGTAACACCCGAAACCATAAAATTCCTAGCAGAAAACATAGGCAGTAATCTTCTTGACATCAGTCTTAGCAACATTCTTTTGGATCTATCTCCTCATGCAAGGGAAAAAATAAATAAATAAACAAGTGGGAGTATGCTTAGTGAATTGTGTCAGAGGGTAAAAGACAAATATGGTATGATTTTACTTATATGTGGAATCTAAGAAACACCACAAACAAAACAAAACAGGAATAGACTTACAGTTACAGAGAAGGAACAAGGCCCTGGGGGAGGAGGAGGGGGGTGATGGGTGAAATAGGTGATGGGGATTAAGAGGTACAAAAGTCTATTTATAAAATCACTAACTAACAGGGATATAATGTACAGCATAGGGAATATAGTCAATAATATTGTAATGACTTTGATGGTGACAGGTGGTAACCAGACCTATGCTGGTGATCATTTTGTAATGTATAAAAATATCCAATCACTATCTTGTACACTTCAAACCAATATAATACTGCATGTCAACTGTAATTCAATAAAAAAAGAGTGATGTCATCACTACTAAAAAAAAAAATCTTGACTCCTCTTCCCCCTTGACGATCCCTCCATGTTTCCTTGTTTGGATTAGTTACTGCTGTAGAGCCATCCATCCCGAACTTAATGGCTTTCACACAACAACCAGTTTCTTATGTCTCCATGCTGTGGGGTGGCAGGGCTCCGCCAGGCAGCTCTTCTGCTTCATGTGGCATCAGCTGGGGCTGGAGGCTTCTGGAGGCTCCCCTGGGCTGGGATGTCGGAAGGCCTGTGGTGGGTGCCGGCTGGTGGCTGGAGCCTGGTTTGGCCTGTTGAGTGCAGGGCCCCCCTTTTCCCCTCCACATGGCCTGCCCTGTGGCTTGGGCCTCTTACAGCATCCTGCCTGGGTTCCAGCAGTGCAAAAGCTGCCAGGCCCTCTTAAGAATTAGGCCTGGAACTGGCACAGTGTGGCTTCCACCACATTTTATGATGTAAAGTCGGTCCCAGGGACAGCCAAGATCCAAGGGAAGGGACTATACAAAGACTTGAATACCAGGAGACAAGGTCCCTGGGGGCCACCGAGCAACAAACTGCCACACTCTGATGTGCAACAAAACTCCTCAAAGGAACTGTCCGTCCTCGACCCTTCCGATGCCTCCCTCCCATTCTTTGTAAACCCATCCTGACCAGAGGGCCACTCCTGCTGCTCTATGGGTGCCCCTTTTGTTAAGGCGGCTAGTGGCCTCCTCATGGCAAAATCCATGCTCATTTCTCAGTTCTCATCTCCCACGTGGGTTAGCACAGTTGACTGTTCCTTTCTCTCTCATCTGATTTCTGGGACCCTGTGCTCCCCCAGTTGTCCCCGTACCTCACTGGTCTCTCCTCCTTCTCCTTCAATGGTTCTCTTCTCTCTCCAACCTCTTGATGCTGAGAAGACCTGGGGCTCGGTCTTTGATCCTTTTCTCTTCTCCGTCTGTATCACTGTCTTGTTAACCTCGCCCAAGTCATTGCTTTCAAACCCATTTACATGTAAGTGACCCACGTTTATGTCGCCAGCCTAGACCGCTCTTGAATTCCAACCACGGTGACTGCCTGTTTGACATCTCCATCAGATACCCAAAGCACATCCAAACCCTTCGTGTCCAAAACTCAGCTCCTGATTGTGCCCCCTTCCAAAACCTTGACCTGACCCCAGCTCTCCCCATTTAGGTGGGTGGCAACTCCTTGTTTGCCGTTACTCAGGCCCAAAACCCCAGCATGAGACCTGCTTCCTCTCTTCCTCAGACACCCATATGCAAATTGCCATGAAATCCTGCTGGATCCACCTTCAGAATATACCCAGTCTCTGACCACCTCTCATCCCTTCTACTGCCCCCACTCTGGTGTGAGCCACCATCCCCTTAGGCAGAGGAATTCTCATAGCTCTTCCTGCTTCAATTTCAACCTCCTATGGTCTACTGATCTATAAGAGTTTTCCGAGGGATCCTTTTAAAATCTAAGCCAGGTCATATCCCTCCTCTGCTCAACACCCTCCTGTGGCTCCCATGTCCCTCAGCAAAAATACCAAAGTTCTCAGCATCACCTACAAGGTCCTCTGTGACCTGGACACCCCGTGACCTCTGACCCCCTACTCTCCCCTCCACTCACTTTGCTCCAGGTGCTTGGCCTCTGATATCTTCCCTTAAACACAGAGGCACACTCCCACCCAAAACCTTTGCACAGGCCCTCTCCCCCACCTGGAATGCTCTCCCCCTAGATCCCTTCAGAGCTCCCTTCCTTACCTCATTCAGGTCTTTGCTCAGAGGTTACCTTCTACATGAGTCCTTCCCTCATCTCTCTGTTTAGGATGGCATCCCATCCCTGTCTCTTTGGCTTTTCCAATCTTTTCCAACCTCTCTTTCTCTGCTCTTTTCTCTCATCAATAGCTCTTAGCTCTCTAACATACTCTATATAATTTACTCATTTGTTATGTTTATTGTCTATTGTCTGTTTCATGCTGCTAAAATGGAAGGGTCACAAGGGGAAGAATCTTTGTCTCTTGTTCACAGATGTATTCTATTGCCTAGAGTGAAGCCAGGCAGAGAGACTGTGCTAAAATTTTAGTTTTTAATTTTACCCTAAGTATCTTGAATCCTTTTGAGTATCTCAAATTCTCTGGGACATGAGGCAGGGTGTAGACCAATTTATTCTTGCATTCACCTACCCATCCAATCATCCATCTATCCATCCAGTCTACTACCTATCCATTCGCTCATATCCATTTATCTGCTTATCACCATCCATTCACGTCTGTCCACCTGTCTGTTTATCTATCCATTCATCCCATCCAACATATTTCCAAAACAGTCTTTCAACAAACATTTTTAAAGCATTGACTTTTGGCCAAGCACTGTGCTGGGCTCTAGAATCAAATCCATGACAGTAAGACTCTGACCCCTGAGGTGGCAGTAAGGGGATAACCATTACAGGATGTTTGCATAAAAAAAACTCCACAACCACAGGGCCTCAAGTCTTACTGTGAAGATTGACACCATAAATGACAGCTGGCAAATTGCTTGGGTGCAGGTGGACTGGGGGAAGGAAAAAGGGAAGTTGCTGGCTCTTCCCATGTCTGCTTCGGCTCCCCCTGCCCAGCAGCAGGCACAGACCTGGGACCTCTGGATTCTACTTCCCTCCAGGTCCCCAACCCCCAGTCTCCTCATCTGTGAAGTGAGACAGCAGCACTCGCTTGACAGAATTAACTAATGCACGTGGGAAACTTTCTGTATCCGTGGTACTTAACCCTGGTGGCACATTCTACCCCTCAGGAAGCTGATGCCCAGGCTCCACCTCCAAACTATGAAATCCTGAACCTTCTGGAGTGGGGCCTGGGCATCAGCATTTTAATCATTTGGCAGTGGGGCCTGGGCATTACTGTTTTTAAGAAGCTTCCAGGGGATTCTAATGTGCAGCCAAGCTTGTGTACTGCTGGAGCTAGAGCCATTTAATCAATGCCCCTTATCTATTTAATTGATCTTGAATATTGCAGCTGGAGGAAAGCAGAATTAGAGGAGACGAGACATTTGTGAAGATGCTGAAGACAATGTCTGCACACTTTCAAGGGCCTCACAAGTTGTACGTTTCTTCTTATCTTACTCTTAACTTGTTTTTGATTTAGCTTATGTCACGGGAAAAACTCATGTTCGCAAAGCTTGATTTTTGGAAGAGGGAGTTAAAGAAAGTAAGAGTTGGAGAGAAGCTCTCAAAGGCTGAGACCAAGAGAGAAGAAGAGAAAGAGAGAGGAAGAGGGAGGGAGAGAGGGATGGAGAGAGAGGAAGAGAGAGAGGGAAGGAGGCAGAGGGAGAGGGAGAAAGGGAGAGAGAGGGAGAGGGAGAGAGAGGGAGGGAGATATTTTCTTGAGCTAATTGTCCAAGAGTAAGTGGAGAAACAGCAAAGAAAAATGTGGAGAAACAGCAAAGAAAAATCTATGGAAGCACAAGAGCACTGGCCAGAGATTGTATTCCCCAGTGCCCAACATGAGCAATGAGAAAGTATGCTGGGCAGGGGCTCCCCTCCTTCCAGAGGAAGGGGGGTGTCTTGCTGGAAGAAGAGCCTCAGATCCAGGCTCCCACTTCACAGTCTTACTGAGATTGGACACCAGTCCAGGTCCTCTGAGAAGCGGACCCCAAGACAAGAGGCGTGCAAGGGATTTGGTGGGGGGGAGCCACTTGTGAGGAATAATCAAGGGGATGAGGAGTAGAAGGAGACAGGAGAGCCTCAGGTCCAAGTGCAGTTGGACACCCTTGAAAGCTGAGCGAGAAGAGGCCTTGGATGGAGTGGTGCTGAGAAAGCCGAGGCCAGGCAGATGGGGAGCCCCAGGACAAAGACTGGCTGTTAGAGGGGTCTCCATTGGGAGGGAAGGCCCAGCTCTGGTACCCCCATTGTGCTCAGTGGTTGGGAGCCAACTGGGGCAGCAGCTGGAGGCAGTCAGCCAATGGCTTGCATCCCAGCAGGGAGCCTTAAAGGGGCAGCTCTGTGGCCACCACAGACACCCAACAATGGAAACGTTCATTCTTCCAAGCAATGTTATTGAGCTCATGATAAACATAAAGACAGTGTGGCTGTGACAGTGAACCGGGCAGGCATGTCCCTGCCCTCCAGGAGCTTTACACCACAACTGGAGAGACAGCATTATACAATGAATTAGTCACAGTTGCTAGAAGGGTCTATAATGAATGGATGACCATTTGATTTACCATCTAAATCTAGACCCTTTGGAAACTGAAAGTGAGTGCTGTTAATAATTATGCCTGGGCAACTGGCAAAAACTGGGACTATCTTGGGCAAACTGGGACATAGAGAAGCACCATCTAGCCCAGGGAATCAGGGAAGACTTCCTTGAGAAAAGAATGCTGGAGCTAGGATCTGAAGGATATGTAGAGGTGAACCAGTCGTTTGGGCTGCCATTATATGTTATCAGAGCCTGGTGATCCCCCCTGTGTGGCTGGCACGACAGGTATTGGTTCATCATTTGGTGATTGATTTCTCACAGTCTTAGGGACTCCCATGTCGGGGATGTCACCACGGTCTGGAAGAGCACTGCCTGGGATTTTTTGATGGCACTGAAATGGAAACAAGGGCACCTAAAAGAATCTGTCAATGGCTTTCCCTCTGCCTTGATTATGTTATTCTGGACAGAGAATAAGGTAATCTGTCGACATCTGATTATAACCCGTTTTTGCCTTTCATTTTATTTTTTAAATTTAATTTTAATTTAAATTATAATTGAATTAAATCTATATTAATTGAATTAAGTATATATTAATTAATTATATATAAATCAATATATAATTAATATATAATGCATTATTGGTTTCAGAGGTAGAGGTCAGTGATTCATCAGTCTTATATAATACCCAGTCCTCATTACATCACAAGCCCTCCTTAATGTCCATCACCCTGTTACCCCATACCCCACCCACCTCCCTCCAACAACCCTCATTTTGTTTGCTATGATTAAGTCTCTTATGGCTTGTCTCCCTCTCTGATTTCATCTTGTTTTATTTTTTCCTCTCTTCCCCATGAGCCTCTGTTTTGTTTCTTAAATTCCACAATGAGTGAGATTGTATGATAATTGTCTTTCTCTGATTGACTTATTTCACTTAGCATAATACCCTCTAGTTCTGTCCATGTCATTGCAAATGGCAAGATTTCACTTTTTTGAAGGCTGAGTAGTATTCCATTATTTTTTTAAAAGACTATTTATTTATTAGAGAGAGAGAGTGAGCATGAGTGGGGGGGAGGGGCAAAGGGAGAGGGAGAAGCAGGCTCCTCGCTGAGCAGGGAGCCCCATGCGGGGCTCGATCCCTGGACCCCGGGACCACGACCTGAGCTGAAGGCAGACGCTTAATGACTGAGCCACCCAGGCACCCTCATTTTTAACTTTTCTGAAACATCAATGAAACTGTTTTCCACTTATCTTTTTTAAAATTGTTGTAAAATACATAACATAAAATTCGCCATTTTAACCATTTTTAAATGTACAGTTCAGTGGCACTGAGTATTTTCCCATGGTTGTGCAACCATCTCCACCATCCACCTCTAGAACTTTCTCATCTCCCCAAACTGAAATTCTGTTAAACACTAACTCCCCAATCCCCTCCCCCAGCCCCTGGCCCCCACCATCCTACTTTCCATCTCTATGAACTCCTCTAGGGACCTCACAGAGGTTGAGTCATACCATATTTGCCCTTTTGTGTCTGGCTTATTTCAGTTAGTACAATGTCTGTCCTCAGGGTTCATCCATGTTGTAATGTGTGTCAGGATTTCCTTCCTTTTTAAGGCTGAATAATATTCCATTGTATGAATTTACCACATTTTATTTATCCATTCACCCATCAATAGACCTGTGAATTGTTTTCACCTCTGGCTATTGTGAATAATGCTGCCATAAACATGTGCATAGAAGTATCTCTTCAAGTCCTTGCTTTCAATTATTTGGGTATATACCCGAAAGTGGAGTTGCTAGATCATAGGGTAATTCTATGTTTAATTTTTTCAGGCATTACTTCACTGTTTTCCACAGCATCTGCACTATGTCACATTCCCACCAACAATCCACAAGCTTCCAATTTCTCCACATCCTCTCTAACACGTTAATTTCTCCTCTAATCTTTTATAGGGACTTAACATTTTTTTTTTGAGATAATTGTAGATTTACATACAGTTTTAAGAAATAGTGTGGAGAGGTCTTATATATTCTTCCCCCAATTTCTCCTAATGGTAACACCTTTCACAAGTATAGCCTAATACCACAACCAGGATATTGACGTTGATATAACCCGCTGACCTTATTCAGATGTCAGTTTTATATGCACTCATGTGTGCGTGTGTGCGTGTATGTGTGTGTGTGTGTAGAAGCAGTTTTTTGCAAATTTATCCTCTGTGTAGATTCATGTGACCCTCCCCCCCCATAGTCAAGATACAGAACAGTTCCATCACAACGATCCACAATAAGGTTTAAAAAAAACCTTTTGTTTTAGAAAAATTAAAACTAGTAGAGAGCATAGTGTAATTGACATCACATGCCATCAGCCAACTTCAGTAACTCCCAATTTATGGCCGCTTCCATTTCCTCTGTAGTCTTGCCCACTCCTGTATTATTATGCAGCAAATCCCAGCCTTCTCATCACTTCAACTGCAAGCATGTCAGACTAACTCTAAGAGACAAAGACATCACTTTTAAGCAGAACCACAACACTACCCTTGTGCTCTCTCCCCTGCCCCTAGCCAGCAATAATACCCAAAAGGGCTTCACAGGGAATTGGCAGATACTGTAGCTTCTCCTCCAAGCTACATCTTAGGAAGAGCACACATCGGCCATGAATAAGTTGCTGAAGAATAACAGACAAGAGTAACAAGCTCTTTTTCTCCCAGACCCCACAACCAATCCATCAGAAAAGCCCGTCACTCTACCTCCAAGACAGAATCAGTATCCAACCACATGTCACCACCTCTGCTCATGTCTCTGTGTCCCAGCCTGCACCCTCTCTCACCTGGGCTGCTGCAGAGCCTCCTCTCTGCTCTCGCTGCCACCACCTCTGCCCCCTACAGCCTCATCTCTGCATTGAGCCAGAGGATCTGTCAAGACAGAAAGGAGAACATGCCCCTCCTCTACTCAGCACCCTCCAAGGACTTCTCATCTCATTCAAAAGCCTAGACAATCGCTCCCACACAGTCTCCGGTTACCTTCTGATTTCATCTGCTCCCCTCACTCTGCTACAGCCAGAGGCCAGTCTGCTGTGGCATAAATGCCCCGGGCACACTCCCACCACAGGGCCTTTGCTCATGCTCTTCCTTCTGCCTAGAATACTCTTTTCCACATGTCCACTCAAACTTATCCCCTTCAGGTCTTGGTCTAATGTCCTTGTGTAGTTTGTTTGCATGCTTGGATCGACTCAACACTATTTCCACCCTGCTCCGTCTCCTGAGTGCTGACTCCAGGGAATAAATCAACAGAACCTTCGCCCTCTGGCTTCCACTGGGTTTGGCCTATGGAGGGCACCACAAGAAGGAGTGCGCTCCCTCCCAGGTGACTGTTGCAGGCTGGCTGTGGCCCTGTCAGGTGGCCTCTCTACAGTACCTCTGTCTTCTGTCATGTGCCCTCCCTTGCCAGCCTCAGGGTCATAGTAGCCTCTCTTCACTGTCCCTGTGGTTTCTCTCCATCCTGCCCACATCACTGTAAATAGTTCCTCTGCTAACTCTCCTCCAGTGACCCACTTCAGTGTGCCAGCTGTTCCCTGCTGGGATGCTGACGGATACAGTAATCTTCTCGGGGAGCTTGTCCCTGGCCACCCAGCATAAAATTGCACCCTCCCACATGTCCACACCCCCTCTGTATTCTCTGCTTTATGTTCCTCAGCATTTCTCGCCATCTACTGTGGGACATATTGTACTTACCTATGTTGTTTATTATCTGTCTCTCCCAACTGGGACAGTTGTGTCCTGTTGCACAGGGTGTGCACTGCACAGTTCCAGAAGTCACTATTTACACAGACTGCAATGTGATAGGGCAGTGGCTTCTCCTAGAGTTGTGCAGCAGGGTGGCCCTGTCCCCCATCAGAATATAAGCTCTGACCTTTTTCCCCCCACTATTCTATCTTAAGTGCTTAGAAGAGTGCTCAGCACATAGTAGTTCTCACAAAATTGTCATTAATGACTGTTAATCTCTTTTACTTCCCATGAGAAATATAAGTGCAAGTACCCTTGTAGGGTGGTGTCAGGAGTTTTCTAAGGGTTTCCCTTGATACATTGTCTTGCAACTGCAAGGCCCTGAGAGTAGGAAGCATGTTTACCTTCTGTACTACCTACTGTAGTGTGTGCTCTCGGTGCCTCTCCCAGTTCCCCTGAGAACTGCCCTCAGCCAGATGGGAGCCCTCTTGCTCGGGAGGTCTGCCTCCCACACGTGGGAGAGTCTGTGGCCAGGGACTGACACAGGTACAAAATCCCGCCCCTTGCCTCAAGGTGGGACCAGCTCAGCGGTGCACACTTGCAGGGCCTGGATGACGCCAGCCTCCCTGGAAGGTCGCACCCTCACCTAGCTCCCACCCCGCATGTCCATAAGCATCTTGACTGGGACTCCCCTTCCTGGGAACCTGCCCTAAAGATGCCTGTGTGCCGTCCATGTGTGGCGTACCGTCCAGCACACAGCAGGGTCCCGTCACTATTGTTAGTGAATGAATAAATCCGTATGGGTTGGCTTCCCAGCCCTGCCACTCACTAGCTGTATAACCCTGGCCAAGGCAGTCCTGATCCTAGCCTCAGTGGGGTAATCCTATTCACGGAGGTGAAGGTGGGGTAGGCCCACCCCTAAGGCCAGGTGGGGTAATCCTATTCACGGAGATGACCCTGCATGCTGGCCAGGTGGGGTAATCCTATTCACGGAGATGACCCTGCATGCTGTGAGGGACAAATACTAGTTAGGGATGGCAAACCCTCACCCTGCCCTGCTCAGCTCTTTCACTCCTCCCTGAATGTTAAATCTTGTCTGGCCAGCTTCCTCGTTAGCTCCTGGTGGGGTGGCTTTCTGTTTCCTGGCCTCTTTCCTCCAGGGGACAGGGCTCACAGATGCTCTGTGGATGCTCTTTGCTTGATTGGAAGTGCCTTGGGAAACAGGAGGAACTTGGGGAAAGAGCGATTAGAATAGACCATTAGGTATTAACACCACCCACCATCAGTGCTGTGGCCAGACTGGCCTCCTTTGAGTCTGCTGAGCTGGAGTTAATTAGCTTTTGGATTTCTTAGCTGTGGGGTGTCGCTTTAATCATCTGCCACCTGGCCCCAGCTCAGCCCTGGTGGGAGAGAGGCCTTTAGAAGCATGAGCTGAAGGGAGGCCAGTCTTGCAGAATGAAAGCCCCTCAGAGCTGAAACTGCGCTCCAGCAACCAGACTGCCCACCTGCTTGCCCCATTTGAGGGAAGTGAGGCCGGAAGAGGCTGGACTAACCCTCAGTAGGCCGCAGAGCTAGGATTCAAGCTTGGGTTTCCTGTGTTATGGCTTGGGGCTTTGTTCATTTTGCAATCCCTCCCTTTGTTCCACAGATACTTCCCTAGCACCTCCTCAGGGTGGGACACTGGGATTTCGCAGATGAGGAAACCAGAGCTAGTCCTTCCCCTCCCGGGGGTTTACCCTGTAGTAGCAGCCATTGACGGGCAAGCGAGCAGATCCAGTGATGATGACAAATGGTGAAAAGGGCCCCGAAGGAGACCAATAGGGCAATGAAAGGGAGTACCATGAATGGCCCTAAAAGGGTGGCAGGGGAAACCTCTCTAAGGGGCTGATTTACATTCCCTAAGATGACAAGAAGTTTTTCTCTATAGAATGGCAGCTAATAAATAAAGATGAAATAATAGCATGAGACTATCCTAATAATGCAACCCCAAAAGGATAAATGGACCATGCTTTGAACATCAGTGGCCGCAAGCATCACAGAAAGGGAGGCCAGCAGACACTAAGTGCCTCCCGATGGAAGAACACGGCATCACCGTGAAATTGCCAGAAAATTGAACCTAAATCTGATCAAGCCCTTAGCTCAGGACTATTCAGTGAAATACACACAAATGCAAGTCACACAGGTCCCATATGTCATTTTAAATTTTCTAGAAAGCGCACTGAAAAAGAGGCGAAATTAATTTTAATAGTAGATCTTACTTGACTCAATATATCCGACACATTATCATCTCAATATCCAACCAATACAAAAAACGATCAATGAACTCGTTTCCATCCTTCTTTCATACTCAGTCTTTGACATCTGGTGTGTGTTGTATGCGTACGGCACATCTCGGCTCGGACGAGCTGCATTCCAAGGGCCCGTAGCCACACGCGGCTGGAGGCTACTGTCCCGAACAGCGCAGCTCTGCTCAACAACCTGTTTCCAGGAAATTCAGAAGACAGAGGAATGTGTGAACACCACCACCCTGATGCAGTCAGCCAAGTTCACAAGCTCTGATTTTCTGGAAAACTCTATAGAAAAAGGAATCTACTTTTTTTTTTTTTTTTAAGAAATACATTTTAAAGGGGGAAATTAATGGAGGACCCATAAATTAATAGAGTCTTCAGAGACATACATATCAACCAATCAGCATATGTGAACCTGGTTGAAGCAAACAATCTGTAAATAATCTTTAAAACATTTTATAGTGTTTATGAGATAATTGGACATCTGAACACTGAATATTTGGTGCTGTTAAGAGTTATTTTTTTCTAGGTGTGATAATGGTGTTGTGGTTATTTATTCTTTTAGACAGTCATTATCTTTTAGAGAGACATACTGAAATATTTATGAAGGTACTTTGAAATAATATGAAGTCTGGAATTTGCTTCAGAATAATCTGGGAAGGGAGAGAATAATGGGGGTGAGGTGAAATGAAACAGGATTGATAATGGGGTGCTGAGTGAAGGACCCATAGGTCTTATTAAACTATTCTGCCTACTTTTGTAGATGTTTGACATTTGGCATCAAAAAAAAATGTTCTAAGGAAGTTGGCATGATGTTGGAAAGGGATATAGATAGCAGAGGCCACAAAACAGGAGATTGCATGAGGGTAGGGATGTCTGCCTTATTCATCAGTGTCTCCTAGCATCTCACACGGAGATGACACATGGCAGGTACTTAGTACATTTGTCCCTTTTGCAGTTATTTCTGTCCGTAGGGCTCTTCAGGTACATCCCACCAGGGGTATATAGTCAAATTACTCTGTCTTTCATCATAATTCTTCTCTGTGTGGTTACATCAGCAATGCTTTCTTTTTTTAAGGCTTGTTTTATTTTTTACTTTTAGTGATTTTTTTAAACTTTTGTTTTATAATCATGTAAAATATTTGGATGCTTCCCAAGTCAAGTCTACAAAACAAGGCATATTCACAGGAGTCTGACTCCAATCACTGACAATTTTCTTTTGAGGACTTATCTCCACTCTTTTGTACAGCTAATGGGAATAAAGGCAGGGACCTTCTTCCTGTGTGAAAGTTTGGCCCATGACCCACCAACAAGCTCACTGATCATCTCTCTTTGGAATCTGAAACTCTAACAGAGAGACAAAGACACGAAAGTAGTTGGACTTGACTCATCAGGTGGTGGCCCCGGGACCAGACTGCCCTTGCTATAGTCCCACTCCAGAGGTCTTAGCATCCTCGCCCTCTGATATTGGTTCCTGCCTCCATCTCAGCCAGGTTCTCCAGTCTTCACCCAGTTCCAAGCCCCCGATATGAATCCACTAAGTTCTCTTTTGCTTCCATTAGCTTGAGTCCCTTTCTGTTGTTTGCATCCTAAGACCCCTAACTGAAGCACAGACTTCCAGCAACACATGGCGTAGTTAAGTACTTAATCCAGATTCTGATAAGACACGCCCAGAGTGAGAGCCCAGAACCATCTGAGGGGTGAAGTGAGCTTGGAGAACGGCCTGAATCAGGCAAAGCTGGAGAAGCTGAAGTGGTAGCCAGGACACCTATGCTGGGTTATTGATGTTCCTGAGGGCTGCATACCTGGTGGTATCAGCCCGAGGGTCCCGGAGCCCGTGCTTAGGATGGTACTCCCTGAACCCTTCTCTCCCACTTCTCCCCAGCTTACACATCTCCATCTATGGAGCAAGGGCTGTGATTTCCACCGTAGCCCAGCCTTGTTAGCTATTCAGAGGATAGACCTTTGAGGTTGAGGTATTTTTGCTCTATTGAGTTGTCCTGACCCTACTCCTGGGGGGCTGATCAAAATGTCTGGAGGAGCTGGGCCAGGTGTAGGACAATATGGAGCAGTGGGTACTGGAGAGAACTTGAAGGGTTCTGCTACTAGGTTCTAGTGATTGTCACTATGAGGCTCAGGGTCACCAGATCTCCTTATTTTTCATGAGAACCTAAAAATTAAGAATTTTATGTTAAATGTTCTTATTTTTAAAATACTCTAAAAATGTATCAATGGGATGAATTCATCCCATGGGCCATCAGTTGGAAACCCCTGGTCTACCACCTACACTGTGTTTTCCTCTCTGTATGGTCATCGTCTGCCTGCCTCACTGTCTGCCTCTCCCATAAGATCGTGAGTCTCGAGAAGGCCAAGATCACAATGCTCTTGTTTCCAGCTGAATCCCATATGCCTCACTCACTCTCTGGCATAGGGCAGAGTTCAATATATGTATGGATGGACCGATGGATGGACAGACGGACAGAAGGAGTAAGGTCACACAATTCATGGAGGATGACAATGCAAAGATATGCATCAGTACCATACCAGGCAGGGGAGGGAAAGAGGGAAGAGAGGTGACTTGGCTTCTTAGTTTGGATGTAGCTGCACCACTAGCCATTAGCAAGCTCCTCAGTCCAGGGCCACAAGGGCCAGACCAGTCCCTTTGCTGAGCTGCCAGATTCTATTCTTGGAATAGTGCTTCCAGAGCACTCACTCCACCCACGGTGAGGACCTGCCTTCCTGTGTCCACAAAGCTTACTGCCTGTGGTTACTCAGTGCTGAGGGCCCAGGGGCTATGGCTCCCATGCTCCCCCCCACCCAGCCCCTCAGGCCCAGAGCCCCAGCAGGGAAGCAGCCTGCCTGGCCCCCTGCCAGCCTCAGGGCATTGAAGTCAGGGCTGTCAGGCCAGGATGGGGCAGGGAGGTGGGGCTTCCCTTGGTCTGCTCCCCTTCACTTCCTGCTGGCTTCTTTTGAGGAGCTTCTTCCTCCCCTGCTCCACCGCCCACTTGGCTGTGAGGACACAGAAAGGCTCATCAGTTGCTATAACAACACCTACCACCTTCCTTTGCACTTAGCCGGGCTATTTAGTCCCTGTTGGATAATGGATCTGCCTGTAGAGTGACCCGGTCCCCCTTAAACTGGCCAGCCACTGGCCCAGGCTGTGGCCTCAGAGTTGGGGCTAAGGCATTATTACTATTAGCAGAGGTGTTGTTGTTTTAGGCGGCCAATTACTGAGTGCTCACTGCGTGCCAGTATTATAATGAAGCCTTTACAAGCCCTATCTCATTTAATCCTCACAGTGACGCTAAGACATGGGAAACATGGCTTTCGATTTATGGCTGAGGGAAAAGCCGTATGGTCTAATAAGAGTGGGGACCCTGCGACCGGGCTGCCTAGGTTCGAACCTTGCCTGCCAGTTGCTAACTGTGTGGGCAAATCACTCCCTCTGTGCCTCAGTTTCCTCATCCATAAACGGAGATAATCATGTGGCCAGGAATAGTGTCTGTCATGTCGCAAGTGCTGGTCTTGGTCAACCCCAGAAGGAGACCCTGAGACAAGGGTACCAGCAGAAATAGTTTGTTTGGTGAGATCTGAGGCAGGGAGGAGGGAGTGAGGCAGAAGAGGGGGGCCACCGGGAAAGTGTGCTCTGTTGAGTTACCAGTATGAGCAACTGGAGATGAACCCTGCCGGGAGCCAGTGTAGACACACACTTCCGAGTTACCCCATCTGAAGGGTGATGGAGTTGGGGGCTTATCCACTAATTCCACCAGCCATAGGTTGAGGGTTGCTCCTGGGTGGGTGTGAGCTCCCTAGCACTTCTGTCCTACTGGATGGGCTCTGTGAAATCACTCTGGCATCTGGGGGAAGCTTGCAGCCAGGTGCTGCAAGCGCCGGCAATGGGGAGCTGGGCTGGGCCTGCCCTGACAGCACCCACAGTATCTGCTACATAGCTCACAAATGTGTGTTGAATGAAGGAACAAAAGCAACCGGGGAAGGCAGAACAGCCCCCTGAAGAAGTCAGTGGCCCAATCCCAAGAGCCTGGGGATATGCTACATTACATGGCAAAAGGACTTTGCAGATGTGATTAAACTTACAGATCTTAAAATAGGGAGATTATGTGGCAGACCCAATCTAATTATATGAGCTATTAAAAGCAGAGGACTTCCCCAAGCTGGAGTGAGAAGGAAGCAGCAGAAAGAGCAGCTGGAAAGGTCCAAGCACGGGAGAGACTAGCCTCACTTGAGAAGCAGTGCTGGTGGCCCTTAGGGGCAGAGGCTGGCTCCCAGCTGACAGCTAGCAAGGTAACAGGGACCTCAGTCCTCCAGCCACAGGACCTGGACCCTGCCTACAGCCCGACTCCTCTCTGAAGTGGGTTCTTCCCCAGAGCTCCAGCTAAGCGCTGGGGCTGGCCAACACCTCTACTGCAGGCTTGTGAGACTCCAAGCACCATGCCCAACTGAGCCCCTTGCACTTCTGAGCTACAGACTGTGAGATAATAATTGTGTGTTATTTTAAGCCACTGGATTGTGGTAATGCATTACAGCAGCCCTGGGAAATGAGTACAGAAACTGAGGCTCAGAATGGGTGAATAACTTGCTCAATGCCATATAGTCAGTAAATAATAGAGTTGAAAAGCCATTTATCAATACCTAGGTCCCTGACCTCTAGGTAATGCTACTTCCTGCTCTTTGAGGCGCAGGAGAAGAGAGGAAACCCCTGAGAAAGGCTGTGGGAAGGAGGAGAGTATGGTTAAGAGCTCAGGTTCTGGGTTGGACATATTTGGATTGACGTCTGTTCTGTAACTAATTAGCTGGGTCACTTTGGGCAAAATCACATTACTTCTCTAAGCCTTAATTTCCTCATCTGTAAAATGTAGCTAACAATGGCACCTCCCTGGTGGGGTATATTGTGAGGACTAGAGGAGATTGTGCTTATAAAGGGTTGTCTGTGATGCCAGGCATATGGGAAGTGCTAGGTAAAAATTTGCCTAGTATGGTCATATATTTAGCATCCATTTTGTGTCATGTGCCTTAGTGGAATCCCAATGCACATAACCACTGAGGTAAGTATTGTTGTGCCCATTTTACAGATGAGGCAACAAGGCTCCTAAACACTTTTACTTTTTTACTGTGTGCATTTTCATTTATGAAATTAAAGGAAGTAAGGATGAGAATTTCACTTTCACCCATGAAAAAGGCAACAACCAGATGGAAAGAAGGCAAACACATGAGTGAATCCTCATGTTTACCCTGATGTTTAGCCTAGAGGTACTTTCCAGATCACAATATAAGATGGTGGCAGAGAGCAGAGTTTGAATCTGCTGAAGTAGTTGACATTTGCAAAGCAGAGTGCCAGAAGGGAGGGATTTATGCAGGGAAGGATGGCAGGTGGAGAAGTCCATGTGGGGGTTTCTGGTAGGTCCTTGGCCAAGGGCTGGAGTGCACATGTGCAGGGAGACTCTGAAATGCCCAGCAGAGAATGAAGACACTGGTGGTCACCTGATGGGAGTTCCATCCCAGTCTGAGTGGACAGACCTCACTGAGTATCTTGGACATTCACTTGACAGCTCAGAAAGGCCACACCTTAAGAGTAAAGATCAAGCATTGGGGCCATGCCCTAGTACAAAGGACAGAAAAAGATATACCACCCCAATGGTAAGCTAAAGAAAGCTGGTGATATGTAAATAACAGACAAAACTAACTTTATGATAAGGAGAGCAATCAGAGATAAAGAGAGACTTTTCATAAGGACAAGGGTGCCAATTTAATCCTAAATGTATAAGCACCTAATAACAGAATTTCATAATAAATAAAGCAAAACCCCATAGCTTAAGGGAAGAATAGACAAATCTATCATCATGTTTGGCAAGGTAACAACCTCAGTAATTGAAGAAAAAATAGACAAAAATCAGGAAGGATATAGAAACTTTGAACACTGTTAATCATCTTGATCTAACATTTTAAGAGCACTACCCCAAATAATTGCAGAATACCTTTTTTTTTTTTTTTTTAAGGTACATGAAGCGTTCACTAAGATGGATCATAAACTGGGCCATAAGTCTCAATAAAATTCAAAACTTGATACATTTTAAAAGACTGATGAAATCATATAAAGTGTGTTCTCTGCCCACATTGGAATGAAATTAGAAAATCACCACAGCTGTAAATACCTATAAAAAAAGAGAAAGACATCAAATAAATAACCCAACTTTAATTAATAACCTTAAGAAACTAGAAGAAGAGGAGCAAACTGAACTAAAAGCAAGTAGAAGGAAAAAAATAATAAAGATTATGGTGGAAATGAATGAAAAGAGTACAGAAAAACAATAGAGAAAATTAATACAACCAAAAGTTGTTTCTTTGAAAAGATAAACAAAATTGACAAACCTTTGGCTAGATAACCAGGAACAGAAGAGAGAAGATTCAAATTACTAAAATCAGGAATAAAAGAGGGGGCATTATTACCAACCTTACAGAATAAAAAATTGCCAATGTTACTTTGATACCTAAAGCCAGAAAAAGACATAAGAAAACCACAGACCAACGTCCTTTGTGCATAAAGATGCAAAATCCTCAACAAAATACTAGTAAACTAAATCCAGCAACCTATAAGGATTATACACTATGACAAAGTTGGATTTATCCCAGAAAGGCAAGGTTAGTTCAACATTCAAAAATCATTTAATCATATCAGTAGAACAATAAATAAAAATCAAATGGTCATCTCAATAGTTGCAGAAAAAGCATTTGACAAAACCCAAACCTACTCATGATAAAAAATTCTCAACCCATGAGG
This sequence comes from Phoca vitulina, assembly GCF_004348235.1. Lineage (NCBI taxonomy): Eukaryota > Metazoa > Chordata > Mammalia > Carnivora > Phocidae > Phoca > Phoca vitulina. The sequence continues at coordinate 40,996,001 of NW_022589716.1, read as the reverse complement.
AATAGAAATGAACATTCTCAACCTGCTAAAGGACATCTATGAAGAAGACACAGCTAACGGTATACTTATTGGTGAAAGACTGAAAGCTTTCCCTCTAAGATCATGAATGAGACAAACATATGTACTCTCATCACTTCCATTCACTATTGTACTGTAGGTTCTAGCCAGGAAAATTAGGCAAGAAAAAGAAAAGTCGGGGCGCCTGGGTGGCTCAGTCCTTAAGCGTCTGCCTTCGGCTCAGGTCATGATCCCAGGGTCCTGGGATCGAGCCCCGCATCGGGCTCCTGCTCCGCGGGAAGCCTGCTTCTCCCTCCCCCACTCCCCCTGCTTGTGTTCCCTCTCTCGCTGTGTCTCTCTCTGTCAAATAAATAAACAAAATCTTTAAAAAAAAAAAAAAAAGAAAAGTCTCCACATTGGAAAGAAAGAAAACTGTCCATTTGCAGGAGACATAATCATGAATATGGAAAATCCTAAGGGATAAACACCAGAAAGAAGGAAGAGAATAAGGAAAAGAGGAAGAGGAAGAAGAAGAAATCACAAAAAAAGGAAAGAAGGAAGGAAGGAAGGAAAATTAGAGCCAATAACTGAGTGCAGGAAGGTTGCAGAATGCAAGATAAATGTACAAAAATCAACTATATTTCTATGTACTAGTATTGCATAATCCAAAAAATGAAATTAAGAAAACAATTCCGTTTACAATCAAAAGATTAAAATGCTTAGGAATAAATTTAACAAAAGAGGTGAGAGACTTTTACACGGAAAATTACAAAGCACTTTGAAAGTAACTAAAAAAGACCTAAATAAATGGAAAGACATTTGTGTTCATGGGTAAGACTTAATATTAAGATGGCAATACTGCCCACATTTAGCTACAGATACAATTCTCTGTTAAAATTAGAGTTGTCCCTTTTTTATTTTTGCAGAAATTGATAAGCTGATCCTAAAATTCATGTGGAAATGCAAGAGAGCCAGAATAGCTAAAACAATCTTCAAAAATAACAACAAAGGTAGAGAAATCATACTTCCCAATTTCAAAACTTACTTCAAACTTACAGTAATCAAGACTGTGGTACTGGCATGAGGATAGATATATCCATCTGGAATAGAATTGAGAGTCTAGAAATAAGCCCCTGCATTTATGATTGATTGATTTCTGACAGAGTACCAAGACAGGTGAAGAACTGTCTTTTCAACAAAAGGTAGTAGGAGAACTGGATAGCCACATACAAATTGAATCAGAGACCTTAGTATAAGAGCCAAAGCTACAAAACTCTTGGAGGAAACATGGGTGTTATTTATAGTTGGATTGGACAATGTTTCTTAGCTATGACATGAAAAACACAAGCAACAAAATAAAAAATAGATCAATTGGACTTCATCAAAATTAAACACTTTTGTGCTTTAAAGGACACCATCAAGGAAGTGAAAAAGACAACCCACAGAATAGGAGAAAATATTTGCAAATCATATCTCTGATAAAGGTCTAATATTCAGAACACATAAAGAACACTTACAACTCAACAATAAAAAGACAAATAACCCAGGGGAACCTGCGTGACTCAGTCAGTTGAGTGTCTGATTCTTGATTTTGGTTCATGTCATGGTCTCAGGGTCCTGGGATCCAGCCTCACATTGGGCTCCGTGCTTGGCAGGGAGGCTGCTTGAGATTCTCTCTCTCCCTCTCCCTCTGCCCCTCTCCCACTGTGCGCACGTGCTCTCTCTCTCAAATAAATAAATGCCAAAAAAAAAAAAAAAAAAGGACAAATAACCCAATTTAAAAACGGACAAAGGATTTGAACAGACATTTTTCCAAAGAAGATGTACAAGTACCAGTAAACACATGGAAGCTCAACATCATTAGTCATTTGGAAATGCAAATCAAAATCACAATGAGGTACCACATCACATCTACTATGATGGCTAGAATTAAAAAAAAAAACACCAATAACAAATGTTAGTTAGCAAGGATGTAGAGCCCCTGGACCCCTTATACCTTGCTAGTGGGAATGTCAGAGTGTGCAAGCTGTAGAAAACAGGTTGGCAGTTCCTCCAAATTTAAACACAGAGTTATCATATGACCCAACAATACCGTTCCTAGGTATATTCCCAAGAGAACTGGAAACATATGTTCACACAAAAATTGTGCACAAGTATTCATAGTAGCATTATTCATAAGATCTAAAGGGTAGAAACAACCCAAACGTCCACCAACTGATGAATGGATAAACAAATAATGGTCTATCCATACAATGGAGTATTATTCAGCTGTGAAAAGGAATGAAGCTATAAACATGGATGAATCTTGAAAACATTATGCCAAGCAAAAGAAGCCAAACATACAAAGCCACATATTGTATGATTCCATATATAAAAAAATTTCCAGAATGGGCAAATTCATAGAGCCAGACAATAAGCAGATTAATGATTGCCAGATGTTGCTGGGGGAGGGAAATGGGTAGTAACTGCTAATAGGTACAGGGTTCCCTTTGGAGTGATGAAATGTTCTGGAATTAAATAGCAGAGGTGGTTGCACAACCTTATGAATATACTAAAATCACTGAACTGTATACTTTGTTGTTATATAGTTTAATAAAATAATTAAAAGAACAGCATACACAGAGCATTTGTGTTAGGAGGATTTTAGCTGCAGGTAACACAAATACAACTTCCACTAGTTTAATCAATAAGAAAGGTTATTGACTCAGGAAGCTTGCAGTCCAGAGGTAGAAGGAGCCCTCCAGATTGATTGATTCAGTAGCTGAATGTTGGTGTCAAGGACTCAGATTTTGGTACATCTCTCTGCTTGGTAGTCGTCAGTGCCAGATTTTTTTCAGACTGGTAGTAAACAATGCAAGTGACTCCAGGCATCACATCTGGACAAAACAATGTCCTGAGGCAGAAAAGAGAGCTCATCTTAAGATTTTCTCTTAAGAAAGAGGAAACTTTCCCCCAGAGTCCCCAACAGACATGCCTTCCCATCTCACGGCCAGAAGTAGCTCGTGTGTCCACCCTAAGCTAGTCACTACAATCAGGAATAGTATTACTTTCATGCCCCTGAGGCCCAGCCTGGATCTTGGGTTACTATCAACCTTCCCTGCAGCAAATGGCTGAATGGGGAAAGAATGAGTACTAAACATAGTAAGAATTAGGAAGGAAGGGGGAAATAGATGCTGGATGGGAAGCCAATAGTTAAGTTATCTCAACAGAAGATGACTGATTCAATGTTTTATAAATTTGATAACATAGTATTAAAATATTCAATCAATGAGCTAGAAAAAAGTACATGCACAAGGTGAAATCCAGTGCTCTCCATGGAGATTTAAGATGTAATCATACCAACCAGGGATACAGTATGACCTCCATCCTCTCTGCCAAAGTTTCCCCAGAGAGGTTCCATCTTCTAATAACTGGACATCCCCTAGAAGAGACCTTAGCTACAGAATACAGAGAGCCCCAACCTGAGAACATGTTATGTGTATCATAGAACAAATAAATGAATTTCTAATTGTTCCTAAGACAGGATGAGCCATAGAGTATTTCTTTTCAATTTATAAATAAAAATGGTTAACAAAAATAAATAATAAAAAAGCTTTTTTAAAAAATAGACAAAAGACTTAACAGATGCTTCACAGAATAATATATCCTATTGGCCAATAAGCATGTGAAAAAGTGCTCAACTTCCTAAGTCAACAGGGAAAATGCCACTTCTAAAATTAACAGCACTGAAATGCCAAATGTTTATGAAGACATAAAGCAGCTCGAGATGTCAGACATTGCCAGTGGGAGTGTAAAATGGTACACCCATTTTGGAGAACAGTTTGTTAGTTTCTCACAAAATTAAACAATGCCTACTAACCCACAACCCACCCATCCCACTCCTAGTTATTAATCCTCGAAAAATGAAAACAAACGCCCTCAGAAAGACTTGTTCAAGAATATTCATAGCAGTCTATTCATAAGGCAAGAAGGAGAAATAACCCAAATGGCCATCAAAAGGAGAATGGATAAACAAATTGTATATTCATAATGGAATACCGCTTAGTAATGGAAAGGAATGCACAACTGCCCAGTATGGATAAATTTCACAGACATGATGTTGAATGAAAGAGGCCAGACCCCCAAAAGTACATACTGTGTGATTCCATTTATATTTTCAAGATTTTCAAGAACAGGTACATCTAATTCAAGGTGATAGAATCAGAACAGTGATTGCCTATGGGGGTTAATTGGAAAGGAACATGAAAAAACTTTCTGGTGATGGAAATGTTCTGTATGCTGAGAATTGTGTTGATTACATGGGTATATACATTTACCCACCTCTGTTTATTGGTACACCCAAGATCTGTGCATTTCAGTGTACGTAGATTTTTCTTCAATTAAAAGAAATGAAAAAGGTGAGAGGCAGAAGTGGTGACTAGAGGGGAGGTGTCTGGAGCCAAATTGGAAGAGGCAAGAATTCAGAGTTCCAGAGTTTGCCTCTGATGGTCTGGGGCCCTGGGGCCCTGGGAGGTGTCTAAGCAGGGGTGTGGCTTAGACTCTGGTGTGTTCCAGGGACACTGTCTGCCTCCTGTTACCCTGCTGTATGGCTTTGGCGGCTGCGTCAGCTTAGCTCCTAGGATCTGGGCTTTATCCTCTGCCCCGTCCTTCCTGAAACGCCTTGGAGAGTTTGTCCCTGAGGAGACGCTCAGCTGGAGGGACAGGAGCCCCTGGGTCTCCAGTCTCCAGCCCTGGGTGAACCAGGAGTGAAGAGGAGCCACCCCCTCCCCCAGCCCACCCCCAGCCTAAAACCCTGCTTTCCTGAACTGAGCAGAACTGAGGCTTCTGAGAAATCTCATTTTGAGTGCCAGCCGCCCGCCCAGTCCTGCTCTATGATTTATTACCGCTCTGCATGGGTGATGACTCACTGTGGGGGAGGTGACAGGAGCCGTGTTGCTGCCAAGGCGGCCCAGGGCTGCTGCTGAGGGAGGAAAATCTGCCCATCCCTTTGGGGACTTGGGGTTTCCACTTCTGACCTGTCTGCTGCCCATTCTGTCCAGACAGGATGAAAGAAGCAGAAAGGGCTTGAACTTTGGGGACAGACCAAGTTGGGGTCATCATAGGTAAGCCTTAGTTTCTTGTTCTGTAAAATGGGGTAGGGGTGTTTTAGGGCTTTGGGTGCATGTGATTTATTGAGGGAGTGCCCTTAGGAAAAACCTGTACGGGGTGAGGGAAACAGGACAGGGAATAGGGAGGAGCCAAGGGGGAATGTGACCCCAGGTTAGGTCCAGCCTCAGCCTGATCCACTGGGGGCTGTGGGATCAATCACACTACAAAATTGTTCACAGTCCCAGATAAGATTGGGAGCCAGCCTTTTGCAGTCCCTTTCAGCACTGACTGTGGGATGCTCTTGGAGGGATGTAATCAACTAGTGAGGCTCCTGTCAACCTAGGGCAATTTTCCAGAGAAGGGGGGCAGCTTTGAGCTCTTGGCAGCCAACACACAACTGGTGGGTGGGCATGCTGGCCTGGTTATGGAGACCTGATTGGGGTCCCAACAGCACCTATTAAAATACCCATTGCCCAGGGCTTCTATGAGTTCACAAAATAGGCAATAAGAAATAGTAACTACTTCTTACATGCATGAGAAGTGGCACTTAGGACTGCAAATGTGCATGCCCTGCCTACTGTAAATTCAACACTTTTGGGGACCAGGGCAGGGTGAGAATCAAAAGTCAATGCATTTAAGCAAGAGCAATTATCAAAAATACTTAATAGCCAGAAAGAAGCTTGCAGAGCAGCTGGGTCCTGGAGGCCCCCTTTAGTTCCTGGAAAGTTTGGGGTTCCTGAGGACAGTGGCTCGGGTAGGGTGGGGAACCCTTTAAGAACCTGGGACAGTGGCTACCAATCATCTGGTCTTACCAGCTTGGCACATTATTCTGCCTTCCTGCCGTGCACCTGAATGATCTATATGCGTACCTACTAGAGACAGGGGAGCCTCCAGTCACCTGTCCCCACTCCACCCCCTGACATTTCTCTATCATGTGCTTCTAAGAAGTTGAGAATTGACCACTAAGCATCATCTGGCCCATTCAACCTAGGACTCTGCTTTTGATGGGGGCTTGCCAGAAACAGTGAGTTTAAAATGTTCTTGGGAAGTCCACATTTTCTCTAATAACCTATTGTATGTACATCGTGGAGGGAAGAACCTATTGTGTATGTACATCGTGGAGGGAATTGACTTTGGAATCAGATAGACCTGGTTTTGAATCCTGCTCTGCCACTTCTTGGCTGTGTGCTCTTGGGTGAGTTGCCTTACCCCTCTGAGCCTCAGCTTCCCTCTCTGTAAAAAAAAAAATTTAAAGGGATAAATTAATGTGCCTGCTCAGAATGATGACTGGGAGGAGTAAGGCTCATGATGTGATGTGCTTAGCACACAGCAAGCCCTTGATAAATATTTGCTCTTTGCCCCTTTCCTCTTCTGGAACAATGTATTTTTGGTTCTGTCATCCCCGGGGGGATGGGGGGCGCAGCTTTCCTAGGTTCACCACCTGTGCTAGGGGGTCCTGCTCATCCTCCTTGTTTATCCTAATGGAACTCTTTACCCTCTGGGAGGGGACCCTTGTCCTTTCAGTTTCTGGCCCCAGTTCCAGGAACTGCCCCACAAAGGCTCGGTTATTTTTTCTCAGCTATTTCTTACACCTCTCAGAAGACTCATCTCTTTTACGACACATTGTCCCCTCCATCCGGCCTCCCTTTCCTTGGAAAGACAGTTTTCCCTGAGGTAGAGCCTTTGCCAGTAAGCTGTGTCTGTTATTTGGAAATCCCGATGAGATGGGATGAAGACACACGTAGAATATTCCATCACAGATGACTTCATAGGGGCTGATGGTCAGTGCCTATTTCCTCCCTTTATTAGAGGTGCTTCTGCAGAAGATGAGGCACTGACAGGTCATAAATATCAGGGACAGGCAGCACAATCCCAGCCTGATCTCAAGGTCCACGGAGGTAGCTAACAAGTAAAGTGTGTCTCTTGATAGAGTCTGGGAGTTCAGACCAAGTGAGGGAGATCCAAGTGTGCAGGGACCCTGCCCTGAGTTTCAGGACTGCTCCCTGCAGGGGGAGGGGATCGGGGCTTGAGTCCTGGCATGGCGACTTACCAGCTCTGTGATCTAGAGCATTTTACCAAACCACTTTGTGCCTCAGTTGCTGCTCCTATAAAATGGATATGATGATAATCAGCATTTTTTCCTGATAGTGGGGGTTTTCCTCCTTGACACACAGGCATAATCACTTCTGGTAGTAGCACTTGCTTCTCCTGGAGAGTAGCCCCTGCACACCCAGGCCCTGTGTTTGGGAAAGGCTGGCCTTCAAACTGGGCATGTATTTCAGCCCTGGCCTACAAGCGTATTCCATCCTCAGGCCCTGCCTTATTGTGCAGAGATGGATGCTGGACCCCTGAAGGTTCAATGGACCTCGATTCCAGGACTTCTGTTGGAAGTGTTGAGAAACAGCTCTTTCCACAGGGGTTTCTGAGATGTCTAGGGAAGGTTTGCACTCTGGAAGCTCGACCATTTTGCTTCCATGAAAGGAGCACTTGACTGAGAAAGGAGCCAACCCAAAGCCATGGGATAGAGTGGAAGGTGTCTGATAACATCCTCTGAACACCGGGACCCAGCTGGACCTGAACATCTCTTCGGGGTTTTTAATCACTGTTTTTTGCTAAAGCCAGTTTGGGTTGGATTTTCTGTCCTTTGCAGTTGAAGAGTCCTTCAGTAGTGTCATATATACAACAATAATACATTCCTCTCGGGTTGTTTGAAGACAAACCATGAGAGGCTCTTAGCACAGTACGTGGCACACAGTAAGCACTCAAAAAATGCCCCTTTCTCCAGGGCCTGTTTTCTCATTTGTCAGACTGGTGCACTGAACTGTGTCCCAATGCTTCTTAGTAGTGGAGATGGAGACCATAAAGGGGAAATCTGAGCAGTCTGTTAAAGTAACAGGAGAGCATTGGGGTAGGAAGAACACTCCCCAAATGTCCACATCCTATCCCTGGACCCTGTAAGTAAGTCACACTACATGGCAAAAGAACTTCAGCAGATGTGATTGATTAAATTAAGGAGTTTTGAGACAAAGAGATTCTCCTAGAATATATAGATGGGTCCAACCTAACCATGAAAGCCCTTAAAAAACCTGAGAATCAGGTCAGAGATGCAATGTTGTTAGCTTTGAAGATGGAAAAAGGGGGCCTTAAACCAAGGAATGTGGCAGTTTCTAAGAAGCTGAAAAAGGTGAAAACATGGATTCTTTCTAGATCCTACACAAAGTAATGCAGCCCTGCTGACACTTTGACTTTAGCCCAGGGAGACTGGTGTCAAGAATCCTAAACTCCAGAACTGTAAGATAATCAATTTATGTTGTTTTTAGCCACTGAGTTTGTATAATTTAACAGCAGTGACAGAAATTCATATGAGCATTCACACATTTACTTATTCTTTTCATTCATTCATCGTTCAGCAACTATGTATCCGGCCCTATTAGTAAAACAGATTTCATTTCTGCTCATAATCTACGGGGGACACAGAAAATACTACTCAGTTTGAAAAGCTCTGTCATGGGAAAAATGAAAGCTCTACAATGGGGAATGTACATGTTGCTATGGGAACACGAAGGAGGCACCTAACACAGCTTGGGTGTGAGACTGATGGTGGCCAGAGAAGACTTCCTGTAGGAAGTGCCATCTTAGCAGAGACAGGAAGGATGAACAGAATTAACCAGAATATGAGCAGTCTTCTCTGGGGGGAGCTAAAAAGTGTATGGTGGTGTATTAGTCAGAGTTCTCCAGAGAAGCAGAAGCAACAGAACACGTACATATGTACATAGAGATTTATTTTAAAGAATTGGCTCATACAATTGTGGCGGTGTGGTAAATCCAAAATTTGCAGAGTAGGCCAGCAGGCTGGATACCCGGGGAAGAGTCGCAGTTTGAGTCCAAAGGCCTCCTGCTGGCAGAATTTCTTCTTGCTCAGGGAAGGTCAGTCTTTATGCTACTGAAGTCTTCAACTGATTAGATGAGGCCCATCCCCATTATGCAGGGCAATCTGCTTTACTCAAAGTCCACCCATTTAAATGTTGATCTCATCCAAAATACACCTTCACAGAAACATCCAGAACAATGTTTGACCAAATGTCTGGCCACTGTGGTCCAGCCAAGTTGACACATAACATTGGCCATTATAGGTGGGCACCAGTGTACTCCACAACATACAGACATATGAAAAATCTTATTATTTTGTCTTAGTCACTTAAGGATGTCCCTCTATCTATACTCACCAGATTGGCAAGCACTTCAGTCTCAGCTATGTTTTTGTAGGCTATCCCTTTTTAGGTTCAAAAAAGAATGAAGGATGAGGGCATTTTAAGACCACTGGGAAAGCAGGGATGGGGCCTGTTCCCTAGTCCACATGAGGGCTACTGTGGCCATTTCTCCCTCTGCTCCCCAAGGCAGCTGTTTGGCCTGCTTCTCTGCTCCATCAACCCCTACTGGCTCTGAAGTTTTCCTTCACCACCAGCCACATGCCTGGATGTGGAAACCCTCAGGAATTCACTCATGGTCTCAGGGCTATTTCACCAGGCTTTCTGCAACTGCATGGACACTATGTCTCTTCCCTCCTTGCAAAAACAACCACCCTGAGAACCCCTCCATTTCCTTCCCTGCCCCTTCCTCCCTAATGGGATCTCAGCCTGACCCCAGCCCCCCTCCATAGACTTATGAAGTCTAGCTGAAGTCTGGTATAGGTGAGGGCCCTTCCAGAGGCCTGCCAAGTTCTGTCTGAGGCTCTGAAACACAAAAGCTCCTGGAAGTATCAGAATCCACACTGAGAATTATAAAGGGATTTGGGGGAGAGGAGGAATTGATAAAGGCTTGTAACTTTTCTGACTCATCGGCAGGAGTGAGAATTAGAAATAAATTCTTCAATGAGTGACTTTGCCACATACACATTTGACAGACAGACCTGCTGTGCAAAGGCCCTGGGGCAGGAGGGAAACCACACGGAGGCAGGGGTGGGCAGAGAAAACAAGGGGAGAACGGTGAGAGATGAGGTTGGGATGGTAGGCAGAGGCCAGACCACAGGGGGCCTTGTGCCAGGTGCGAAGTTTGAAAAGTATCCTGAGGATGGCAGGGAGACATGAAGTACTTTGAGTGGGAAGCAACACTATCACCTTTGTGTTTTAGAAGACTCCCTTGGGCAAGTGGGCAGAAAGTGTCCTTGACGGGTATTATGGGCTGAATCATGCCCTACTCCCAAATTCATATGCTGAAGTTGGAACCCCTAGAAACTCAGAATGTGAGTGCTTTGAGAGATAGGGCCTTTCAAGAGGTAATTAAAATAAATAAAGAGGTCATTAAGGTAAAGTAAGGTCATATGGATGGGCCCTAACAGAAGATGTCTGGTGTCCTTATAAAATGATGAAACTGGGACACACAGACACAGACAGAGGGAGACCATGTGAAGAGACACAGCAGGAAGATGGCCATCTGCAAACCAAGGAGACAAGCCTCAAAAGAAATCCAGCATTCTGACACCGTGATCTCGGACATCCAGCCCCCAGAACCACGCAGAGACACATTTCTGTGGTTTAAGCTGGCCAGTCTACGGTGCTGTCACAGGCAGCAGCCTGAGCAGACGTGTACGACAGGGCAAGAGTGGCCCCAGGATGCAGCCAGGGCAGCTGCTGTGACTCTTTGGATGGAAACTCAGCCTGGGGGTCATAGGCAGACAGCCGCCAGAGGGGCTCAAAGGCCTGCAGCTGGGCGAGGCCTGAGACCAGACATGTTGACGTCCCAAACACTTCTAGCTGTGTAGAGAAGGGCAGGGCCGGGTGGTGATTACATCCGGGAAACCGTTCTCTGGCTATATTCCCATACGCTTCTGCACCACGTGGCACGGATTTGGCCGCCCTGGGCCTTAAACAGACTTCCTCAAACCCGAAACTTTTTCCTCTTGCCTCTTGAACACAGTGGCATTTTCCAAAGCTTGGTCACACCAAGAAATTTTTATCAAGAAGGATCAGATCATTTTTCTTCCTTTGAAGACATGGTCACACCCATGGGTATACTTTGTCAATTGTTTTGTGAAAACTTGGCATTTGGACACTTCTAGTGGTTTTAATTATGTATAGTTCTAGAAGCAAAACTCAGACTTTTATATTTTTATATGTAAATGTTTATATATTGTGGTTTATGTAATTATATATATTATTATTAAAGTACAGGAAAATGCATACATTTTAGGTATACAGCTTGATAAATTTTTACCTGTTTAAATTGATGTAACCCCCCCATCCAGATCAAGGTGTAGAACAAGTCATCTCCCCTGTGCTCCTTTGTATTCAATAACCACCCTCCTCACCCCCCAAGTAACCACTATTCCCCAAGTTTTTGAACTTTATATAATAAGCTCATGTAATCCATAGTCCTTTGTGTGCAGTTTTTTTCACTGATATGATAGCTTCTGAGCTTCATCCATGTTGTTGCATTTATTTGTAGCCATTTTTTAAATTATTGCTGAATAGTATTCCATTGTATCACTGTACCTCTCTGTATCCAGTCTCCAGTGGATGGACAAAGGCCAACTTATTTTAAGCAAAACAAATATAAGTCATGTTAAATTTCAATGAACAGAATGTCAGGGCTGAACGGAGGAAAGCTTGAGATCATCTTTTCAACTTACTTATTTGTTACATGAGGCCCAGAGAAGGAAAGTGAGTAGCTCAAGGTCCCACAGCTTTGTCCAACCAGAACAAAGATCCAAACCAAATCTACTTCTCTGGCCAAATTCCTCTCCATATCTCACCGTACCTTTTAAGCAAATATGGGAAAATTAATCCTTTATTTCCTAAAAGGACATATCCTTCTAGGCATGTAAGTGGCAGGGAGGTGGGAATTCAGTCTGGAGTGTGTGGGAGACCATTTTCTCCTTAAAAAGTTTGACATTTTCCTTGGCAAGAGCTCAAAGATTTTCAAGCCTCTGGTGCCTGACCTTGTCTATCTGCTTTGCTCTCCCCAGGGTCGCATCTTAGAAAAGGAGGCCAGGAAAAGGGCAAGGCTTGTGTGATCTGGAGGGCACAGAACTGGGCAAAGACAGCCGTGGTGTGGAGCCCCAGCCTGGCACTGAGCCTGGGGAGGACTGAGCAGCAAGAAAAGAGAAAGAGAAGGACCCAAGTAGGTAACTCTGATTTTTTTTTTTTTTAAATTTTTCAGGGCCTTAGGAGACCCCCATGAATAGGGTTAGCCTCAAGAACTGGGGTATCTGGAGCAGAGGAGGGAGCCCAGCTTGCTGGACAGCGGCTGTGTTGGGATCCCTGCTCAATAAGCCATGTGGCTTTGGGTGAGTCCTTTTCTCTCTGTGGGCCTCAGTTTATTCATCTGCGAGATGGGAAGTTTAGGAGGATCCAATGACCTGACAATGGGAGAAAGAAAGGTGGTGGGTTAGGTTGAGTTCCTTTGTCTTCCCCTATGTGATGGTGGATAAGTCTCCAGGCCACACCAGCTAGCTGAGCTGTGAAGTTACTGATACGCCCCCATCCCAGATCCAGGGTCAGTCAGGCAGCTTCCGCAGGCACCTCCACAGCTCACATCTGTGCAGCTCCGGGCCGAGGAGACAAGCCCAGTGCCCACACTAGAAGGGCATGGCTATCATTCCTCATGGGAAGCAAAGTGGATGTCTTGGGATTTTCTTGATGGACAGATGCTGCTTGCCATGGGACACAAGCAAGTGTCTTCCTCGCTCCGTTTCTGTTGCTTTCACTGTAAAATGGGATTAAATAATGCCCCCTCTACTGCAAGATCACCATGAGCATTAAGTGAAGCAATGATTGCCAAAGCACTTAACACAGAGCCAAGTTACGTGCAGTAGATAAAAGAATGAGTGTGGGATTCAGGCTGGGTTTGAACCCTGTCCCCACCGCTTCCTACCTGTGTATCTTTGGAAAACCTGCTTAAGCCCTTTGGGCCTCAATTTCCTCATCTGTAAAGTGGGGGGAATCACTGGAACCCACTTCACACAGTGGTTGAGCACACCAACAGGTCACAGATGTGAAAAAATAAAACAGTTTGAAGCTGACTAAAGTCACCATCTTGGTGGGGAAATAATGGCTAAGGATTCTTTATTCCTTAATCTCCCTGTTTACCAATCATAGCAATATAACTGAGCTGTAATCAGAGCAATATAATTGAACTCTATAGTATTATGGCAGGATTTTTTTATTTTTAAAATTATTCTCTTTTCTAGAAGGGGGGGGTTAAAAAGGAGACAAATAGGCTCAAAAGGGAGTCACTTGTGCTTAACCCCACATCAGCAAACCAAGACTTAATACCTAATCTAACTGCAGTTTCCACAACCACTCCCGCCCCCAAATGTAACCTTTAACCAGTCAACATGGAATTACCTGGTCAGCACTAGTGAGAAAAATCCATCTGATAGACCCCTTCCATTCTCCTCAGGAGGGTGAACTTGCCGGAAACAATGCATTCTTTGCTAATAATTTCCTCCATTCTCTCCCCTTCTGTCATTAAAAACTCCTTTTTTATGGCTTTGCTGGAGCTTCTTTCTACTGATATAAGGGATGCAATCTAATTCACAAAACACTGAATAAAGCCAATTTAATCTTTAAATTTATTCAGTTGAATTTGTTTTTTAACAGATTTGGTTGGTAGCTATGGGATCCAAAGTGACCTGCTGATGGCATTTGGGGACAGTGAGAAAAACAGGCATGGTACTCTGTAAACCCTTTTGAGATCACTGCCTTTCTTGCCAGTTCTGAGGGTCATGAGTAAATCCCTCTTGGTTTTGAGCTCTGCTCTCTTTGCATTAAACTCCCAATCTAATTGACTTTCCAGTCCAGAGTTTAATGGGTCAACTCGTTAGCAGACAGTTCCATCCGGAACCCAAATCCCTGGCCTTTGGGTCAGTCCACAATTCCTCAGTTCCAGTCCGCAGTCCCCATTTTAAGATTGACTTTATGGAGCCAATAAAACCTTTTGGAATAATCAACCTGGTACCTTGCTCACAAGGTTCTAGCAAAAGGGTCTTAAAAAGAACTTTTTTGGGGGCGCCTGGGTGGCTCAGTCGGTTAAGTGTCTGCCTTCAGCTCAGGTTGTGATCTCAGGGTCCTGGGATTGAGCCCCGCATCGGGCTCCCTGCTCAGCGGGGAGTCTGCTTCTCCCTCTCCCTGTGACCCTCCTCCCCACTTGTGCTCTGTCTCAAAAAAAAAAAAAAAAAAAGAGCTTTTATGATCAATCACTATTCTCGCTGCACTTATGATTAGGCCAAGTTTAACACAAATGAATGTTTTACTGTGATTATCTTTTTAAAAAAATCAGGGATAATTATAGGAAGAAAAATTATGTTTATACCTTTATAGCTATTAGATTCTAATACTGTTAATTGTCCTGAGTATCTTTCAACTGGACTGGACTCTGAATTCTTCTAGTTTCTTAAAATATCTGGCTGTGATGCATCAAACTATCATTTCTAACTCTCTCCCACCCTTCTGATTTGAAGTCACTTAAGAACAAAGACAGCCCTTGAATCTCCTTGGAAAAGACTTTTCCAGGTCCTCCTCACTACCCAGACGGCAGCCAAACTTCAGGGGCTTGAACCTTGAGTCCGCATCTCACAGCTGAAGGCTCTGTCCTGTGCAAACACTGGAAACCTCCAAATCCAACTGACCAGGAGAAGGAGGTGACAGAGGTAGACTGCCTCCTCCCAAGATGCCAGATAAAGACTTCATACTTTAACTAAACATGAAACCCTCTGTTCCTCCCTTTCTTTCCTTTGGCACTGGCCTGGAAAGGTAACACCCTCATGAAACTCTCCCAGGTCACTGCTGAGAGGGGTAGCTTTACCTCTCAGACTGCTGGATTTGTCATCAAAAACTTGTCTGTCCATAAACAATGTCACTTTAGCAGGAAGCGGTTTGTGCCCCAACAGGGATTGCCTTTGTATGCAGTAGTTATCATTCTCCGTGGACCTATGAATGCCTACATGGCTGATATATAACTGGACAATGCCTCCTAGGTTATTTATCTGTGTCCCTAACTGCCCACAAACAAACAGAGACACCTGATTGGTCAACTCTCCTGGATTTACACCAAGAAGTTAGGAATTGCCAGGAGGCATTCATAACTCAGGATTCACTTGCTTTGACAGGGCAATACTTGCTTGATTAGAAGTAAATGTAAATGAGGCTATGATCAGGAATCTCTCCTTAACTCTTGGAAGTATTACAGAATCCACTGTGAGAACAGTAGCTGCCCAACAAAAATCCTGACTCTCGTCAGAGCTGTCTTGATAACCGGACAACCTGACTACCATTTAGCTGAGCAAGGAGGTATCTGTGCCTTGGGCAACACTACCTGCTATACCTGGGTTAACACTTCTGGGGAAGTTGAAACTCAGTCACATAATACCACTGAGCAAACCGCTTGGCTTAAAATGGTGACCCCCTTCAAGGAGTCTTTCTTGACTTACTCGATTTTGATTGGTTTGGGCCTTGGGGACCATGGTTCTGAAGTACAGTCCAAACATGGGGAATTATCCTGCTTATAATAATCCTAATAATCTCCCTGGTGCATTGTATTCTCCCAACGATTTAAATGCCTACTTGCAGCCACTAACCACCAGGCAAACAATCTCCTGAAGACTGGAATGTCAAGAAAGGAACGAAGAGAACAACTTAAGAATTGTGAACCTAAGGTCTTGGCCTGTGACTATCACAAAGATTAATCCAAAAACATCACAACCTGTGACTACCACAAAAAAGGATTAACAGAAGCTTCAGGAACTGCAGAGCAGTAGCTGGGAGTGGAGCTAATGCCCTAAGTTTTGATGACATCTCTCAGCTAAGCTGATAGTCTGATCAAAAGGGGAAAATTGTTTAAAATACAGCAAGTCCCAAAATGGAGTCATGTGTGCTAAACCCTAAGTCAGCAAACCAAGACTTAATACCTAACCTAACCAGTTTTAAGCCCCCAGAAATGTAAACTTTAACCAATCATCATAGAATTACTTGGTCAGCACTGGTGAGATAATCTGCCAAACAGACCCCTCTTGCTCCCCTTAGGAGGGTGACCTTGCCTGAAACAATGTATTTTTTGCTAATAATTTCTTCTTTCTTCCCCCTTTTCACCTTTAAAGACCTTGCCTTTTCTACTGCTTTAGTGGAACTCCTTTCTACTGCTAGATACGATGCTGCTGGGTTCATGAACCATTGAATAAAGCCAATTTGTTCTTCAAATTTACACAGCTGAATTTTTTTTTTTTTTTTTAAAGATTTTATTTATTTATTTGAGACAGAGAGAATGAGAGAGAGCGAGTACATGAGAGGGGGGAGGGTCAGAGGGAGAAGCAGACTCCCTGCCGAGCAGGGAGCCCGATGCGGGACTCGATCCAGGGACTCCAGGATCATGACCTGAGCCGAAGGCAGTCGCTTAACCAACTGAGCCACCCAGGCGCCCCTGAATTTTTGTTTTTTAACAGGGGCAACGTGGTAATTGGGAAGAATGGGGATGTTGGGTTCAGACCGAGTGTTGAATCCCGACTCAGTACCCTAGCAGCTGTGGGAAACTGGGCACGCACTTCCCCTCTCTGAACATTACTTTTTCTTCCTCTGGAAAATGGGGGTGAGTGTGCCTACCTCAGTGGTTCCCCCGAGGCTGAGATGACCCAGATGGGGCCTACCCCCAGCACACCCTCTGGCCCAGGATCAGCCTCCCAGAGTAGGGTCTCCTGGCTTGCCTTTGTGCTGTAGTTGTCATGGTAGTAAAAGTTTAGCCCCAGGGCATCAAGATGACTCCCTGCCTTTCCTGGAATGTTGGTATTTGTTTACTGTTCTTCAGGCTCAGCCCGTACCCTCCACACCTGCATTCTGCACGTGGACAAGAAGGCAAAGAAAGGCACAGCCCCAAGTTCCAGGAAACAGTCAGGATTCCTGGCTCCTATGCCTTCCTCTGGCCATCTGGAGACCTGGTTAATGAGGCCTTCTCCAGGGAAAGGTGAGGGATCTAGGCTCTGATGTCAGACAGACATGGGCTTGAATCTGTCTTGTTCATTTTAAACCGCATGCCCTTATGAAAGTGACTTCATTGCTCAGATCCTGTGAAATGGGAAGAAGGATGGTCCTTCCCTGGAAGGGTTACTGAGGCACCCTGCTCGTGGGTAGTGAGTGGTATCTTCTATTGTCGTTGAGAGAAATAAGGGCCTGTTGCATGGTTTGCTGACCAAATAGTAAATTCTCCAGTGCGAGCAGAGGCAGGCCTTCTCCTTCGCAGCTCTTCACGGGCCCTGCGGAGTGTGGTAGGAACCAGGGTAGCACGTGTCCATTTGACAATGTCAACCGAGTGCTTGGCACATAGTAGATGCTCTATAAATGTTCCCCCAAACTCTCACAGGTAGCCTGAAGAAGGGCCCAGCACTTCTTTGGGTACCATGGTCCTCACTTCCTTCTGCTCAGCCCTTTACAATGTCAAAGCGCTCGGAGTCTCCTTCAGCCCCCAGGATAGCCCCGTGCGGCCTTGTTCCCATACAGGGGAGGACACTCAGCAGGGAGGCTCTTGGTAGCTCCATCACCATGACAGCTGGTGTGTGATAGCAATTATATCCATCCACCTGCTGGCCATCCATCATTCACTCAACAAATATTGAAATAGATAACTACATAAAAGTTTCTTAATGGCAAGGGTGATAAAAGCTATGAATGGGAAATGCAGGGAGTTGCCAGAGTGTATAGGAATGACCCAGCCTCCTCTGAGGGGTCAGGGAAGGTCTCCATGAAGAGGGTCTCAGCCTGAGTCCCCCAAGAGCAGTTTGAGGCAGGGGCTTGGTTTTGAGGGGTTTATTTGGACAGAGGGAGTGTCCTGGGGAACAGCAAGGAGGGAGAAGGGTAGTGGGACAGGACAGGAGAAAAGCCAATATACAAAGTTGTGTTATTGAGGCTATTACTGTGGGCAACTGTGCCAGCTCCCAGGACCACTTGAAGAGGAGGCATAGCACTTCCTGGCAGTGTCCCCACAAAGGGAGGAGGGAGATCATCCCTGCAGAAGGCCTACCCAGCTTCCCCAGTGTCCCATCCATGGAAGGAGCCCAAGGGCAGCTGTCCAGCCCAGCCCAGGCTGAATGAGAGTCTGGACCCAGATGAGTCAGGCCCAGGAGGTGACATTTTCCATGCAGTTTGGGAGGGCCTGGGAGAGGATGCCAGGTGGAGGGACAGCTCCAAATTCACCAGCCTGTCAGAGGGGTGGCTCATCTGCCATAGCCCAGGCCCTCAGCGCTTCTGCTGGTCTGAGTCCCAGAGAAGTATTTCCTGGAGCAGTACATCTTCCCAAAACCCCAGGCTCCTTCCCGACACCCACCCAAAGCTGCATTTCTCACTGTCCAGCAGGGCACTTTCTCCACCCAGGGCCTCTGCTACTGATCCAGGTGGGCGTGGGGTACACTGGTGAGAAGTAGATTTGTTTCCTTCTCCTCCTTCCTGGACTTCTTGCCTCCTAGACTCTCAAAGGCTTCAGAAAGGAATGGTGAGAAAAAGGTATCCTGGCCTGCTCTGAACGTCTTGGGAAAGCCGTGCTGTCGGCTGTCATCCACTTCAATTCCAGGAAATCTTTACTTTTGGGCCACCAGATGGTATGCAGCTCCAGTCAGGGTTTAGTGATTTTTTTTGTAGGTGATTCACACGAATCCAACAGTCTATTCCCTGGAGTTCAGTGGCACGGGTTAGCAGTTCCCGATAAGGGCCTTTCCAGAGAGGTTGAGGGGTCTTTCTGGGGCTGTATTTTTTAACAGATGAAATCTCTAGGTTACAAGGTGTGATGCTTAAGGTCAACTCCCAGGAGTGCACTGTAAAGACTGCTCTACCAAAGCATGGTTATTTTTAATAGAAGCAATTAGGCCTTTACATTATTGAAATAGATTTCCTTTTATCAACTCTGGGTCAAAAAGGTGGCAGGGGCTCAGTGCTTTGGACTGTGACTATCTCAAAGAGCGAGAGTCTATGAGTTCCTGAGGGAGTGGATCGGAGATTTAGAAGGACTGATGGCAATGCTTTAGGCCAAGGTATTTGGAGGATCTCTACAATTTTGCCAGTTGAGTCTTAATAATGCCATGAGTGCATGCAACTAAGCTTGAGACTGAGGGTGGTGTGCACAATAGAAGTGCGGTAGAACTGGCCAAACAGCACAGACTTGTCAAAACAAGTTCGAGAGGGGTTCTCCAGGTAGGTATCCTCTTTTCTGTCAGAAGCAGCACTGGACAGTCTACAAGAGAATGTTCTGGTCCAGTGAGAAAACATACAGACTATGATTAAAACATATTTACTTGTGAGAGGAGGAAGTTATATGAAACCCGTTTGTGCCAACAGGTTTCCCTGGAATGTACTTTGGACAGTGGGACAGGTGAGGTAGTCACCTTTTTATGGCCTTATTAACTTTTCCCACCAGTGCTGGCCCATGAATGCTATCATCTTGTCATCAGACCAGTGGTTTGATGCATGTACAGTGGTAAGGGGTGGGAATTTTAAAATTTTCTGGTAGGGCTATTGTGATTTGGTCCAAACCAGAGTTCTCTTTTTATTAGGCTAATAATTATTAGATTTCCAATATTCTTTTTTCCTCTCTGGGGCCAATTGTTGGATATCCCTTGTCAATTTTTCCAAAATTATCATCTGTGATAATGTTCCTTTGGACCATGACAGAGGTTTAGCTACTGATTTCCCTGAGAGTGGCAGTTTTTGGTGGAAATATCAGCAAGGTGGAGTCAAGTCTAGAATGCCCAGGAACCGTAATAGCCAGAGCAGCTGACAAAAGTACAGCATTTAATAAATTTTGGACATAGACATTTTTAATTTATTCCCATAGGAGGTAAGGGCAATTTGTTTCCATAATATCCTAAAGTCACGAGCTACCCCAAAGGCATACCAACTATCAGCATAAATGCTGGTCATTTTACCCTTGGCTAAGGTCCAAGCTCGAGTAAGGGCATATAATTCTGCCTGTTGGGCTGAAGTAGCCAAAATGTAAAAGTGCTGTCTCGATGACTTCAAAAGGAGCTTCAGTAGTAAACCAGCACAGTATTTATCCTTTTCATCCTTTTTATAAGAACCATCAGTAAACCATGAAAATCTGCATTGGTTAGAGGAGTTTGCTGTGAATTGTCACAGGGATTCCAAAGGTAACCTGTCAGCATTAAGCAGTCATGAGGGCTTTCATCTGGATCCAAAAGTAGTCCTTGTTTTGAGACCAGATGCCCTTAGTACAGAAACTGAGTTTGAGCAAACAGCAATTTTTCTTTGGAAACTTTATGTCCCTTTAAAGCCAAGAGTTTTAACAGATGGGTGTGGTCTTCTTGTGAATACCTTTAGCAAGGGGAGCAGAGAAGCAAATCATCTACATATTGTAACAAAGTGGAGCCTGCAGAAAACCTCAGACCATCCAAATTAGTCTATAAGGTTTGTGAAAAGTAAAGACGCTCTGTGAAACCCTGGCATTACTGTCCAGGTGTATTTCTGTTCTTCCCAAGTGAAAGCAAAAAGATTTTGGCTACCCTTTTCAACCGGAATACTAAAATTGCACTGCATAGATCAATTACAGTGAAAATTTTGCTTTCAGTGGGAATGGATGTTAGTAGCACATGGGGGCTAGGAACGACACAGTGCCAAGGGATAACAATGGTATTTATTGCTCAGAGCCACTGGGTTTTCTCCCAGGTAAAATACGGGTATTACAGGGACTAGTGGAGGAGAGAATGAGGCCCTGAGCCTTGTAATCTATTGTGGGCTTGAGGCCTTAAAGGGCTTCTTTATTTGTAGGGTACTGATTAATTTTGAGAAGAGACTTTTGAGGGATCTATTTGAATCTCGATGGGGGGCACACTGTGGATTCTGCCAACATCAGTTGAGGATGTTGCCCATAAAGAGAATGGTATAGCTGATCCAATAGGAACAAATAAAAGATGTCAAAGGGTCATTTAATTCTCTTCATTAGCTATTTTGATTACCACCAACAAATTCTAGAATTGTTTTCTCCTTTTGGAAGAAAGAAATTCTGGCAGACTCCTTTTCTAAGAAATCTCAGTCCAGTAAATGACTAGAGGTAGAGACACTGAGGAGAAAAAGATGTGTGTCTCTCAAAGGGCGTAGGGAATAATAGGTTCAGAGACAGGAACCTGTTTACATCTATTTGAGCCACTATTTGAGCTGTTCTAGCAGTCTGAGGCAGGGGCTGCTTTATAGCAGTGGGGTTGAGTTGAGCACTAAGAGTGTAGCTCTGGTGTCAATAGGGACAGAGAGCCATTCCCAATCCGGAGAGTGGTTTCTCCAAGCCTATGAAGAGAGAGGATTGGGAAGAGCCCTTGTAGTTTCTCAGATCCTCCTGAATGGGAATTAGGAGGGCACTGGAAATACCGACTAGAAGGCTCAAAGTACCTAGAACACACACATTTCTAACAATCCTTTTTCCAGTGCCCTGGCCCTTTGCAAAAACAGAAACTAGGGTTTTTTTTAGGGTTTGTTTGGGGGGTCTTCTTTGTTGGAATTGAGAATTTAGTGGTTTTTCTTTTAGGTGACTCGTCTAGGATGTGAGCGAGCTGGTTTGCCACATTACCTAAATCTGGAGGGGGCAGTTTCCCATTCCATCCTGGCCCTTTGAACTAAAGGAGAAAGATCCCAGTTCAGCCTGTTAATAAGCATAGTGTCAAATGCCACCTGGGTGGATTCAACATCTAAAGGAAGACCAGAATTTTCTTAAAAGACAGTTTGGAATTGATTGTATAGTTATGAACAGGTTCATCAGGCTTTTGTGTGCAAGCTGGAATGTTCCAATCAGCGGGCTTGGGAAAAACTACTGCAATTTTGCGGTGGAGATTTCTAGAGTGTTCTAGCATCCTGCCAAAAGTTAGTGGTTTCTCTCAATTCACTTCAGGATGTTCCCTTCCAGCTAGTTTCATCCAATGTTTGGCCTCACCCACAAGCATGTGAACTAACTGATAAAATCTGAGAAACCAGGTTGGTAAGTTGGAATACCTACACTAAATTTTCTGGCAAACCTAAGGGGGTCCTCAGTCACTTTAGGAAACTCCTTAACTATGGCTTGCAATTTGGCTTTAGTCCAGGAAAGATAAGAAATTTGGGTTTTACTTAGATCCTCGGAAGACTTAACTTTAAAAAGGCAGGTTTTAATCGGTTCAGGAGAGAAGGGAGCAGGAAGAGAGTTGGAGGAAAATGGAATTTTGGCAGAGAGGACAGAGGAAAATGGTGCCAGAGGTGGCACCTGAGCACGAGGTGAGTGCAAAGAAGACAGGGGAGGGGAAGAAAAAGGGGCTTAAGAAGCTGTTTTGATTCCCTCTCAATTTTTTGTTTACTGCAGTTAATTTAGAAACAGTATTTTGCAAAGAGGCAAATTTAGAATCCTGAAAACATCTGGAAGCCTCGAGGTACCATTTAAAATAGGCATCCCATTCGGTTTCTTGTTGGTTGGTTTTGGAGCAGTGGCTAACTTAATTTTGAGTAAAACGAGTTTGGAGAGATCTCAATTCCCCATAATGGCCACTGGTCTTCGAAATTACTTTGTTAAGTCAGTCCATTTAGTTATATACATGAGCATGTGGAAGGACATAGTTTTTAAATGTAAAACCGGCCAGGGTCCCAGAAAGGGGGCGGAGGCACCACCCTCAACGCCTTTCGACGACTGGGATCCCATTTCTTAAGAGGTTTTTCTCTACAGGGAAGAGAAGAAATTCCTAAACAGCACAGTTTCAACAGGAACAGCCTGATTCAGAAACGGCGTCAGACGGAAGGGCAAAGAGAGTACTCTCAGAGAAAAAAAAACCCAAGACCTTAAAACCGATCTTTAATAAAGCCCAGAGAGCTCAAACACAAAAGAGAGGCTTGAGATCCAGGAGAAAACTTACCCTCAGACTCCAGGGTGGGCAAGAAAGCAGGGAGTTCAACTGGCTCTGTGGGTACCGACACGGGTTTGCTCACCAGCCGCGGAGCTGTTGGGGGTCTTCGCTGGACCCCACTTCTGGTCACCAAGTAATGTTAATCTTAAAAATAAAACTGCCAGTTATTTTACCAGCAAAAATGGGTTTATTCAGGAACAGCAGAGAACTGTGACCCGAGACAAGCAAACCCCACCAAAACCATAGGCAGGTCCATAGAACAATGGGGAGTGAGGCACTTTTATAGAGGAAAGCGGGAAGTTGGGAGCGCTGTTATAAACAAAACATCCATTGGAGTAAACTGAGCCCTGGAAGTATAGTGGCTTTTCATTGGCTGAGTCGTGACTGCCTCTCATTGGCTGGGCTGTTGCCAGGGGAGGAGAAAAGCCTTACTTCCTCCTGCTGGAATGTTAGAGTAGCGTCCACCTGAAAGGTCCCTCTCTTCTGGTTGGGTCTGCAATAGACAAGGAGAGGTAGGGCGTGAGAGCGCCCCCTGCTGGCCGCCCCACTCCACTCTAAATGAGATTTCCTTTCATTAATTCCCATAGGGTCACGGAGGGGTAGCTCTGGAAAGCCCTTTGGTGACCAAAGAAGAATGGATCTCAAGCACAGTTATCTCTAATGGAATTCAGGAAGTCTGAGATATTTTCCACCCTTGACCGGCTCTCCCCCAGCCATCCCATTCGCTAGGCAAATGGCTTCTGGCCAGGGGCTGGAGGGAAGATGCCTTCAAGTAGGTGCCAGAGCTACACCTAGTCCCCTCCCAACTGACAGTAGCAGAGCAATGGTCTGGGAGTTAGACCTAGTTTCCAGGGCCACCGACTCTTTGGGCCATTATTGCAAAAAAGACCTAATCTGATCTGAAATGCACAATCGAAGTTCTTTTTGGTGGATGACAGCAATAGCCAACAATTAGGCCCGAGGGAGGATTTGCTGCTTCCCCACAGTCTTGCTACCAGGCTATAATGAAAGAAAATGGTGGACAGAATTCTACCCCCACGATGACATTTATTAAGCAACTATTATGAGCAAATAAGCCCCAACAGTGCATACGATGTGTTAAGTTCAATAAATCTGAGGCAGACGTAAAAATATTCCAGTCACATTTTGTGACTGTTAGAATCCATGTCAGACAACCAGAATCACCCTACACCAATGGCTGGATGCGAATCCACAGGGACCAGCCTGGAGTGCCCTCCTAAGTGTTTGTGGGACTCTTGTTCATGCCAGGGAGGGAGCATTTCTAAAATGTTTTAGCCAGGCTGTATCTTCCAAATCTCATCAGTTTCATCAACAAGTGCCTGTTTCTAGCATCCATTAAGCTGGCTAACAAGCCACTGATTTCACCTCTGAAAATCTATTTATTTTTAACAGTCATTATGCTAATCAGCAAAACCTCTAGTGTTGATCAACATCAAGGATAAATGAAGCTCTTGTCCTAGTGCCTTCTGGAGCCAGTGAGGCCTTCCTGAAGAGGATGCCAGCTGGCCACCTCTGGGCTGTGAATTCCAGAATAAGCAACTGATAACTCCCATGGAATTGTAGCTTGAACAGGAACACAGGTTTATATCACATTATGCTCCTTAACTTCCAACACAGGGGTAGTAACCTTCCCACAGTCAACTCCCCCACTGGGTCTCAGGGTCCCCATCTCTAGAGTGACTGATGCCCCATGCCTTTGGCACAGGATCCTCTATGAAGCTGGAGTCTTAACAAAGCTGTTGCAAGCTCCCTGTGGACAAGGCTGATCATTTTCCAATGCCTTTCTTTCTTTCTTTTTTTTTTTTAGAGATATAATTGGCATAAAACATATCAGTTCTAAGTATACAACATAATGATTCGATATTTGTATATATATGTGAAATGATCACCACAATAAGTCTAGTTAACATCCATCACCATACATGGTTACAAATTTTTTTTCTTGTGATGAGAACTTTTAAAATTTACTCTCTTAGTAACTTTCAAATATATAATAAAGTATTATTAACTATAGTCACCATGCTATGCATTCACATCCCTGAGACGTACTTATCCTATAATTGGAAGTGTGTACCTTTTGACCCCCTTCATCTATTTCCCCCATGCCCCATCCCCTCTCTCTGGCAACCATCAATCTGTTCTCTTTACCTATGACTTTGTTTTGTTTTTGTTTTTGTTTTGGATTCCGCATATAGGGGCGCCTGGGTGGCTCAGTCAGTTTAAGCGTCTGCCTTTGGCTCAGGTTGGGATCCTGGGGTCTTGGGATTGAGTCCTGCATTGGGCCCCCTGCTCAGCGGGAAGCCTGCTTCTCCCTCTCCCTCTGCTTGCAACTCCCCCTGCTTGTGCTCTCTCTCTCTCTGTCAAATAAGTAAATAAAATCTTAAAAACAAACATTTCACATATAAGTGAGATCATATAGTAGTTATCTTTCTCTGTCTGATTTATTTCACGTAGCATGATGCCCTCAAGATCCATCCATGTTGTCACAAATGGCAAGATTTCCCTCTTTTTTATGGCTGAATAGTATTCCATTATACATATGCACCACATTTTGTTTATCATTCATTCATCAACAGACACTGGGTTGCTTCCATATCTTGGCTATCGTAAATAATTCCGCCGTGAATATGGGGGTGCAGATATCTTTTTGAATTCATGTTTTCATTTTCTTCCGATAAATACCCAGAAGTGGAATTGCAGGATCCTGTGGTAATTCTATTTTTAATTTTTTGCGGAACCTCCATACTGTCTTCCACAGTGGCTGCACCACTTTGCATTCCCACCAACAGTGCATGAGGGTTCTCTTTTCTCCACATCCTCGCCAATGCTTGTTATATTTTGTCTTTTGAAAATAGCCATGCTAACACGTATGAGGTGACATCTCATTGTAGTTTTGATTTGCATTTCCCTGATGATGACCGACATTGAGCACCTTTTCATGCACCTGTTGGCCATCTGTATGTCTTCTTTGGAAAAATGTCTGTTCAGATCCCCTGCCTATTTTTCTAATCAAATTTGTTGTTAACACCTTTTGTTTTGGCAAATCAGTCCTGCCTCCTAGTTGGGCCTCCCTTTGTCGAGAGGTCGTAGTTGCTCATCCCAAGGCCCCAGTCCTACTGTGCTTATCCCTAGGAAAACATGTCTGTTTTTCACTGGTGGAACGAATCCTTATTTCCATTCTTTTGTTCATTAACAACTTTTGGGCTATTTCCCATGCATCAGTGACTGCGTTAGTGTTAATTTTCGGTCTCCCCGGCTAGACCACAAGCTGAGCCTCCTATACCTAGCACAGTGTTGGCACTCAAGAAATCCCGAATGAGTGCATGAATGAATAACAAGAAAGGAGAAAGAGGTTTGTGGCTGCCAAGAGGCCAGCTCAGCCTGTCCCTGAGGTTTCCTTGGCCCCTCCAACTTAATGCCTCTCCCAGATTGGTGGTGAGCCTTGAGAGAGAGGCTGAATTAAGTGCCGAGCTCCCTTCACCGCCCGAGTAGAGCTTGGTAGAGCTGTGCCAATTAGCCGATCGCCAATGCACGAGGTGCTTTTCCTTGCCTGACTCACTTGGGAGCAGGTGGTTGTGATTCTGAAAGGCTAAGGTGAGTGTTCATAGACAGAGGGAGACAGAGGAGTAGGAAACAAAGCAACAGAGAGACACAGGAAGTCAGGGCCAACTAATATGTGCTGAGATCTCACTCCACGCCAGCCATGCTGGGACATCCCCAGGGTTTGGTAAACAAAGTTTTATTGGAATACTGCCTCGCTCATTCATCTGAGTAGTGTTTAAGGCTGCTCTTGCCCAGTGGCAGAGCTGGGTCATGGCAACAGGGACTGTATGTAGCCCCCAAAACCTAACGTCCTAACTATCTGGCTCTTTACAGAAAAGCTTGCCAGGTGGGATCCCATATATGTGACTTAGGGTTCACTTGCTTCCTAAGAATAGAGCTGTCATTCCTCCTTCCATCCCTGACCTTGAAGAGCACCTGCTCTAGGCACATGGAAGCACATGGACCAGCCCTGGTATGTGGCAAAGGATGGAGCCACATTTTGTGTGTGTGTGCAGGGGGGGTGTGGGATTTAAAGCTCACATAATTTGAGGGACCCTGTTTAAGTCAAAGATTCCAAAATGATCAATACAAATTTAGGTGCCCATGTGAATATTTCTTTGGAATTCAAAAAGAAATCACAATGTTACAAATTTTTTAAAAAACCAACAAATACCAGAAACATCACAGAACCTAGAAAAATAACATGTATTAATTACCTTCTGGATACTTTCTGAAATGGATTTCCTACTTTTTTTTTTTCTTTTCGGCTGTATACTCCTGGATAGGCAATTCATTTCTGACTAGATGTCGATGAGAACTGAATCCAATTATAATACTACGCGTCTGATGATGAGAAGAATGTCCCACTTCCACTTCCAGCTCCGTATATTTCCAATCTCGTTTCTCTTGTTACCCACATATCTCCACCAGGGCACACACAGTTCTTTCAGCATGACCGCGGGTCTCGCTCCTTCATGTCACAAACCAGGGCAGCAGCATGATTTCTGGAAGACATCTCTATGCATGGCTAATAATAAACTGTCTATGGAAGGGAAGGTGACCCACATGCATATCCCCTCTGGTCCCAAACTAAAGGTGTCCCCAACTCAATGTCCCCTAAATGCTTCCTGTCATGTGACCAAGGGGGTTCACGAAGAAAGAGCTAGTGGGGTTAACCGATTGTGGTGAAAATGTGCTACTTTTCCTGAATGTCCATCATCTGAGGAATGGATAAACCCAATGTGGCATATCCATACAATGGGATATTATTCAGTGGTAAAACGAATGAAGTGCTGACACAGGCTACAACATGGATGGACCCTGAAAACTTATGCTAAGTGAAAGAAACCAGACACGCAAAGGCCACATACTGTCGGATTCCATTTATAGGAACTGTCCAGGGTAGGCGAAATCTATAGAGTACTGGTGGCCTGGGACTGGGGGTAGGGAGATGGGGGAGTGACAGCTAATGGATATAGGGTTTCTTTTTGGGGTGATGAAAAAGTTCTGGAATAAGATAGTGGTGATTGTTGTACAACTCTGTGAATATGCTAAAAAAAAAACCAACCACCCAGAATTGCACACTTTAAGTGGGAACATCCTTGGTACGTGAAATATATCTCAAGCTATTATTTAAAGAAGAATATTACTTTTGCAAATTTTACAAAACCATATGACTAGGCAAACACATTGCTAGGATCCCCTCCGAGGGCCTTTAAAAGGCCAATGCACTGCGTGACAAATTCCCTTGTGGTGTATATATGTATCAGTTATCCATTGCTATAATAAATCTGTATGACAAACAACCACAAAGCCTCAGCAGGTGTTATATGTTTATAGGTATATGTGTATTTGTATGTGAATGTAAGTCTGTTCAGGCATAAGTGTGTGCGCATGTGAGGCTGCTGTGTGTGTATACTTCCTCTGAGTGTGTATACATGCATGCGTGGGTGTGTTTTGGAAGCTTTCCTGCTTGTGTGTCTATGCAAATGTGAGTTTTTCCAGAGGGGTGCCAAGCATAGTGGGCTGCGAATAGTGCCAAGTCAATGCATGTGATCCCACCCCCCAAACCCCAGTGCCGACAGGATTCTGGAGTCTCTGTGTCCTTGTCTGTCACTTCCTAAGAAGGACAAGAGCACAGGCTTTGAAATCTGGAAGGCTGGATTCAAATACCAGCTCTGCGAGCTCCAGCCCGTTTCCTGATCTGTAAAATGGGAACACCATTTGCTAGTTATCTTGTGCGGACCCCCAGCAGGTAATGCTTATTGAAAAGGCTTTGTCCCAGGCGCGGTGCTATAGTTTTGTTAATTAGAAAGATCCTGGGGGAGCGATTTCCCTTTCCACTCCATGTTCTAAAGGCTTGACCCTTTCCAGATGCAGAAACTGGAGGTAGCTCTGCTTCTGTTAATGTGCTGCCATGGCAACCACTGCTTCCTGCTCTTCCGTCAGCAGCGTGGGCTGGGGCTCTGTCGCCCCCTCACCACCAGCTGGAGGTGGCAAAGGAGCAGGGTCACCGGAAGTCCCTTCCTTTTGGAAGCAAGTCAGGGAAGGATGCAGGGAGGTAGTCCTCTGTCTTTGGTGCTTCTGCTCTGCTCCTTTCACAATGCTTCTTCCAACAGTAGATTGGCTTGGTACCCGAGCAGCGTCTTCAAACTTTAGCACACCTCAACAGCACCTGGGCAAAATGCACCATCAAAAATACACACTCCTGTCCCAGAGAGTTTGATTCAATGGGTCTCAGGTGCACCTGCATTTTTAACTTGCTCCCAGGAGCTAGAACCGGAGAAACCCTGCATCCTCGGTGCAGGGCCCAGGGTAGTCCACCAGCTATGGCTGCTGCCCCCGCACCAGAGCGAGGCACTGCATCCATTCCTTCGCTGATGCATCAGTTCACTTATCCACTCATCAGTTTCTTCACTCACTCATTCAATTAGTCACGCCTCCACTCACACTTAAATAACCATTCCCTCATTTATTTATGGATTTATTTAAACAAACATTTATTAATGCCCTCAGCTCTGGGAGACGGAGAGAGAATTAAAGCTGCAGTCCCTGCAGCCCGGCAGGAGGTTCTAGGGCAGTATTTTTCAGACTGCAGTGAAATGAATTTAATGGGTTGACTGGCACGTTTTAAAAAATGAAACAGAATAGCCTGTAATTGAAAATATTAGTGTGCATAGCAGGTAGCAAGGGAAAATAGTGTTTGAGAAACTCTTGCATCCAGGGTAAGTGTGATTGTGGGTATTGGATTTCGATGTGAAATGTATTTTCTGGTGGGGGGCGGGGGCCATGGAAAAAACACCAACACTGCTTGGTGGGTGCTATGGCAGGACGTTGGGGGGGGGCCCACAGGGCTCAATCCTTCTGCCAGGGTGACACCGGGGAGGCTTCCCACAAAAGGTGGGTGAACCACGAGCAGGAGTTTTTTCCCTAAAGGAAGAGGAAAGGGATTGCAGGTAGAGGGAACAGCATGTCCCAAAGCACAGAGGCAAGGAAAAGCAGAGAGAAGAGCCCCACCGCCAGGGAGTCTGGAGCATGGAACGTGTGGCTGGAAATGGTATGAGATCAGGCTGGAGAGTAAGAGAAGGCTGGATCCCAAAGGGTCTGAATGCCAGGAAAAGCACTTGGGTTTTGCTTTGTTTTGTTTTTTTATGATACCATTTGGGGCCACTGGAGAGAAGTCAGGGAAGTGATGTGCTCGGAGTGGCCACTTAGGGAGACCATGCAGGCAAGACCAGGGCAGGGAGGCCAACAGGAGACTGGCTATTACATGGTGAGGGATGGTTGCAATCGGAGCCGGAAGCTGTCTGTGGTTGGAGTTGAGAGATAAGATACACTTGCGATGTAGTTGAGGAGGTAAGATGCATGGGAAGTGATGACTGGACAAGGGAAGGGGGCATCTGGAAGAGTCCACAGTGATGCCTGGGTTCCCGACGTGAGAAGCTTGGTGGATGGGGAAGCCATTTACTCAAACAGGGCCCCTTGATTCTGCTCTTTTTAAGGGTCTCCCTGATGTCAGCCCAGACTCTCTCCCTAGGAAGTAGAGATAGTTACTCAGCCCTCCAGTGGGAGTTCTGTAACTTTATCCTATTTTAAAATATTACAATATTTAATAGAAAACAATAATAGTGTGGTGTCCAATTCTAGTCTAACTTCCCCCATTCTGAGTATCTGGAGGATGACACTCCCTTCCCACTCTGTGATGGCTAATTTAATGTATCAACTTGACTGGGCCATGGGGTGTCCAGATATCTGGCTAAATATTATTTCTGGGTGTGTCTGTGAAGGTGTTTCCAGAAGATATTTGCATTTGAACTGACAGAGTAAAGAAGATCTCACTCACCATTGGAGGTGGACATCACCCAATCTGTTAAAGACTTGACTAGAATAAAAAGGCAGGAGAAGAGAGAATTCTCTCTCTCTCTCTGCCTGACTGTTGAGCTGGGGGATGATGTTCTTCACCTGCCCTCAGCCTGGGACTTACATCACCAGCTCTTTGGTTGACCAGCATTCAGACTCAGATGAGACCCCCACCACCAGCTCTCCCGGGTCTCCAGTGTGCAGACGGCAGGCTGTGGGTCTTCTCAGCCTCCACAACGGCATGAGCCAATTCCCATAATAAATCTCTGTATGTATATAGACACAGATAGAGAGATATATAAATGGCAAGAGATATCTATATACCTCCTGTTGGTTCTGTTTCTCTGAAGAATCCTGGCTAATAAGTCCCTGGGCAGGGGTCTGTGACTAATTCTGACCCCTGAAATGTGAGAGGCAGTGATGTAGACCATTTCTAGTCAGAAGCCTCTAGTTACTGTTCAGCTTTTCATCATTCTCTTACCCTGGCTTGATGAACCCTGAAGGCTTTTGTCAAAGCATCAGCATCATAGATTGGTGGCACTGAAATCAGCTGGATCCCTAAGTGAAGGACACCCTTACCCACTGGGGCCAACTTTTTGTTGGACATGTAATATGAGTAAGAAATATCTTTGGGGATGTGGGGTTATTGTTTACCCAGCACTACAATTATTGTTTATTCTGACTGGTATATATATAAAAAAACAAACCCACCATTTATTGAACATCTACTATGCACCAGGCTCTTTCCTCACAGAGTAGCTAGAAGGACCCTGTTGTTACGTAAGAGTCATGGCACTCCCCTGTTGAAAACTTTCTTGGCTTCCCATCTCCTTCAGAGTGAAAGCCCAAATCCTTCCACTATGACCGGGAAAGCTCTTCATTTTCTGGTGCCCTGCTCGGACCCCCCTCTCCTCTGACTCCCCTCCTAGCTTACTCCACTCCAGTCCTGCAGACCTCCTTGCTATCCCCAACACACCAAGGACGCTCTCTGCTTAGGGCCTTTGCCCTTGCTATTCCTTCTGGAATGCCCAGAATGCTATGGCCCTGTTTCCTTATGGTTTGCCACCTCACCACCTTTGCTCAAATATCACTTTTTCAGCAAAGTATTCCTCACTCCCAACACGAAGTGTTTGACCCCTTGAATACATATTCCCCACCTGCCTTCTCTGCTTTATTATTGTTTTTCCTTATCACCTTTCCCTGAGTTAATGTTTGCCTTATTTCTCTTCCTTGCTCTCTGTCTGCCCGCGAATAGGGTCTCCCCTAGGGCAGGAATTTTTGTCAGCGGTGATTCCTGCTGAATCCCAAGGGCCTGGCATCGAGGAGGCAATTCATTCGAATGAATGAATACATGAGTTCCTTGAATCTTCCCAACGACCTGTGGGGGATTGTTAGCCCATCCTCCCAGAAGAAAGCAGAGACCCAGCATCTGGCCAGAGGTCACTCAGCTTCAGTGACGCACAGGGCTGACATTCTGAAAGTGGGCCTGTCTCTCTCACACACAGCATGTTGGCAGTACTGTAGGAGGCCTTCCATCTTCACCTGAAGCACCCACCTAGTCTCACTTCAGGTGGATCCCATGTCCCCTGGATCCCCCCCGCGCAGGCTGGGTAGACTGGCCTGTGAGGGGCCCGCTGCGGACTCCACCCCCACCCCACCCCCCACCTCCACGGGCTGGCCCGTCTGGGTCGGGCAGCAGCGCCACCTGCTGGACATCTGCATCCATTGCGCCATCTGTTCCCACCTGACGGTGGGGAGGGAAGCACCAGGCTCACGCTCTGGGACAGAGCCTTGAGGCCCTCAAAGAGTTGAAGTATTTGGCGCGCCTGGGTGGCTCACTGTGTTAAGCATACGACTCTGCTCAGTCATGATCTCAGGGTCATGATCCCAGGGTCGTGAGATCAAGCTCTGTGCTGGGTGTGGAGCATGCTTGGGATTCTCTCCCTCTGCCCCTCCCTGCTGGCACTCTCTCTCTCTCTCTCTCTCTCTCTTAAATAAATAAATAAATAAATAAATAAATAAATAAATAAATAAAGAGTTGAAGTATTTGCCTGCAGGGTGTGAACTGAGAAGTTCTATCATGTCCTCACTTACAGTGTGGTTAAGAGCTTCAGGGCTAGGCTCCAACAGACCTGGATTCAATTCCTGGCTGGACCACTTCCTGGTAAGGCAACA
Organism: Phoca vitulina; assembly: GCF_004348235.1. Classification (NCBI taxonomy): domain Eukaryota; kingdom Metazoa; phylum Chordata; class Mammalia; order Carnivora; family Phocidae; genus Phoca; species Phoca vitulina. Next base: position 40,962,970 of record NW_022589716.1, on the reverse strand, counting down.
CTGAGTACCAACCCCCGCCCCCCCCACCGGTGCCTCAGATGCCTCATAGTACCTACCCCATAGGGGTGTGGTGAAGATCAAACCAGGACACCCAGATACCTCCTCCTCAGAGAGGCCTTCCAGGTTACCTCCGCCTGAAAGAGCTCCCCCGTCTCCATCCCAGACATTCTTCATCCTTTTACATTGCCTTATTTTTTCTTTATAGCACTGTCAAGTGACAAAACTGAAACAATTTAGTAATGGGTTTGATGTTCTTTATTTAAGGGAAAACAGTCCATGGATTAGGGGAGGACAGTGCCTCACAAGCGGTGGAGCACTGTTCTGGGAGGATTTTGGCCAAGTGCGAGTTTTATAGGACTTTAAAAGAGGCAAAGTGGAAACAGGGCATGATTGGCTGCAAGATGGGGGATTTCCTTAGAAGGCTAGCAGGTCTTATCTTCCAGGGAAAGGTGAGCTAGCTAAAGTTGAGTTAGAGGATTTGATGGGTGCATGTTAGGCTTTCTTGGCAGGTGTGCCCTGTAAGCACAGGCCAACTTAGGTTCACACTGGCCATGTGGACCGGGCCACTGGGGCAGTCTCCATATTGAGGGTCCCAATACACAAATTCACTTCATCAGCACATAGCAGCTTTGGACACTTCCATATTCCTTGTTTACTATCTTTCCCACAAAATGCCAGCTCTATCAGGGTAGGGACTTGGCTCACTGCTGTACCCCAAGAGCCTCCAGCTCTGCGGGACACATCCTAATAAAAATACCTCCGAGTTTGGGGCACCTGGGTGGCTCAGTTGGTTAAGTGTTTGCCTTAGGCTCAGGTCATGATCTCAGGGTCCTGGGATTGAGCCCCACATCGGGCTCCCTGCTCGGTGGGGAGCCCACTTCTCCCCCTTCCTCTGCCTGCTTCTCCCTCTGCTTGCACTCTCTCTGTCAAATAAATAAATAAAATCTTAAAAAAAAATACCTCTGAGTTGAAGAACCTGTTACAGGATGACTGACACATGCCAAGTCCTCAGTTACTATTCCTGTTATTGTGATTATGCATTCCTTTGTTCATTTGCTCGGCTCTTAGTTTATTCACTCATGGATATTTCTTTATTGTGGTAAAATACACATGACATAAAATTCACCACTTTTACCATTTTAAAATGTACAGTTCTAATGCATTAAGTCCAGTCACACTGTTGTACTACGATCCCCACCATCCGTCTCCAGAACTTTTTCGTCTTCCCAAAAGGAAATTCTGTCCCCATGACACACTAACTCCCCGGCCCCCTCCCCCCAGCCCCTGGCGACCACCATCCTATTTTCTGTCTCTTAGGATGTGACTGCTCTAGGGACCTCATATAAATGGAATCATATGGCATTTAACTTTTTGCTGTATATATTTCTTGAACCCCTGCTACATACACAGGGAGTAGTTCTCACAGTGCTAAAGTGTGTATTGAGTGAGATCAGTGCAGGTGAAGCACCTAGCACGGGGCCAGTCCGGTCACAGAGGAAGAGCTCACATAAAACTGGCCCAGTCCCCCCCTGCGTGCTCCTCTCTGAGCTCCCAGCACCCTGGGCAGGGAATGCGGACTGCGGCCTGTGTGCCCTCTGTGGCTGCTGTACCCAACACAGACACCAGGTGGCAGCCTCGGGCCGCGAAGAGGCCTTGGCCGCCCGGGAGGGGAGCAGCGGGCTTCTGGCGGAAGAGGGAGCCTGTCTGGGGTGCCACCAGAGGCAGGAAGTGATTAAGAAGAAGGTTTCAGGGGGTGGGATACAGGGGCCTACATCGTTTAGGGTTTGAATCCTGTACAGAAAGCAAAGCCCCCAACGAGGACGAGGAGAGGAAGGGGGCAGCACGTTGCAGGGGAAAGAGCACCGGGTTGGCGCTGGATAAGCATGGGCTCTAGGCCAGCTCAGGCACAGGGTGAGTGTCTTCACCTCTCTGAGCTTGCTCTTCCAAATCTGTAAAAGGGGTCTTCTGATAGACTCTCTGCAGGGCTGTCAGGAAGAGTAAGTGAAAAGGCGTGCTAGAGTTTCGGGCACACAGCAAGTGCCCCATGGGTATTGGTGTTTATTGACATGGAGGAGAGAAAGTTCCCTTCTGGGACCATTACAGAACCAGGAGGTGAGGGGAATCTTTATTCCTCCTCATGCCATTAAATACAGGCCACTCCAATTCCTACTTACCAAGTGCTCACTGCCTGCCAGACCCTTGGCCAGGTACTTGGCACGTCCTGCGAGGTCGGTGTGTTCTCCATGCTTACTTCATAGCCTGGAGCCGTGGGGTCCTTCTGCCCGCTTCTCAGCCCACGCTGTTTCTACCAGTCCTTTTGTCTTCCCGGTGGGAGTGCCAGGCAGGAGTTGTCATAGTCCCCTTTCACAGATTCCTCCCCAACCTCAGAAGCTAGTTTGTGTTGCCCACGAGGAGTCTGATTTGAGAAGCCAGACACAAGAAGTCACATGTTGTATGATTGCATTTCTATGAAATGTCCTCTACAGAAAGTGGGTTAATGATTGCCAGGGGCTGGGGAAGGGGAGGATGGTGAGAAGCAGCGTCATGGGGTTTTATTTTGGGATGATTAGATATTTTAGAACCAGATAGATGTGATAGTTGTTACAACATCATGAATGTATTAAACACCACTGAACTGCTCACTTGAAAATGGTAAATTTTATGTTATATGAATTTTACCTCAATTAAAAAAAAGAAGTCTGGTTTAAGAATATGTTAATACTCTTGTTGTGACCACTGAAAATAAGAGCTGAGGGCAGACACAGAGCCTTCCAAACCTTGATATCCAAGACTGGAGTTTCTCTCCCTCTAATGATAGAGGAAGGACCAGTATCCAACTGTCTATGTGTCCACTAGCCTTCCAGTTGTTCATCTGTTCAACCATTCACCCACTCATCCACTATTGATTTATTAATCTATCTACCCTTCCATTATTCATCTCCTCTACATCATTCCTTCTTTCCATTCCCCTACTTATCTATTCACCCATCCATCTATTCATCCATTTATCCATCCACCCATCCAACCATATATCCATCCATTCATCCGTCCATCCGTCCATCAGACCCTTTAGCATCTTCTCTGTCCCAGGCACCATCATTTCAGTAATAAGCAACTCCCACCTGGTTCCCATCCTCAAAGTTCCCTAAGTCCAATGGAGACACACTTTCAAAGTAATTACAACAGAGTATGGTAAATGCTCAATGAGGGAAGCTTAGAAGGTTGTACAAACTTTTGGCAGTGGACTTTGGGGAACGTTGGGAAGAGTTTCTTCAAGGAAGCAGTGTAGCAGTTTTGGTGGTGGAGGTGAAGGGAGGGAGCCAGAAGGGGAGCTTCCTCCAGAGGGAGCTGCTCAGTCAAATGCAGAGGTGAGAGAACATGGCACAAAGCAATGTTCAGTGTTGTCTGAGCTTAGCAGGTGAAGCGGGAAGGGCAGTGGCCAGTCAGGATGGAAGGGCCAGACCAGAGGGTAAGAGGCTTCAGGGTCACGGGAAAGAGTTTGGACATAACGCGGAGGGCAGTGGGGAACCTTGGAGGGTTTTGACAACAGACAAGATCAGATCAGATCCACATTTAGACAGACCCTTCTGCTGTAGCACGGAGGCTGGATTGGTGGGAGCAGGCCTGGAGGAGGGGGTGAGGAGGAACCATGGTGGTAGTCTAGACGATGGAGTGTTGGGCTGCTGGCGTATCTGTGGAAGTGACAGGAACAAGAGGGTCCAGCAAGGTGGGCCTTCTCACTTGCCTCCTCCCATCCCCCGCCCCACTGCCCTCAGCAGGGCCCCCTCCCAGCTCCTTTAGGCTCAGCCCTCTGTGCCCTGCTGGGATCTGGTGCAGTGGGGGCCTCATGCTTCATCATGTGATGTCAGGCTGTGGTTGGGGGTTTGGGGCTGTGCCTTTGGCTGCCGTGTGGGCTCTGGGCTGCTGCAAGAGGCAGGGAGTAGAGGAGGGAGGAGCCCCTTCTGGGCAGGGGATAGGCACTGCTTCTTACTCTACTGCAGCCCTGGGAAGGGACAGGGATCCCATTTTGCAGATGAGGAAATGGAGGCACAGAGAGGCCCAAGCGACTTGCCTGAAGGCATGCACCTAGAAAGCAGCCACACTGAGGCTTGAACACAAGTCTGCCAGACCTGACGCCCTGGCCTTCAACTTTGATAGCCATTCCCCTAATATTCATCATCTTTTAAAAAAATTGCAGCGAAGCACTATTCACATCTATGTCTCCACATCCACACTGAGAAGCAGAATAAGATGATGCCCATAGGGCCTGGGTCTGAATCCTGCTCCTCTCCTTACTAGGGGAGCTGTGTGAACTTGGGCAAGTTACTAACCTTCTCTGTGCCTCTCTGTTTGCATCCGCCAAGAGACCTCATGAAAATGACACCACATGGGATATTGGGACGGATCAATGAGTTAACCTGTATAAATTTAGTGTTTTAATAACAGCTAACATTTATTGAGTGTAAGCCATGTGCCAGGCACTGTTCTTACACTGGATACATATTTACTAATTTTATTCTCTGTGAAACAGGCCTCACTAATTATCCCTATTTTACAGCTGGGGAAACTGAGGTCCAGGGAGGTGAATTAAGTTGCCCTTGGCCACACAGCTCAGGAGTAGCAGAGGTAGGATTCATACTCACACAGGCTGAGTCCCAAAGTCTGTGCTCCTACTGATGCACCCACAGGGGCAGCAGTTACATTCAATAAAAGTTGGCTGCCATGATTGTAGCCACCACCACCCACCGTCCAGTGCGCCCCCAGCTCAGCTGACAGGCCTCTGGGAAGTTGGCTCAAGAGAAGTCCCAACCCCAACAGTGTCCTTCGTCCCCTTCATTCTGTCTGAACAGACACTGAGAAGCCAGGCTGGCCCAGGAAATGAGAGGAGTAAGGAAGCCTGGAGACCCAGAGCTCTTCACGGGCCAAGTTCAAAGCCTTGTTCCCAGGGTGGCTTGCATCCGTCTGGTCTCTACCTCCCTCACCACCCGTCGGAATGTCAGCAATAATCCCATCTCTGGGGATGGGCTCTCTCAGGGGGTCCTGGCTTCTGAGATCAGCCACCTTTCCTCACTGCGGTAGGAAGATCCCTCCCCACAAAACCCTGCTCCCTCTGGCACCCACCCCTGCCTGCTCTGCCTTCCTGGCCAACTGTACTTTCATCAGAAAGGGATTTTTGGATCCTCACTTTAATTAAAAGGAAATGTCCTCCTGGAGTTGTTGGGCTGTTTTTCCTTTTCTTCCTCAGAACATTTGCTCAGCCTCTGAGCCGGCGCCTGGTGCCTAGTTAATTGAAAGTTACAGATGAGCAAGGACATGGCCCTCTTGGGAGGGAATGAAGAGAGACACAAGCTGGTGCTGGCTCTCTGCATTTCCTGTGGGAGGGAGCAGTCCTGCCCCAGGCTGGTGGGCAGGAGGCAGGCAGGGGTCTGGAGTGCCCCCTCTTCCATCAGAGCAACCCCCCCGCCAGCCACTGCTGACCCCACGCAAACTCCAGAAGCCAAAGGCATCCAACTTCTAAACAACTCATGTGCTCACTTTCTACAGAAAAATGACAAAAGAGAGCAAAATGAAGAGCCCAGAGTGCTCCAGTCCTCCCGCCAGCTGGAGATAATCATGGCTAACACCTGAGTGTATACAGCCTTCTGGAACTTTCTAACACTTGGCATACACAAATGATTTTATTGCCTTCCCCACTTGATCATTATATAAGTGATAGATGTTTATTGTAAACAGCTTAGAAAAAAGTTTTAAAAGCACAGAAGCAGTCATAACCGTCTACCTATAACGTCATACTGAGAGACTGTGTATAGAGAAGTAGGGGATAGAAGGTGTGTGTCTGGATAGGGGCTCTGGAGCTGGACGGTCCTGGCCGTGGCGAGGAGCTTAATTTCCTGTGCCTCACTGGTCCCATCTGTGGAATGGGACTACAATACAACAGTGGCTATCTCAGGGGCTGTTACGAGGAGGAATGAGGTCATTATGTATCCTGTCCAGTCTGTTCAATAAATTCAGACAGTATTGCTGCACAGGTGTCAACCCTTGGGGAGGTTTCCTTCCATGTAGATGATGATACAGTGTGGATGATATTATGTACACATAATTTTGCATCCTATTTATTTTTACTCATAGCTGAATTTTGGACATTTTTTAAAAAATGACATCTACTTCTCTTTTCTAACATCACCTTCGATGGCTGAGTCATGTTTCATGGGCTGGGGGTGCCATGGTTTATCCCACTAATGCTACTCTTGAATTTCTAGGTGAATTCCTTTCTTTCTGCTGCAATTCTGCCCTGCATTTCTGAGTATCTCCTAAGAAAGAGATTTCTAGAAGTGGCAGTGCTGAGTCAAAGGGAATAAATATTCTTACTATGTTTCTTACCATATATTATTACCAAATTATGTGCAGAAGGATTTTTAAAAACCAGTTTAGGTATCTGCCCAACATGCATGAATGTGCTTCTTTTCCTTGATGATACCGCCATCTATGATTTTTTAAAGTTTTGTGGATTTAATGGATGAGGAATCTCGCTCTAGTTTCTTTAGTTACTGGGTGAAAGGAAGAGTATTTTGGAACTTGATGAGTATTTGGTAGTCGGGAAAGCAAGTTTCTCATCTCTTTGCGTGTCTAGTTCCTTACCTATACGCTGAGGATAACAGTATCTATTTCATAGGTCATTGTGAAGACTAAAGGAGCTAATGCATATAAAGCTTTTAGAGCCCTTCTCAATAAATGCCAAATAGCCCTCAGCATGCATTATTATCTTTGCTGCTGTTGTTGCCAAATTCCACAGGCGTGGTCCAGGGCTTGTCTTCTGACAGAAAGAATGCTGTGTGATTTTGTGTAGATCTGCTCTCCTCCTCGGTCCTCAGTTTCTTAATCTGTCAGGTGGGACTGAGAAAGCCTGTCTTGCCTGGTCTGGGAAGTCACTGGAAGAACTGAATGCGGACTTGCCTCTCAGATAGCTGGGCATGTACAAGGTTTCATTGCCTCTCTTCTTGCTTCATAGGTTTCAGATTCCCAAGAGACTCATGGGCAGCCCACCCCAGGAGGTCTTCCTGGAGGAAGGGTACCTAGGCCAAGACCTGAAGGAAGAGATGGAGTTAGCTAGCTGGACAAAAGGAGGAGGGAGCTCCAGGTAGAGCAAACAGCATGTGCAAAGGCCAAAGGTGGAAGGGCCTCAGGGGTTGGGGGCCTCAGTGTCCCCAGTTAGTGGGGGGACAGTGAATGGTGAGAGAAGAGGCAGGAGCCTCTTACATGTGACTTGTGAGGAAAGGCTTCCCAGATACCCCAGCCCACAGGGGCCCACCCAGCCCACCCCCATGGAGCTCTCCCTGCTCTGCCTTGCATGTAACATCTCTTCTACTGTTGAATTTCTATTTGGCACCCCTACCCCACCGCTGCCCGGAGAAAACTAGAATGTAAACTTCACAGTGGCATGGGGACTTTCTGAGCTTTTTCTGTAGGCCTCAGGGTTCTGGGGGATAAAACAGGAATGGTGATAGCACTCACCTCCTATGGTTGTAGTGAGGATTTGATGAGATCTCATCTGTTAGGGTCTCAGAACACTGCCGTCCACAGAATATGTGCACAATGAATTTTAGTTATTATTGTTACATGAGTATTATTATGTGAAGGATGATTAGAGACTTTGAGGGAGGGGCCCAGGAGAGGTGAAAATGGCATAGGGGCGCAATCTAGGGAGGACGTGACTTATCAAATAATAACATTTAGTAGTAGCTCGTTCTTGGGCACATACTGTGTGCTGAATGCTGACCTTCACAGGCAGCACCTTGTCTCTTTCTCACAGCTTCTCTACAAGGTGATCCAGGTGAAGAAATGGAGACTCAGAGATGGAGAGTCCTATTTTCAAGGTCACAGACCAGTGAGAGACATAGCCAGGATTTGAACCCATGCGGGTCTGGCACAGTGCTACCCAGAAGAGCTCCAAGAATGAAAGGAGGGACTTCAGGGCAAGTATATGGGTGTGGAGGGGGGAATCTGAGAGGAGAGATGTTTCTGGCTGGGTAGAAGGTCCTAGAAGGGGGCCAATAGGAAAAAGCACTCACTTGTTCATCCATTCTCTTATTTTTTGGTATTGGTTGGGATATATACAACTACAGGTTACAGAAAACCTAAATAATAGAGGCTCAAAGAGCATAATAAATTAATTATCTTGCATAATAAGAACTCAGGAGGCAGATTTGATTCAATAGCTTAATTATGTCATCAAGCACAAGTGTCCTTTGCTTTTTGTCTTACCTCATGATCACAAGATGGCTGCCACATCTCCAAACATCACACTCCTTGCAACTGTATTCAAAGCAGGAAGAAAGAGACGAGTGCTCTGTCATCTTTTTCTCAGGGAGGAACATCTCTCCCAGAAACTCCTTTTCCCTCCTTCCCCCAGATACTTTCTCACTTCCCAATGAACACAACTGTGTCACAAGCACACCGGTCGCTAGGAGAGACTGGGAAAGTGAGCATCTGGCAAAGGTGGATGTGCTTACCATGATTGGCTTAGACCAGGGATCCTCAGCTGTGGTTGCCCCTCAGAGTAATCTGAAGAGCTTTTAGAAAATACTGATGCCTAAATCCCCAGCTAAACCAACCTGATGAGGCACAGGCTGGGTGTTTTTAAAATCTCCCCAGATGATTTTGATGTACAGCCAGAGTTGAGAACCACCAGACTAGAACAGGAGTGATCTGTCCTCAGCGATGGAGTCCATTGCTACCCAAATACAATTGGGTTCCGTCAACATGGAAGAAGGGAAGAATGATTATAGGTGGGCAATCCTTACGATGAGCCCCACACTTCTTCTGGTTAATCTAGATTCACTGAGCACCTACTTTACCCCAGCCTGCCCTCAGGAGATCCCAGCCTAGGCAGGAGGAGGTGGGCTGGTCAACAAATGAGAACAACGTTGGGTGCTGGATGCTACATAGAAGTAAGTGCACAGAGGAGAGGCCAGCTTTCAGCCTTGGGGGTGCAGCCCTGGGATGCCTGATAAGGGCCCCAGAGCTCTAGCCCTGGACCTCCCAGCGGTGTGTTAGGCAAATTCTTCCTGCTCACCTTTCGCAGCGTCTACTTTCAAGAGCAAAACAAAACAAAAAATAACAACAAAAATAAAAAACAACAAAACAAAAAGCCCCTCCATTCGCCATAATTGCTCCCGTGGCTAGGACTCCACCAATCTCTGCCCAGGAGAATGGAATCACATAATCGACATAGACCAATCAAGATTTATCTTCTGGAGCTGGGCAGAGCCCCGCCTCTCCTGTAGACCTAGGCTGCCTGATACCTGAACAAGATCAGGGTTTCTTCCTGTGGGAGAAGTGAGGCAGTGGCTGTTGCTTCCCCAGCCAGCTGTGTCTTTCACACTGTCTCCAGAGACCACCTTGGCAGACAGGAAAATGGGCTGTGCAGAAACTGAGCATCCCCCAAGGAAGGGAGCATCCTATGCGGCAGCCAGACGAGAGTCTCCAGTTGGCTGCCTTGCCTCACTGGCTCCTCATCATTTTCCCCTTGGGTCTTGGCAGACCCTGGGGGCTCAAGAAGCAGAGGATAAATCTACTTTTTCTACCAGGGAATGGGGGGAGCAGGAAGCCTGGCCCAGCTAACTTGGAGCTGAGGCCCCAGCAGAGACCTCCCATCCCTAGGCTCTGCCCTTGGGGTCCTGGTGTCAACTGCGAAGAAGCAGGACTGAGTTAAGAGGCCTGATCCCCCAGGTCAGAACCCTACCTGGTACTTAGCAAGTGCTCAGTAAATATCCTGTTACATTATTTTTAAAAAGGTTTGATCCCAGCCTTTGGGCCAATTGCTTCTCCTCCCCAGACTTCAGATTCCTCATCTACAAAAATGGGAAAGTAAAGAAAAAGGAAAAACAAATTGATATAACAATATCTGCCCCCCTTCCATGGCTTTCTGACCCCAGATCAGCAAGCATCATCTGTCACCCCCTTCCATCCTTCTCCTTCTTCTGTTAAGGACTGGAGAGAAAGAGTGTCTCTCAAGCCCTGGGCTTTCAAGTGTCACCCCCACCAGGAACATCTGGGAACTTGTCAGACAAGCAGATGACCAGGGCCCACCACAGAGCCCAGGAATCGGGAGATAGCAGGTCTAAGTTTGAGAAACACTGGTGTTCCCAGGTGAAGCTGATGCTGCTGGTCCAGGGACCACACTTCGAGAACCACTCAATCCTGGCTGTGTGTTACAATCACTTGGGCTTTGAAAAATCTGAAGCCTACTCCCTCCCCCCCACCAGCCCCCCAAAAAAGATTCTGAGCTCATTGATCCAGGATGGGCCTGGGCCAGGATATTTTAAAAGCTCCCATGTGGTTCCAGCATGAAGCCAGGGTTGAGAACCATTGCTTTAAACGTTTTGGGGGGAATGTTCTGTCACTTACTTGTTTACTTACATTTAAGCATTCATCCTTGTGAGACTTTGTGTTTATATTTGTGTGTTTATATGATATTTGCTAGTTTGTTCCTGTGGGGAATATAGTTTAATCTCTCCTCTGGTATTCTCACTGATTCATGCATTTGCCCACTTCAGTCAACACATAGTTAGTGAGCCTCTATAATGTGACAGGCATGCACTCTGTCCCGGGGGGAATAATGGCGAGCAAGACAGTCCCTGTCCTCATGAGACCGACAGTCTAGCTGCAGAAGGAGGGAGCTGATACCAACACTGTGCATCTTTGTGTGCAGCCAGGTGGGTCCAGAGCGCAGGGAAGGCCCTGGCTCAGGGATGGGCTCTGCAGGGAGAGGGTGCTCCAGAGGGCTCTTGAAGTGTGAGTAGGAGTTTACAAGGCAGAGCGGAGGGGGCACAGGTGGCAGCAAAACCAGACATGACAGCAGCCAGGTGAGTGTGCAGAGAGCGAGGGGCAGCTGATGTGGCTGAAGGCAGGAGACCAGGGCAGACAGGGCCTTGCAGAGTACAGCGAGGAGTTCAAACTTGATTTTCAGTGCCGTGGGAGGACGTTGGAAGGTTTTCCGCGGGAGAGTCTCACCACCTGACTTAAGCTTTAGAAAGAGCTCTCTGGCTGTGGGTGGAGAATGGGTTGGAGGGAGAAGAGCAGAAGATAGAGACCAGCAAGCAGGCCACTGCAGCTGCCAGGTCAACCATGGGGTGGCCTGGGTTGGGGGGTAGGAGAGACCTGAGTTGAGATATATTGGGAAGTGGTCCCCCCAGGGCAAGGTCCCACATTGAGGGCTCAATGGGGACCTGGCGCGGAGAGCTGGCTGGGGATTGGTGCTGGGAGCGGGGTTCTAGCCGAGGCTGGGAGGACGTCATTGTGAACCTCCCAGTTGGCCCTCAAGCCCCAGATGGGGCCAGCGGCAGGTCCCAGGTGACCACTATGAGTTTGATTGGGGGTCGGCTCCCTCGTTTCAAATGAAGTCTAATGAGGCCATTGTTTTGCTGCAAAGCCTCCACTTAAAAATATTCTAAGTGCAAGGGCCAACTTTTTAAATTCATGTTCTGATGGGCCAGGACTTTGCTACATGCCCTCAGGGAAATGCTGTTCTTGGAAGGGGGTGAGGCGAGGGGGAGGAAGGGGCACAAAGGCTTATATCTTCAGGTATCCCACCTCGTCCCAATCCCAAGTCCCTTCTCCCACAGATCAGCTCAGAAACCATTTGCTGCTAGAAGACTCACAGAATGGGCTCCTGCTGGCTGTCAGCCACCTCTCATCTTCCTTTCATCTCTGTCAAGGTGGGGCCCCCTGCTTGCATGAGTCCAGGGATGGGGAGCTCACTCCCTACCAAGGCAGCTGGTTGTGTTATAGGATAGTCCTGACCATGAGAATGTGCTTCCTTTGGTTGAACTGGAGTTTATCTCCTGGGGACCCCCTCTTACCCCTAATACACATACCTTTGGCCTCTCTGGGGTCACAGAACACTCTGCACCTTCTGCCTTATTTACTTATTCATTTATTCATTCAATACCTTTTTGTCCCCAAGCAAGTCACTTCATTTTCCTAAGCATTTTTTCATCCATCAAATGGGAGTAATCAGACCTACCGTACAAGTTTTTATGGGTGCTAACGAGACAGGGAAGGCAGGGCTTAGTTAGTAGTGTGTATTGCAAAATGCTGGATTTCAGCCATAGGAAACCAAAAGCAGTCTTGTGAGCATGGGTCTGTGGCAAACGTTGTGCCAGGACCGGGGACATAAAGACAAATGAGACAGTCTATTCCCTCAGGCCGGTGGGGGAGACAAGCGAGCAAGCAGTGAGAGGAGCACCTGCCAGGGAGCGGGGGAGGGGTGGGGGGGAGAGCACCCAGTACCGCCTGGGTGCAGCTGCTCTGAGAGGCTACAGGAGGTGACCTCTCACCTGAACCCCAAGGAGTGGCTTTCCAGAAGAAGGGGGCAGTTACAGGCCGGGCGTGTTCGGGGGAGGAGCGATCCTGTTCCAAACCGAGGCCTGTGTGTCCAGGGCCTGGCCCCCTGCACCCCCGCAGGAACCCCCGGACAGCTCTCATCGAATGCAGGTGACACCCAGCCTCTTCCTTGGTCATTTGTTTAAATAATTTCAGACTTAGAAGTTGCAAGACTATTGTAAAGAGTTTCTGTAACCCCTTCACCCAGATCCCTCAAGGGTTATTTCTCCACGTTGTCCTGCTTCATCATTCATTCTTTCTCTCCCTACCTCACACGCACACACACACATGCACACATATGTGTCTATTAGTATGATTATCTCAATCATTGGAGAATAAATTGTAGACCTGATATCCATTTAGCCCTGAATACTGCAGCGTGCGTTTCCTTAAAGCGAGGTCATTCTCTTACATAACCACAGTGCGTTGATCAAAATCAGGAAATTAACACTGATAGAATACAATTATCTCATCTACATAGCTTATTCAAATTTTACCTATTGTCCCACCAATGCCCTTTATAGCAAAAGAAAAAAAAAATTTTTTTCTGGCCCAGAATCTAATTCAGGACCATGTGTCGCATTCAGTTGTCACTTCTCCTTAATCTGAAAAATCCTTCCATCTTTGTTGTTGAAGACTTTGACATTTTTCAAGAGCATAGGCCAGTTGTTTTGTAAAACGTCCCTGAATCTGGGTTCCTGGATTGTTTTGAACAGTGTTTCTTGATGCGATTGGCAGCCAGTTTTCTCCATCAGAAAAGCTTGGGCTGCTTTTTAGAAGGCAATTTCTGGGCCCCAGCCCAGACTTCCTGCACCAGAATGTTTGAAATGGGCCTGGGTATCAGCTTTTGATCTGGCACCCTTCCTGATTCTGTCGTACACTGCTGGCTTAGAGCTTTCTTCTTCTGAAGGTGCAGTCAGGGTTCTCTGTGCTCGGAGTCTCCAGGCTGGTGCGACGTGGCATGGTCCTTGTTGACTCCACTGAGCATCTCTACAGTGGAGCTCCCTGCACGCACAGGGCCAGCGCAGGCCCTTATCTCCACGGGGGCAGGCACAAGGGGTGGGGCTGATCCCTGAGGCTCCCAAAGAAAAGAGTCAGAAGCCCCTGATGTTCATGCTATGGATTTTTCCTGATCACCCTCTGGCCTTAACTCTGCCTGGTCTTAGACTTTTGCCTGGTGCCCTATGTGTGTGTTTATCTCTGCCCAAGGAGGCCACTATGGTGTCTGGTCCCTTGACTTGTAGCTGTGTGGCCTTGGGGAAGTTGCTGTCCCTGTCTGCGCCTCATGATACTCATCTGTCAAAGGAAAGCATAACCTGCACTTTTTTGCAAGATGGCAATGGGGAGGAAACAGCATCCCTTGGGAGAGTGCTGGGCAGGTAGAACATTTTCAGGAAATGTGGCTACCCTTTCCCTGTCCCTGTATCTCTTTTGCAGAACTGCCGCGGAGAGTTTAGCTATCATGGCCTCATGTCCACACTCCCCCTGGCAAGCCGCAGTCAGGGACTGAGCCTGGTGGATGTGCTGGGGTCGAGACAGTTCTCCAGCGTGGGACTCCTCTAATGAGACCCGCGGGCCTGGGGCCCTGTCTCTATAGCCCTGCAGCCTGAGGCTCTTCCTACCCTGCTCTCTGTTTCTCTCCCTCCTTGTATAGGCGCCCGCCCGCCACCGTGGCCTGAGTGTCCCCTGCCTGCCCCTGCCCTTTCTCCCATGTGTCCTTCAAAGGCATTTACCCTAGTAAATTTCTTGCATTTCTGACTCTGTCTTGGTGTCTGCTTCTTTTCAGACCTGAACAGACCAAACCTCAAGGAAAACACCAGCAAATTGTCTCGAAAACCTCAGATGAAAGAAACTTCCAGTGACCACGTCGCTGGAGCCCCCGAGTTCTTCCTCGACGGTGTTCTGATGTTATTAGAATTCTCCATCATGCCTGGGCTGCTCACCCATGTCCCCGTTAGCCTTTTTTTAAATAAAACAAGACTTTCCTCCAAGAGCAAAATATGCACAGTCCTTAATTGTATGTGCATCATAATGAGATGTGCTTGTCAGTAAACTGTCCTCCTCCACATTGGCAAGCCCACATGGCTTTGTGATTTTTATAAAAAATACAGTTTATGATGTAGTTCCCATTATAAAAAGTAATGCCTGTGTTTGTGGCACAGATGGCAGGTGCTGGATATGGGCGTGAAGGCACATGTGTACAATGTGAAAATGGGAAAGGGACCCAAAGGGGTGAGGCGGGGGCAGCAATGTAAGGATCCCCTACAGTTCATGGGGTGTCCTGAGGTTAAACGAGAAAGCGCCTGGAAGGTTGTGGGTGCAGGACCTCATGAGTGTGAGCGGGGCCTCAGTAAGTATTTATTATCACCGTCTGCTACCACCACCGGGTGACGTCTGGTCTAAAGAGGGCCTGCAACAGCCCAGCGAGCCTGAGGTGTGTCCCAGGGAAGGTTCTATGAAGATCACGAAAGGGACGGTTTGTGCAGAGAGAGAGAGGACTACCCCACTGGCACTATTGTGGGGTCTCAAAAAGCCCATCGTCAGAATGGCCTGATCTGTGTGTTGATAATGTTCCAGGTGCTGCTGTAAGGACTTGACATGCAGTAAATCATGAATCCCCCGCCCTATGAGGAGGGTGCCGCAAGAGGCAGCCGTTACTCCCACAGTCTCACCCCAGTGAGGGGTCAGACCAGCCCAGGATGGGAAGAGGGGGTGCCTGAAGGGTTTTTGGATTTTTAGCTCACACTATAAAACAGTTGAAGCTGGAGAAGCCAGGAACTGGAACATAGACAATCAGGAAGAAGGCTTCTTTGGGAGAAGATATCTGCACCTATACCCACACATCTACACCCGCACCCACACGGCTACACCCGCACCCACACATCTACACCCTCACATCTACACCTACACATCTATACCCACACCCACACAGCTACACCTACACCCACACAGCTACACCCACACATCTACACCCACACCCACACAGCTACACCTACACCCACACATCTACACCCATACCCACACAGCTACACCTACACCCACACAGCTACACCTGCACAGCTACACCCGCACCCACAACAGCTACACCCACACATCTACACGTACACATCTACACCTGCACCCACACATCTATACCTGCACACACACATCTACACCTTCACATCTACACTTGCATCCACATAGCTACACCTGCATCCACACATCTACACCTACACATCTACACCTGCACCCACACATCTACACCTACACATCTACACCTACACATCTATGCCTATACCTATATCCACACATCTACACCTGCACCTACATATCTACACCTACACATCTATACCTACACATCTGCACCTATACATACACATCTATGCCTACATCCACATATCTACACCTATACCTGCGCGTGCACATCGACACCTACACATAAACATCTATGCCTACACCTACACCCATATATCTACACCTATGCATCTACACCTGTACCTACACATCTACACCTACAGCCACACATCTACACCAACACCCACACATCTACATCTGTGTCTTATGATTTAACTGCCTAAGATTTAATGTGTATTTTTAACATGGATAAGACAGTGTTAATATTCTCAATATTTAAAAAAAAACTCTTCCAAACAAATAAGATACAAAAACAAAATGTCTAGGAACTGTAAATTCACAAAACAAATATAAAAGGCTAGAAAACATATGAAAAAAAGACCAGCATCAGTGACATTCAAAGACATATAAGCTCAAATATTCAGATATCCTTGGCTGTGAAACTAGAAACGAGTTTTGAAAATAACAAGGCCTGCTTTTGGAAAGGGTGTTGGGGGATTATCACTTCTGATACTTTCTTACTTTTTGAGGAATGAAAGCAGACACAAATTTCCTGGAAGGCAATTTAGCACTAGATATGAATGGGTGGGGGGAATGGGTGAAATGCTTGAAGGGGATTAAGAGGTACAAACTTTCAGTTATAAAATAAATAAGTCACAGGGATGAAAAGTATAGCATAGAGAATATAGTCAATAAGTTTGTAATACACTTATCGTGCTGAGCATTTCATAATGTATATAATGGCTGAATTAGTATGTTGTACACCTGAAACTACTTTAAGATTATATTTCAACTATACTTCAATTCAAAAGAAAAAAGAAGGCACCCAGGCCTTAAAAATTGACTTGGTGGCATTCCACTGCTGCAAGTTTTTCTGAAGAAGAAAGAGATGAGCACACAATTTGAGCTTCAAGACCATGAGCCATTTTCCTGATCTTTTCTATTTACTTGAGCCAGGGTTATGATCACCCTGCTTGGAAGTTTGTTCCTCAAACAACCTGTGTGGCTTTGATTTTAAAGAGGGGCAATACCAAGTCTGCAGCCAAATGTTTTGTGGACTCAAGGTAATTTAGACCCCATGTGAGGCCCTGGACCTGTGAGGGTCCCTGAAGAGACCAGCAGAACGTCTGGAAGCGCTTTTTCCGTGTTACACAGAGCCCCGAGGAAATCACATAATAATGCACCATTAGGGTGAGCTGCGTACCCAAAATGCCACATTGCTTTGCTTTGCTTTTGTCTGGAATGATATCAGCTCACTGCTGTCACCCTGGCTACCTCATGCTAATCAGGAGCTCTAATTAGCAGCCATGCCTGATTAATCAAAAGGGGGGCTTACTTATTAAACAACAGTTTGGTAGACAAATCCTTCCAAACATGGGGCGCTGTGATGGGGAGTGGACCCTGATGAGAGAGGTCCTCCTAGGGGAGCATCTCGGGGACCATTGCTATAATAACACTTGCTGTTTGGGGCATGCTCATTATGGTCCAGGCTTTGCACTCTGTGCTGTCCTTAACTCATTTTACGTTAACCACGATTTCATGAGGAAACTGAGGCACAAAGAGATTTTAAGTAACCTGTTCAGAGTCCCATGGAGATTGAGTGGCAGAGCCAGAACTCACATCGAGGGTTGTCTGACTCCAAAGCCTGTGACCTTGAGGGCTGTTATGCTGCTATTCCTTGTCCATTCATATTCATTCATTCATTTATTCTTGTATTCATTGAGCTCCTACTGTCAGGCACTGTTCTGCACATTTAGGACACAGCAGTGAACAGAAAAAATCCCTATCTTCCCTGAGCTTCCTTTGGGGGGGAGGAAGCAGACAAATTAATGAGCATGTGAGTGTTAAGAATAAGAAAAGTAAAGCAGAGTTAGCGAACAGAGAGTGACAGGGGAGGGTGTTATTTTAGCTAGGGTGGTCAGAGAAGTCTTCTGGGAGGAGGTGACATTTGAGCAGAGACCTGAATGAAGGGAAGGAACCAGACTTGAAGATATTTAAAGGAAGAACAGAGCAGAGGCAGAATGTGTCCCTGGTCCCCCCAGTACAGAACCGTGAGTGCTTTTCTGCCTCTGTGTTCCAAGGCCCTGGGTCTTTGCTTACTCTGTCCCCTCTGTCCCTCTCACCAAGTCTTTGTCATCCTTCATCTTTGGGCAGACTTGGGACCATAGCTGGACCAAAGTTCCATGGCTAAGTCCTTCTTTGGTTCCCAGCTTAGGTGACCCCTTCCTAGCAAGTCATCCCTGTTCTGAACCAGGCTGAATCAGGTGCCTCTTTGGTGACCCCCCACCTCCCTGAGCAGTGTTCCAAGCATAGGGAATGATGAGTGCAAAAGTCCTGTGGTAGGAACAAAGTTGCAGGGCTCAAGGGACAGAGATGGCCAAATGCTGTGAATGAGGAAGTGAGTGGTACACATTGATATCAGAAAGTCAGACAGTGGCCGTTAGATCATGGAGAGCATTACAGGTCAGAGTAGGGAGAAGGAACATTTTTCTAAATGTGGTGGGAGAAGCTATTGGAGAATTTTAAACAGGGAGATGCCATGATCTGATTTCTATTTTTAGGCTATCACTGGCTAGTGTTGCAGAGTGGGTGATAGGAGGCAAGACTAGGGGCAGGGACACAAGTCAGGAGTCTGTCGCAGTGGTCCAGTTGGGCAATGATGATGGTCTGGGCTGAGTGGAGGCAGCATTCCTGATTTCCACCTCTGGGTCTACCCAACAGTAGCCCCACCCTGGACTGTCCCAACCTGTCTAAGACACACCCAGTTCCTCTCCATCTGCCTTCCCGATTGTGCCACAGCACAAAGACCTTGCACTAGAAACTGGACCAAATGGGCGCAACTGTTCAGAGAAGAACTTTCAGAAGGTTATTGGAAGAGATAGTGACTTTCTCTGGGGAGAGGGGGTCTTTGTCATATTTGCTTGCCCAGCATCTATTCCTCCCTTTTTCCTTTCGGGACCTACCTCTCCTCACACCCATTCTCAGTTCACATGAGTAGGTGCAACAGATCCATCCCCCTGTTCAAGAGATGGCCAGGTGGCCCAGGCCTGGTAGTCAGTCCATCCCATCCTCTAAGCCACACTGACTGGTAAGGAGACAGGCATGAAATCTAGGCTGGCTCAATGTGACTCAGTCCCAGGACTGTGACAGAAATTTTGGGGACAAGAATCTCACTTTATAGTGTGGTTACCAATCTGGTAGGATGTTAGCCTGGAGCTGCTGGAAGCCTCATTAAGAGTAGAATAGTCTGAAGGTAGAGTAGTCTGAGGGTAGAGGCTTGGGCAGAGAAAAGCAGAAAGGTGGAGAGATGGATTCCTGATGCTATCCTTTGAGCACCTGGATCCAGCTGTGCCTGAAGCAAGAACCCTGGAAATTTTTACGAGCCAACAAATTCTTTTATACCTAAGACAATTTGAATTTCTGACAATTTCCTAAGGAGGTGGCAAATGCTCTGAGCATTTAAAAAGAAGCTGGGTGGCTTTTCTTTGGATCTTTGCTATGTAAAGAGTGGGAGGAAGCCCATTGATAATACCTAAGAGCTTATTGGAAATGCAGAGTCCTGACCTCGTCCCAGACCTATGAAATCAGAATCTGCATTTTGACAGGATCTCCTAGGTGATTTGTATGCACATCGCAGTTGGAGAAACAAGTCCCTGAAAACAATCCAAACTTCAGTAGAACCAGATGACCTTTAAGATTCTTCCCAATCCTGGGCCCTCTGACCTGTTTGTGTCTTTCCTCTGAGCTGCTGACAAGAGGAGCTGGGGAAGAAGCACCTCGGTGTGGGGGACAGAGGGAGCAGGCAGAAAGGACATCACTGTGGCCGTATTTGACAGGTGAGGTTCACATTTTGGATTTTCATTTCTTCTTTTTGTGCTTTAAATGCTTATGGCTTTGGGATGAAGGGCCAGGAAAGGTGTGGAAAGGAGAGAGGGCAGGAGAAATAGCCAGAGAAAGAAGTGCCCCCAGGACGTGGCTTCCTTAACTGAACCTTTTGTCTGCTCTCCTGAGGGAAAGCCACATTCTTTTTGGTGATGCCCATAACAAAATCCCCAGCTGTCCTTTGCTGGGAGAGCAGACAGTGGAGGAAAGAGTGGCCTTCCGCTACTTCGGTGAGAGATGTGGGGAGGGGTGGGTGGGGGATGGGAAAGGGAGGCTGGCCGTGTCCACTCTGCGTGGCAGGTAGTAGGTGCTCACGAGGGACACAGCAACCAAAAGCAGCGTGTGATCCTGGACCAGATAGAAGTTGCCAGAAAGGGCATTAGTGGAGAAATTGGATATGGACTGTAGGTTAGATGATAGTATTGTAACTGTGAAATTTCTTGAATTTGTTAAGGTCCTGTGGTTATGTAAGGGGATGTCCTTTTTCAGAGGAGACGTGATCATGTTTAAAGACAAACAGGGTCCAAATGTCCACAAGTCACTCTCAAACGGCTTAGCAAAATTATCATCATCTCATTATTATTAGTGTGTGTGTGTGTGTGTGTGTGTGTGTGTATGAGAGGGAGAGAGAAAGAGAGAATTAAAGGAGATTGCATTATATTCTCTACTTGGCTAAGCTAACACCATTGCCCAGAGCCCCCTTGCACGTACAGTTCTGAGTGAGCATTGACCCAAAGTGCATTTGCCTGAGATCTGGAAGGCAGGGCGAAGCAGGAGCCATAACTCCGGGGGCCTCCAGAGTCAGATGCAGTGTGAGACCGGAGTGCTTGCACACAGGCTGCAGGGGGCAGGCTTGTCCTGGCTGTCCCCTGCCCCAGGCCCTACTGACCAACGGCTCCAGGCTGCCCGCCACACATCCAGAGTTGGAAGCTCTCGGCCAGCAGCGGCCTTCCCTAGACGTTTCCCAAGACCGTTACTTTAGTTGCAGCTTCCAGTGCAAAAGGTAAACACAGGACCCCTTGTTCAACAAGTGGGGAAAAAAGTCCAATAAAGGTACTAAAATATAAGGCTTTTCCTTCCTTCCACGGTCTTTCTCTCAGCTGGTCGTGGTGTTTTTAAATTTGCTATGTAATGTCCTTCTAGGTACAGGAAAATTTAAAATCTAAATCTTCAGCATACATTTTATTTTATTTTTTATTTTTTTTTAAAGATTTTATTCATTTATTTGACAGAAAGAGACACAGCGAGAGAGGGAACACAAGCAGGGGGAGTGGGAGAGGGAGAAGCAGGCCCCCCACGGAGCAGGGAGTCCAATGCGGGGCTCGATCCCAGGACCCTGGGATCATGACCTGAGCTGAAGGCAGAGGCTTAATGACTGAGTCACCCAGGCGCCCCCAGCATACATTTTATTGTTCATCTTTATACTATGCAAATGCCACTATAAGAGCATTTAATTCATGTGTGAATTACACAATACGTATTTCAAAACTTACACGTGCACGTGCATTCCGTTCTTTGCAGAACAGGAGAGACCCGCACAAAACTAAGTTGTTTTGATTTCACTTCTTGAGATGTGCACATTGTGCCCATACTCACTACTCCCACTTCCTGATGCTCGGGGAGAGTATGGGGTTCCGTCTTTCCTTTCCCTTCTAGGCCATCATTTTCAGTGTGAGTGGTTGGCTGGAATGCGGAAGTAACTCGAGTAAGAAAGCACTTAACAGGGTTCCTTGGGTGCCCAGTGTCTCTTAGAGCATCACAGCCTGTTTCTGCATTGGAAGCAGGTTCTAAGAGTTGTGGCCTCTCAGAGCCCTGCTTCCCCGTGAAAACACCTCCCTTATGTAGCTCAGAGTCATTTTGTATTCACTCATTCCAGGACTTTTGGGAAACGCAGCTGTATCTTGCTGGATTTTTGAGCCCAAATCTCTCTCTCTCTGTTGGGGACAAAATAGTTTTGTGTGTATGTGTTGTTGTTCCAATGAAAGAGGCTATTGTGCCCCCACCCCAAAGAATTGAGGGTCTGACATCGTATATCATAGAACCTTTATTATTTTTCCTCTAAATTCTTAGAAACGTACATAACGCCCGTGCTCTAGTTATGACACCATTTATAGACATTTAAAATGCATCTTCATTTATAAATATTTTACATTTGGTCCATAGAACAGATAATTTTTCTAAATAATACTGTAATTTTTTTTAAAACAGGCTCTGTATATAGTTTGAATATGTATATATTACATATATTTTTTTATATAGAGATAGATTTACTTGGTGTTCTGAGAATAAATCCTTATTGCAAAAAAAGCATATATGATAATACAATATCTTTTCCCCCAGGGCAAATACTAAAAAAGGTACACATATTCACAGTTCTCACTGGAATTGTACGACACGTAATATTGTGCTATATTAAGTAGGTTTGGATGGAAATCGGTCAGGGGATTTCTTGCCAAACATCTCGATTAGATTTGCATACAAACATTAAGTACACTGCATTTGTCTTAGAAAGACGTGGTCTTAGTTTCACATGGAAGAACAAAGAGAAAGTCAGAAGTCTTCCTGCCCTTATTCTAGAAGAGTTCACACATGATGGGGGGGTGGGACCATGAGACACAGTGAAGGGTTCCTTTCATTCTAAACCCTATAATTTAACAATACATATGCATTTTTGATCATGGATTCACCAGTTGGCATTAGGGATGCCTTAGCAATGAGACTATTTTACAGATGACCTCAGGAAAAGGCTTGAGATTTCCTACACGATATCAAATAAGACCCTATATACCACACGTGAGGATGAACGTATATGTGTGTGCCTTTATATGTGTACACGTACTTTATGTTTCTCTACAAGAATGTGCTTAATATTCTGAGGGTAATACCTTATTGCAAGAACGGGTATGCTGGTCACTGTCGGATGAGAATGACAAGAGATTAAAAAACCCACAGTCACAGTTATTTACCATAATTATTAAGGATTAGTTGTAAAACACAGTTTGTGAGCTAACTAGCTAAGGAGCTACGGGGAACAACATACGATTTGCTACATGGGAAACCATCTTCTTGGCAAATGAGAAACGCTGAGTCACTGGAGCTTGCAAGAAACTGTCTTTGCCTGATCTGCCACCGCCACCACCACCGCCACCGCCACGGAGCCCAATTCCAGAAAGAAACAAATACTACTTCTTGATGAAGCCGTTTAATCTTGGAAGCACTTTGGGGGAGGGGGTGTGCGGGTGGTCTGGATTAACACTAGCTCCTCAGTTAGTGGGCTGGGGAGATTTTAGTGGCAGTCGGCGGGGGGGATTCCCACTGAGGAATATGAACAAAGAAGGCAGCATTTTTGACTGGGGTGGCAGTGAGGACACAGCTGAAGGGGAAGCCGGAAAAAGAACTGCATCCATTTTGACTCAAGGACAGACAAACCTTCACCTTGATTTCCTCTGCACCTGATTTGTGCTCCATAAAACGGGGCAGCCTAAGAGAAACTGGGGCTCCTGATTAGGGAATTTCCCCAGCGGGATCTTAGGCCCCCAGAATGGCAATAAAAAAAAAAAATCAATTGTGCTTGTGGCAGTATTCCAAGGAGGGAGTGAGGGAGCTGGGCTGTCTGGAATGATCGCTATTGGGCCAGGGGCAATCAGCATGGCCTGGCTAGGAGGGGGCAGGGAAGGACGCTCTGCAGATTGATGGAGACGCAGCAGCAGCTTCGGGGAATACTGATGGAGGTCCTTGGGGTTGTTTTGTCAAGCTGCCTCGGGAAAGATAAACAAACAAACAAAAAAAAAATGAAAGTCAGAGCTCCGCGGGCTCCCTGCTACTTAAGAGTGAGCTCTCCCTGGAAATCCCCATTATACAAAATGCCCTTTTCATGTGTTCAGAGCAGCGTTCCGACGGAACCGAACTCCGGCAAAGTCTGAGATAAGAGTCATGGGTTTCGGCAGTAAGAGAACAGTCAGGAATATGACTAAAAGCCACGAGTGTGTGGCCTCACCGCATCACACTCGCTGGCAGGATAAAAATGATCTACCGCACAGTCACAGAGGCTGATTGCTTGATGCTTATGGGGCCCGGATTCAAAAGGTCACCAGCGTGCAAGTGCTGGTATCTTTGCCCAGGGCTGAGCCCACCGGGGGTGTGACTGTCCCCCACCTCCCCTCTCTTTGCATGGTGATGGTGTCTGGACTCGCCACTCGAGGTAGGTTGAGATAGACGGTATCTTCAGACATCAAGTGGTGGTCATGTTCAGCCAGGTTGGGGGGTGAGAGTGTCGGGTCGGCAAGCCGCCAGACACCACTAGATGTAGGCCTCTTTGCTGGCTGAGCCGCTGGCCTGGGGCTGCTCCGGACCGTTCTCTGGGCGAACGATGTCTTCACTGGGCTGGATCATGACCTGGATGCGCTGTTGGGCACCAGGGAGAATTTGGGCTGGGAGGAGGGAGACTGGCCGCTCCATTCCCCCACCTCTTTTCAGGTCTATCCTGCCTGTTCTGCCTTCAAAATGCACCCAGACTCTGGCCTCGTCCCCACATCCTCCATACTCTCTGGCCCCCTCAACGCTCCTCACACATGTCAAACATGCACCTTCCTCAGGGCCTTTGCACTTGCTGTGCCCTCTGTCTGAGACATCCTTCTTTTCAGATAATTACACAGCTCAATCTCACTCAAGACCTCCTTAGGTCTTGGCTCAGTGTTACCTTCTCAGCAAGGCCTCACTCAGCACTCCCTAAAACCTACTCTACTCTATTTTTCTACTCTATTTTTCTCCAAGGTACTCATCCCTATGTAACATGTTTTTATTTTGTTGATTGTTGGTCTTCCTCTACTAGAATATAAGCCCCAGAAGGGTGGGATTTTTGCCTATTTTTCTCACGACTGTGTCTCTATTACTGAGAATACTGTCTGGCACATAGTAGGTGTTCAATACCTATTTCCTGAATGGATGAATTTCCCCCTACCTTCTCTACACATATTCCCTGAAATCCTATCCCTTCAGATCACACACTGTCTTCAGATGTGCCCACTCCTGGGTCTTTGCACAGGCTGTGCTCCCCTCCTCAAGTACACGGCCTTTGCCTCTCCTCCACTCCCAGACCTGACTTGACTGCCTTTTGCAGCTCAGCAGAGGATTGTGGAAAACGAAAGCATTGGGCCTGGAGCTGGAAGAAGGGGCTGCAAGCGTCAGCTCTCCTAATAACTTATGGCAAGGGGTGGGGAAGTGGTTTCTTGCTTGACCTCAGTTTCTGCATTGTGAAAGGAGGAGGCTGGTCCAGGGGCTACACGTGAATCCCCACCATGTCTTCCTTAGGCCACAGACCATAGAGCTCTCTCTTCTGGCTCTGATTGGTCTGGAAGGTCCATCTTAGTAGAAATAAGGTTGAGAACCACTGATCCAAGGTCTCCCAGCTGTGGCCCTCCATATTCTGATTGTCCACTTCTCCCCAGTGAAATCTTCTCAGCGTAC
This sequence comes from Phoca vitulina, assembly GCF_004348235.1. Taxonomy (NCBI): domain Eukaryota; kingdom Metazoa; phylum Chordata; class Mammalia; order Carnivora; family Phocidae; genus Phoca; species Phoca vitulina. The sequence continues at coordinate 40,937,905 of NW_022589716.1, read as the reverse complement.
ACTTAATCCATCAATGTTGCTAGCACCTGGGTACCTCCAGCACTGCCTTGTTTCACTTGAGAATTCGATAATAATTTAACAAAGAGCTGGTGTGGACCTAGAATATGCTAGCGGGCCTCTGCTGAGGGCAGCATGCCTTACACTATATTTCCTTGAGGGCAAGACCACGTTTCATCTTTATCAAGCCCACAAAAGGGGTCTAGAGTAAGCCCATAATACAACGGACCCCACCCTTCACCTGTTTCAAACCCCTGAGGCTCCACATTACCCTCAAGATAAAGTCAAGAGTTCTTGTCCTAATTTTCAAGGCCCTCCATGATCTGGCCTGACTTTCTTACATCCCCAACCTCATCTCTTATCACCCCTTCTGCAACCTTCTCCACTCTACCCTCCAGCCACAATGATCTCCTTTCAGTTCACCAAATGCTGTTCATACCCCTGGGCCTTTGCACATGCTTCCCATCCCCTTCTAGGAACATTCTTTCTGCTTCTACTTTTAACTCTGGCTCATCTTTAGGCTTCTTCTTAGCTATCCCCTCTTTTAAGAAGCCTTCCTTAACTCTCCTCAAGCCAGGCAGGGCTAACCGATCTCCCTGGTTTACCCGAATCATGGCACTTCCAACATTCTGTGGCCATTGGATATTGAGTTGTCTATTTCCTAACTAGACTGTGAGCTCCACAAGGTAGGGGCCGTGCCCAGCACAGTAGAGGAAGGGGACTAGCAATCTGAAGGGTGAAGAAGGGACTTACCTGCTTCAGGGAGCCCTTTAAGGTGAGGAACATGTAGGCCATGTACCCAGGGATGAGGACCATGGAAGACAGAGCCATAAGCCAGCCCACGCCCTGGCCCCACTTGGGGAAGACGTAGTTTCCCATGGTGAGAGGAGTCATCTGCACAGCACTGAAAATGAACACACCCTGGGGAGGGGGGAGGGGGATGGGACACAGTCAGTCCCCCAGATTGGACAACCAAGGCCCCTTCCTAGACCCTGAAGCTGATAGGTCCACTCACCACCTCCCTTGCCATGAGGCTGACCCTCAAAAGGGCCCTTGTGGGGGCCAACTAGCTGGATGATGCTGGCAGGGTGAGCCCGGGTCCCTCAGTGGTCAAATGGGGGCAAGAATGCCTATTTTGCTGAGGTTTTCGAAGATGATGTAATGTGTCTGGTGTCATGTGGGGCACAGAGTAGATGCTCAGCAAATGGGATGGAGTAGTATTATTAGGGAACGGGCGCCTTTGCCTCCAGAAGTTTCTCTCTGGACCTGAGTCACCCCAGGGACTGGCCTGGCCTCATCCTAACAGGGCTGGTCAGGACTTGTCCTTACCGCTACAATGATTGGGGTGAAGAAGGACCAGCAGAGTTTCCACCAGATGCAGGGCCTGGAGCCAACCATCTCTTGGATGTTGTCATAGAATCGGTTAACACCTGTGACATTTGGAGTGAGAGCAGGAGGGATGAATGAGCTGTGGGCACTGGAGGCTCCAAATCTCAATCTGCCACTTTCGGGCAGTATGACCACAGGCAAGTTACCTGGCCTCTAGGAGCTTCAGCCTCTTTGTAACATGGGGCTAACGCTCTGGGGGGTCCTTGTTATCTACGCGTCAATAACCCCCAGCAAGTGGGTTGTGTGAGAAAGCCAGGCACCTCACATGAAAATATCCACCATCAAAGGATTATGCTTATAAAGGATGTCCTCACCTCTCCCAGTTTCCTCCCACCCAGCAGCTAGCCTAGCCATTCCTTCAAAGCTCTACTGGACAGAGCGGGTTCCCCCACTTCTCTAATGCTATAAGCAACCGGTGACAGACTGCAAAGAACACCAAATCTTGCAAAACACCACAGGCGTCATGAAGTTCCCAAGACTGACACTGGGCATCACTCGGATTCTGAGCAAAGCCCCTGACCAGTGAGGAAGCCAGTTGTGGGGGAAGGGGGATGACAAGGAGGGGGTGGCGAAGAAAGTACAGTGAATATCAAGGACTAAGAGGGACGCAGGAAAACAGTTTGAACACACTGTCATGCTGGGATAATCAAAGTGCGGGGAAGGACATTCTTTTGACTATCATGCAGCGGGGTCTGGAACCTCAGGCCACAAAATAAACAAACAAAACCATCATTTCCTCCAGTCTTTGTTGTAAGGGAGTGCATACTTTTCATCATAGCCCCATTTTTGTTAAATATTTCACCTTAGAACTTTGTCTTTTGTAGTTTTGGTGTCACTTTTCTAGATAAAATCTCAAACCTTCTTATCCCAAAATGTATGAAGAAATTTTGGCTCCCGTTTTAAATGGATTTATTTAACCCATCTTAGGGTGTCCCCTAAATACAAGACCCCCTGTGCTAGCTTTATCAGATTTCTGTGAGGACTGAATACAGTTGACCCTTGAACAATGTGGCAGCTAGGGGCTCTGACTCCCCCACCCCCACGCAGTCAAAAATCCACATATAACTTCTGACTCCCCAAAAACTTAACCACCAATAGCCTACTGTTGACTGGAAGCCTTACCAATACCAAACAATTGATTAATACATATTTCGTATGTTCTATGTCTTGCAATAAAGTCAGCTAGAGAAAAGAAATGTTATTAAGAAAATCTTAAGGAAGAGAAAATACATTTACAGTACTGTACTGGATCAAAATGAGTATCAAAAAATACCGTATTGTATTTATACACAGAACAAGTAGGGTGTGCTGTTCCAACCTGGGTCGTTCAAGGGTCAACTGTCAACTAATGTATAGGAAGGGCTTGGTGTTCAAGCTGTATCTGTTGAATGATGATTGAAGAGAGGAAGGAATGAATGGGGGAGGGAAGGAGGAAGGAGGGTTGACACTCACCGTAAAACCAGGAAATGGAGACACATTCGAAGAACACGAGGAAGAGCAGACTCATGCCACTAGCAGAGTAGTAATCAAACAGTTTGAAGACATAGATGCCCCCCTAAAAGAGGAAAAGCTGTGAGAGGGGGTCCACTTCCCACCAGGGCCCAGGGCACTCAGTTCACAGCCAACGTGGGCTCTGCAGCCTGGCGAGGTAGGTGTGAGACAACACTGCAGCGAGGAGGCTTGAGGGAAGATTAAAAGAAGCATCGAGGGCCTAGTAACTAGGAGAGGGTGTGATCATTGACTCCCTGGGAATTGGGAAGATGTCCGGGGAAGAGAAATGCTCCATGTCTGGGAATGTTGGAGGACTGAGAGAGGAGCTGGTCATCAGAGCCATCTCTCCACAAAGTTAAATCAGTTATGTCTTTCCCCTGCTTAAAACCTTCCATGGCTCTCAACATCAAAAAGTTGAGAGAATAAAATAAAATAAAATAAAATAAATAAAAAACAAAATCCAAATGGCTTTGGCCTATAAGTTCCTGCATGAACTGGTTCTGTCCCCCCTACCTATCTGCTCACTCCCTCTGCCCCTCAAACTTACCAAGCTCATGCATACCTCAGGGCCTTTGCACCTGCTATGCTCATTTTCCCCTGGTTGTCTCTTTCTCATCATTTGAGTCTCAGCTCAACTGCCACTTCCTCACAGGGCCCTCTCCTGACTACTGTGTCTGAGGTAGCATCCCTCCTACCCTCACTGGTCATTCCCTGTCCCACTACTGTCTTTTCTTCATGGCACTGAACACTCTCTGAAATGATTTAATTTGTCTGTCAGTCTTGTCCACCAAAGCATAAGCTCTAAGAGAGCAGATATTGTGTCTGTCCTGTTAACTGCTAAATTTCCAGGATCATGACAGGCCCATGGTGAATGTTTTAATAGCCATGGAGGAATAAAAGGACAAATGAACAATATTCTGGGAATGAACTGTATTTGAATCCAGGGGGTAGTTTTGTGGATCATAAAGCAGACCCGCAGACCCACTGAGTTCATGGCTTTCAGGTCATTTATATTTATTGTACAATTCATCAGTTTATGTGTATGCCTTCTGACTAGACCAGGAGGGCCTTGAACGCAGAGAAGACTGCTCATTACTATCAATAGTAAAAGAAAAGTGGGAGTGAGAAGAAGGGGCAGTGTCATTGCCAAAGGCCCAACTCCAGCTCGACTGTCTAATTAATTTGTGTGCGTTTTTAAAAACTCAGTCCCTGTATCCCCTCCTCCCAGAAGCAGTCCCGGGTGCCCCAGGCTGAATTAGGGGCTGTATTCTCCAGCTGTGTCTTATCTTTTCTAGCTCAGTGTCTGTGTCTCCCACCCTCCCACACTGAGGACAGGGTCCCCATCTGCCTCACTGCTGTGTGTGCAGGGCTTGGCACAGAGATGGTGCTCAAGGAACAGACGAAGGGTGGGATGGCACGAGGCTGGGGTGGAAAGGTGTGCCTGGGCACCAGAGGTGTGCCCGGTGCCCGGTGAGCTCACCTGGGTGATGTTGGAGAGGCCGATCAGGTAGGAGACGATGCAGACAGCTGCAATGAAGAGCTCCCTGCGGTTGCGGAGGAGCCTGGGGTACTCATCCACCAGGGCCGTGATAAAGCCCTCCACGGTGCAGAACTTCAAGGGGGACAAAGGTCAGCTACATGCAGCAGACCCCAGCCCCAACCCACCCAGGGCCTGACTCTGGGGCAAGACCAAAGGGCTCTGGCATTGTCGGGACAGCAGAGCCAAGGAAGCCCCAGGATCCAGGCCTGATTCTGCTTCTGCCTCTCTTTGTGACCTCAGGAGTGTCCCTTCCCTCTGGACATCAGTTTCCCCATCTGGAAAATGGGGAAGGTGGCTGAGCTGATCCACCCTGAAGTCTCAGGGTGAAGTGGTGGAACAGTCTAGGGGTCTGAAACTCTTGGCCATCTTCCTGGGGGCCTAAGAAAATGGCCAATGGCCTCCTCTCCCTGCTTGCTCCCAGACCGACAAGGCTGGGTGGGGGCTCCGCCAGGTGCCAGGGAGGGTGTCCTCACCTGGCTGTCAATGCCCAGCATGAGCAGCATCGAGAAGAAGAGGATGGCCCAGAGGGGAGAGATGGGGAGCTGGGTCACCGCCTCCGGGTATGCCAGGAACGCCAATCCAGGGCCTGTGGCGGGAAGGACAAAAAAGGAAAAAAAAGGTACTGAGCACCTACCGCATACCAGCACACCACCCACTCTCTAAGCTTTATTGCATTTCATCTTCGGAGTAAACTTTTGGGTGAGTGTTGTCAGCACCCCCTTTCCTCGATGAGGATACAGAGTGTGCGTAGGTGGGGGAGGCAGTAGGGTTGGGTCCAGGGGCCAGGGTACCAGTGAGATGAAAGGAAGGACTGTGGTGGTTTGGCCCGTGGTGGGGACAGTGCAGGTGCAGAGAGGTGGCCAGATAGAGAGATACTTAGGAGGTGGAATGGGCAGGTCCTGGTATTGGTCGGTTTATGGAGTGAAGGTGAAGGAAGGGTCCAGAATGATGCTGGGGCTGTCCTGGGTACGGGATGGTGGCACCCTTCGCTGCAGTGGGGAGCCCAGGGAAGGGGAAGGTTTAAAGAAGTCAGTTTGGGACATACTGTGTTTGAGTATCTGGGTGGGGCTTAGTCAAGAGATGAGGGGAAACCTTGGAAGGTGAAGGAAAGAAACTGTAACCTCCCTGGGTCTGGCTCAGAAAAGGGGGGTGGTGGCTGAGGAACGCCAGAGAAACGAGCTGGCCCTTGTAGAGAAGATGAGGACATCAGTGGAGAAAGTTCCTTTCCACATGACCAGCACAGTTCTCCATGATGGGGAAGGGACAAGTCCCATTGCCTCCCCAAGCCCCAGGGCCTCTGCTGTGCACATAGTGGGTCCCTCATGTTCACATAGTGGGTTCCTCATGTTCGCTGCTTTCCCCACTGAGCGGGGAGGCAGGGGTTGCCTGGGGCTCTCCTCGGACCCTGCAGCATTGATGACTGTGTGGTGAGCAGAGTGGGCACAGCCTGCCTGGTGAGAACACGTTTGGGACAAAAGCAAAGATTTAGGCACTTTGTGTCATGGTGGTGAGCATGTCTGAGTTGGAACAAGGTTTATATCCCAGGGGACAAGAGTCGGTCTTCTCCCTGCAAAAGGCAGGATTGTGCTGGAAGTGCCAGTATGGTCAGGTGATTAAGAGCCCAAGCTCTTTGATCAGCCAGGTCTGTGCTCAACTCCAGTTCCATCACCTCTCTAGCTTGGTGAACATGGTCCATGAACCTCAGTTTCCTCACCTAGTAAATGCAGTAAGAAAGCATGGACTCCGTAGTGTTGGAAAGTTTCACGTAAAATGCTCCCTGCTCTGCCTGGCACCTCGTGATGCTCAGTGCCAGGGAGCCGACACACCACACTCATCCCTGAGAAAGTCTCAGGGCCTTTCTACCGGCTCTTCCCTCCGCCTGCACGTTAATCCTCTGGCTCCTGCTGGTGATGGCGGTAACGACCACAGATGCCTGCCTGCCACAGAGGCCCCCTCCCACCCCAGGAGCCCTGGCCCTCCCATGTGTGGCGCTGACCTGAGGCCGCCACATCAGCAATGGACCTCTTGGTGACATGGGCCATGAAGCCCACGATGGAGAAAATGACAAATCCCGCGAACATGCTGGTGCAGGAATTGATACAGCAGACAATGATGGAGTCCCTGCAGAGAAGAAAGGGTGGACTCAGCGAGAATGAGGCTGGCAAGGAGGTGAGCTAGGAGCAGTGGTTAGCGAGGGGCAAGGGGCGGGGCCAGAAGAGGGTACCTGGGAGCAGGGCTGCAGGGCAGGTGCCCCCACCCCAACCCAGGGAGGGGGGAACCGGAAGGAGCGGCCCGGAACTGACTTACTTGGAACGGAGCTGAAAGTGGAGAAAGGCCACGGGGCGGGGCGTGATCTATAAGGGGAGTGGCCGCATGTGGGCGTGGCGTTAGCGGGGCGTGGCCGGGAAGGAAGGGGCTCCTGGGCTCTCTCACCTGTAGACATTGTTGTGGAAAGAGTTATAGCTCCCAAGGGCGATCAGGGATCCCAGGCCCAGTCCGTAGGAGAAGAAGATCTGGGTTGCCGCATCCAGCCACACCTATAGGTAGAATGAAGAAAAAATAGTCAAAATTATAATCATAGCCACAGTGCCCCATGGCCCTTTACATGTGGTAATCAGCTGTACCTGGCAACCATATCAGTTTACATATGAGGTTAGAGAGGTACAGTGACTTATCCTAAAGCTGGTAAATGGTGGCTCAGGTCTCAGGTGTGCTCTTAACTCAGCCGGTGGAGGCGGGGAACCCGGGAAGGCCACTCACCTCAGAGTCAGACAGCTTGCGGAAGTTGGGTGTGATGTAGAAGAGGATGCCCTCCTTGGCCCCAGGCAGCGTAACTCCACGGAAGAACAGGATGATCAGCATGATGTACGGATAAGTGGCGGAGAAGTAAACCACCTGGGAGGAAAGTTGGCACCAATGCCCCCTTCAGCGCGCCCATTCTTTCCCTCCCCCCACTTCACTTACATCAGTGTCTGTTGTGGCCCTGGGCTTACTTCCAGTTCATCTTCCTCCAGGAAGCTTTCCCTGGATTCCTAACCAGCTGTATTTGTCCACTTTTCTGAAGCCTCTCCTTGGAGTCTCAACCAACCAGCTCAGCACCTGGTTTTCCCTTTCCCTTACCCCTCCTTTATTTTTTGACTTTTGTCTAAATTATTCAAGTAAAACAAGGTGTCAGGAAAATTTTAAAGTTACACACACACACACACACACACACACACACACTTAAAGTTCCCTTCAACCACCCCTAGAATTTAAGTTAGGTGAAAGGGAGGGCTTGTCTTGTTCACTTCTGTTTTCCCAGCACCTAGAACAATCCACGGTTTATAGGAGACCCTGGATAAATGCCTAATACATAAATGCATGGATGTTAACACATTAATGTTCTTCTTTGGAGACTGTGCAATGCATGTATGATCACATTTTCTTACCAAATGATGCTCCAATTATGTGCTTGCTTTTTCGTTTAACATGTCTAAAATTAAAAAAAGCAGTGCATACGTTGTTTACTAACCATTGTTTTATTGTCTCATAACAATGTGATTTTTAATTATGCAAAATAGTCCCTCAGGAGGTTCTACCATCCTCTTTAAAGTCTCCCCTACTGTTATCCACTCATGTGAATCTCACTAATAATACATTGGAAACCCCTGTGTATAAAACTTTGTCTACAAAATTATTATACCATTCTTGGGAAATTTTTCTAGAAGTAGAATTACTGACTAAAAAGGGATCAACTTCTCAATGGCTTGTGATCCATATTGCCCAATTACCTTCCAGAAACGGGACTTTGTCCAGCATTTCAGAGCACACCTTCCCCACAAATGTGCCAGTACTGAGTATAATCATTAAAAACATTTTTCTTTTTGCCAAATTGATAATCAAAAGACCGATTTCATTGTCTGAAATGACATTTCTTTGCCCGCTATTGTGAAAGAGCAGTTTTCAAGCTCAATAATCCTTGTTATCTCACAGTCTGACGTGACCCTATTTTCTGGACTGCATGAACTGTTCTCTGGGTTAGTTTCATTTCCCTGAATGGATCTTAGATTCTTCAGGGTTAGGAAAGGTAGCCATGATCCACCAGAAAACCCACTGTACTTGGAAATAGGAAAAGGGAATTTGAAGTCATCTGTGGCATCTATAAGCTGTGCGATGTTGGGTCAATTTCTTATCCTCCCTGAGCCTTGATTTTTCTGGTCTGGAAAATAGGTACAATCAACCTGCCGACTCAGAAAGGTCAGTTGTATGTATGTATACAACATGCTTAATATATATCGCCTAGGTCTTGAACTTGAATCTGTCTTCCACATTTAGCATGGAGCCAGGTATACAGTAGGTGCTCAGTAAATGTTTACTGATGGCTTGGATGACTCACTCAAAAGACAATTGATACCATGTACTGTCTACCTACTAGATGCTAGGCATATGCTACATACTCTGCATAGTTTATTCTCCTTAGTCTTTATGACAACCCTGTAAGGTACTATTATTGTACCCATTTAACAGATGAGGAGATAGAGACACAGAGAGGTGAAATGACTTGCCCAAGCACACATAGCTAGGTATCGGGAGATTGAGATTCAAGCTCAGCTCTATCTCTTCCAGAGCCCTTAGGCCCTACATTCTTCTGCTTCTTAAAGTTGGGCTGGGAGACACCTGTGCCCTCCTCCTGTCTGCTTAACCTAGGGATGCATCAGAGAGGTTTTGACACTGGCTTTGGATCTGAGAACTGGTAGGTCCAAAGGTCCCACCAGACTGGTATTGGGCAGTTTTTCATCAGCCATACTCATGCCCAAGTATGGAATTTGTGAACGTTCTGTTTTGCTCATGTCAGCTTGGGTAGTCCTGACCTCCTTGCTCCAGCATGATTCAGTTCAAATCCCTTTTCTCCCTTACTTGCTGTCAGAACTCAGACAGCTTTCCTCTAAGTTACCTTCAGGCCAGGGTCCAGTGAGAGCCTGGGCTATCTTCTGTCCCTGGACCCCTGGGGCAGGGCTTTAAGGGGAAAAGGGTGGGAGTGAGGCCAGTCCCCTTCCCCCTAACTTGATTGGCAAGCTCCCCAGATGTCCTCAGGCTGGGCCCCCCCAGCTTGACCTGGCTCTGCCCTTGCTGATAATAAAAACAAAAACAAGTACAATTCCTCTTGGTACCTGCCGAGGGCTTTACAAAATCACCATCCCATTTGATTCTCCTGACAAACCAACAGATAAGCCCCATTTTTCAGAGGAGGAAACTGAGTTTCAGAGAGGTGAAGTGATCTGCTTGATGTCACCTAGCCAAGTCAACAGCCGAGCTGGGATCCAAACTCAGGACTATTTCAGTCCAAAGGCTGAATATTTAACCATTCATTGATCCATCTCTGTTTCTCTTCCAAGGCTGGGATGTGGAATATTCATCTCTGGATCACCCTAGAACAAGGCTTGGTACAGTGGAAATGCTCAGGGACAGTTTGCTCAATGGTCCTTGAACAAAGTTTACCATCTGTTTTGTGATAGCTCTGTGTAACTGACTTACATTATCATATTCCATCCTCACACTGCCCAGAAGGTAGGTAGCGTTATTATTCCCATTTTATAGGAAAGAAAACCAAGGCAGGGAGAGATGCAGGGACCTGCTGTTCTCCAGGTTCGGTGGGGTTCCTGGAAGTGCAGACTCCTTGTGCAGGGCGGAAATCCCCTTGTAGACCCATCCCCTTCTGGTCCTCACTGTGCACATGCCTTACCTTTCCAGTCCAGCCAACACCCTTCCAGATACAGAAATACACAAGGATCCAGGCGATGGCCAGGGTGATGGCCAGAGGCCAGCGGATCTGTCCTGGCTTATCCAGCCCATCTGTCATCTGATGCATGTTCCGCCTGGTGGAACAGTGGAGGGAGCAGAAAGTCACATGGGGCTGGTGGGAGCTGGAGTGGCCTGGGGGTGCCCAGGGAATGATACCCCCGCCGTGACTGTGCTGACGTCTGTGATCACTGAGACACAGGAGCTGGCAGGAGACTGTGGGGTCCATTATACTAACCGGCAGAAAGTGCTGTTTGCTCGAGGGACCTGCCAGTGCCTTATTTTGGCCACGATTATTGCTCACCTATTGGGCTGCAGTACCTCCTAGCAGGACCCTCACCTTCACTTTTGCTCTATCTCTACTCCAGCCCCAGGGACCCTTCTAAATTATATGTCTGATCGTGTCACCCTCTTGCTTAAAACCCTGCAGTGAATAGCTCCCTACTGTCCTTGGAATGAAGCCCAACCACCCCAGGCCCACCTTGCAAGGCCCTCTGAGCTGGCCCTGCTTCTCTCTCCAGTCTCAGCTCATCCCCTCACCTGTGCCTGGCTTGCTCTCACCTGCCTCCAAGCCTTCATGCATTCTCTTCCTCCTGCTGACACCTGTCTCTCCCACGTGGTTTTCACCTTAGATGTCACTCTTCCCCTGGGCTCGTCCAGGTACCAACTTGGGGCCCCTAGAGCACCCCGTGCATCCCCTCCTCTTAGCACTGGTCATCTGGCATTGCCACTCTGCCTGTTTGCTTATGTTTGCCATGTCTCTAACCAGACTGCACATAGTAGGTGCTCAAGAGATGTTTATTGACTAAATGGTTCAAGGCAGTCCTAAAGGTGTGTGAGAGAATTCTATGTGGCAGATGCTGGAAAGAAGCAGCAGCCGGAGAAGAATCTGATTTTTATTTGTAAGGAGACTGCCTAGCCAAGGACATTTCTTCACAAAGAGACTCGCAGCACGTGTTCTGACGCCTCCTGAGCACAGTTCCTCCTGGCAGCTTATGCAAGGTGCAGTGGAACCTTCCAGGGTGCTCCCAGACCCTTTTAAGCTGCCCAGCACAGATGCCTCCTTCATGCCAGAGAGACTTGGATCCTAAGACCTCTTTTTGTAAAATCAATACCCCAACACACATCTATGATGTGCTCTTCTGAAGATACAATCAGCACAGCCTTCGCTATGAACCGTGTGTGTGTGTGTGTGTGTGTGTGTGTGTACGTGTGTGCGCACCCTTATTCCAAACAACTCTGGGTTTCTAAGTAGACTGGACTGGTTTTCCGGATGAACTGGGATTTTGTTGGCCTGTCCTGGCGATCCTTCTTGGCCTGTGCCGGTTACCCCGCTCCAGAGGCGCACCGTCTGCCCCTGTCCACCCTGCTCCATGCCCCAGGAGGCTGGCGGCTGGCGCTACCTCCCTGGCTCCCTGGCCCTCTGGCTTCTAACTAGGTTTGACCAATGGCAGGAGCCACTGGGCAGGAGGAGTGAGAAGGCAGGAATTCATTCTCTCCAGCTTGTGCCTAGTGGCCCTTTCCATGGCCCAGCTCTCTACGGGGGAGGAGAGGGCTTCACTCTCTCGTTTCTCCTCAGCCCTGCGCACCTCCCCAGCTCCCATCATCCTTTTGAGGGTGCCTCTGTCTCCTGCTGGCCCTGGCTGACAGGCACCCCCCACCACTGACGGCCCCGCACTTACTCCCAGAACTCGACCACGGCGCTGGTCATGTTGGTGGTGTTGACGATGCTGTAGTTGGAGAAGCAGCGGTCCGTGTTCCAGGGGTTGTCACACTGTTTCCACGGCAGCGTCTGCAAAGGCACAGACAAGCCCTGTTGAGCCCCCAGGGGACGGCAACAGTGGTCCCAGTGCACTTTGTCCATCCTCACGGTCCCCTGCGCCTCTTCCAAGCCATCCATGATCTCACCGCCCCTTCCCAACAGCTCCCAGATGCAGGTCATGTTGAGATGCCCGCTGTGGAGATCAGAGAGGGGCAGCCACTTGCTCGAGATCACACAGCTCCTAAGTGTCAGAACTGAACCTTGATCATTTCACTCTGAAAACCAGCTTCCCAAGCTGTGCCATAAGGTCCCGTGTGTTCGTCCCGGGGCCACTTCCCAGCTCTGTGACCTCGGGTAAGAGATCTCGCCTGTTTGACCCTCTGCACACTGATGTTAACAGTGACCACTGAACAGTACCTGTTCTTTGCGAGGTACAGTGCTAAGTAAGCCCTTTACACATATTTACTCCTTAATCCTCACAACAACTCTATGAGGCACATTTCATTTTTACTTTCATTTTATTAATAAGGGCACGGTGGCTCAGAGAGGTTAAGCCTCTTTCCCAAAGTTGCACAGCTGGTATATACTGGGGTCAAGATTTGAACCCAGGCAGTCCGAGTCCATATATAATGAGCTAACAACAGCCCCCTTAAGAGGGCGTGTCAGGAGGATTCGATATCAGCCTACATGAAGCACCTGGCTCAGTGGCAGGCCCGGAGCAGGTGCTTGGTTCATGGTGCTATGACTTGTGGGGAGACAGGGGCTTCCAAAGACACACCATGTCCCTGATCCCCCCCCAACCCCCACCAACCCAAGGAACAGCCCTATCAGCAGAATGGTAGTCCAGCAGAAGGACGGTGAGCTCTGGGTCTGGCTCCTTCTGGAGGGGGTCAAAGGAGCCACTCACTGTGGTGAAGGAATTGTACAGGTAGTAGATGGCCCAGGAGATGATAACGATGTAGTAGATGTTCAGCCAGAATGAGAGCACAGCAGCGGCAAGGCCCACACCTGGGAGCAGACACGGCATCATGATATTGGTCTAAGAGAGCAGTAATAGTAACTATCCCAGGGAGCGTCATTCTTATCATTTTCCATGATGTCCACCAGCTCACTGGACCTTGGAGACAGGTGTTATTGAGGCACTGAGGCTAAGAGAGAGGGAGGAACTTATCTAAGGTCACACACATCTGGCAAGGGAGGACTTGGGTCTGGGGCCCAGCACTGGCTGGTTGCAAGTGGGGCGGGGGTCTTGGCTTGCCAGGCAAGAATAATTCTCCATGTATCCATCTGAGGGTCTGTCAGGCACTGAGCAAGGAAGCAAAGAAAGTCGTACCCAGCCCTGGCTGGGGAAATGAACTCACAGGACAGGGCAGGCTGATGTGTGTACGGGGTCTCTGGATTGGGGCCTCCTGCCCACCTCTGCTGCCCTAGATCCTAGCCAGGGCTGCCATCTGCCACCTGGCCCCTCCGAGGGCTCCACTCTGCTCAGAAGTGAACCAAGCATGTCCCTTTCTCCAGTGGGGCTGAGAGTGTCAGGAAGGCCCTGGTTTCACCATAGTTCTGTGGGCAGGAGCACTGCCACTCTGCAGACTTACCCTTGAACATGGGGGCCAGCTTCCACACCCCCAGGCCCCCAATGGACGTGTACTGGCCCAGGGAGCACTCCAGCAGGAAGAGTGGGACCCCCGCAAAGATGAGTGTCAGGAAGTAGGGGATCAGGAAGGCCCCTGTGGGGTTGAGAAGAGAGATGCTCATGGTCCCAAGGCTTTGGAGAAGCCCCATTCAGAGGGAGCATCATGGCAGGGCGTTCTGGGGGTCCCAGCCATAATTTCCCTACACTCTGCCTTCAAAGTAGCACCCACAGCCAAAATGAGGTCCAAGGATGTCCTTTGCTCAAACTACATCCCTTGTTCTTTGCAAAATGATGAGGTGAAATTTTGGTATCGTTAACAAAGGACAACTGTCCTTTGGGAATCTTTTGGTAAAGGGACAAAAACAGGAAACAGGGCCGGGTCTTTAGGGGGCCCCTTCCCCTAAGGTAGCCCCAGAAAATGCCCAAGTGTGACATACTTCAAGGGGTCCAGACCCAGCTGGGAGGTGGGCTGGCCAGCACCTACCACCACCATTTTTGCCGCAAAGATAGGGGAATCTCCAGACGTTGCCCAGGCCAATGGCGTAGCCCACACAGGACATGAGGAAGTCAAAGCGGCCCTTCCATGTGTCCCGGTCTGGAAGGTCCGCCGCTTTCTTCTGCACCTTGACCACCAGAGTTTTGGGCTTGTCATTGGCCACAGGGGCCTCGCTGACCTCCGTGGAGATCTGCCCATCAGCCACCTTGCTGCCATTGGTCGCCATGTCTCGGAGTTTGGACACAGAGGTCCTGGCAGATGGACGTGTGATGTCGGCCCCGGTCCACGCAGACAGCAGGTTTGCGGCTCAAGGTCACCCTAGGAGAACAGAGGGGTGGGGTGACAGGCACAGAAGGGTGGCCAAATCCTGGAGTTGCCCCAAAATAACAAAAATAAAAGGACCCACAAACAAACTAGGGGCCAGAGAAGGCTCTCTCATCAGCTGTCTTTCTCCTGGAGGAAAGACGGTGCCTTCTGTTTCCAGACTTGTGTGTGGCGGATGTGGTGGGTTGACAGCTCCTGAACTAGCTTCAAACCTGCAAATCTGTGTCATGTGCCCTCTCTTAAGTGTCTTGCTCAGAGAAGAAAACTGAGGAGACCAAATTTCCAGGCAGCAATATTAAGTGTTCCTCATCTTTGCCTCTTGGAGTGCAATTAGATTTTTCATACCCTGAGGCCAAAGTAACCATGGCCACTGTAAGCCATGGAGGGGCTTATCATGGGGCCAACAGGGCGGTGACCCGGCTACAGGTGGTGGGTGAAAGTGGTAGATGAGCACAGACTCTAATTAATGATCGAAGTCCTCTTTCACATTTGAGGTGTGACTTTGAGAAAACTTCTTAACCTCTCTGGGCCCTGCTCTCCCTATCTTTTTTTTTTTAAGATTTTATTTATTTATTTGAGAGAGAGAGAGCACGAGAGGAGGGAGGGTCAGAGGGAGAAGCAGACTCCCTGCTGAGCAGGGAGCCGCATGCAGGGCTTGATCCCAGGACTCCGGGATCATGACCTGAGCCGAAGGCAGACGCTTAACTCTCCCTATCTTTTTTTTTTTTTTAAGGATTTTATTTATTTATTTGACAGAGAGACACAGCGAGAAAGGGAACACAAGCAGGGGGAGTGGGAGAGGGAGAAGCAGGCTTCCCGCTGAGCAGGGAGCCCGATGTGGGGCTCGATCCCAGGACCCTGGGATCATGACCTGAGCCGAAGGCAGACGCTTAACAACGGAGCCACCCAGACGCCCCTAACTCTCCCTATCTTTTAAACTGAGTATGATAATAGTACATCAGGTTGTTGTTCTTCACTTATTCAGCAAGGATTCTGTGCCTGGCAAATGGTGGGGACTTGTTACTATTTTGTCAGCAGTCCCCAAGCCTGGCGTGCTTCCAAGTTGTTTGCAAAGCTCTATAACGATAGAGTCCCAGGTCCCACCCAGGTGTCCCACATCAGAATCTCAATGAGATGAGTCCTGAATCTATGCATTTAACAAATTCTGCAAAAGGAGACCCTTATGCTGGGAGCCAGTCCCAGCCCTCAGCTGAAGAAAGACCACTGGTTCACATGACCTCTCTGACCCAAGATATTTCACCTACACTTTGTACTCTGCTTGCCTCTTTAGTTCCAGAGGCAGCATGGAGTAGAGAACGGTGTACGACATCAGACTCAGCCCAGCCCTGGGTTCAAATCTCCAGTCTGCCTTTTACAAGCTGAGTGACCCTAAGTCCTACTCTTGATTGTTCTCGCCTCAGTTTCTCCATTTATAAAATGGCAGTAATCTTATCTGGCTTGTAGAACTGTGGCAAAAATAAGCTTTCATGGCTGTACGGGTATTCTTCACCTGACTGGTTTAGAAAGAGAATTCCACACATGGTTGTGATCATTTTGGTTGTGGATGTTACCTGATGATTTTCAGCTCCAGAGCAGCTCCCTCTGCCACCCCTGGGTGCAAGCCTGCAAAGCAGAGATGAGGAGGGACCTCAGTGAGCTGGCAGGTGGTGGCTAATGGGCAGCCCTGGGCAGAGAGCAGCAGGGGAGCAGGAAGCCCATGGGAGCCCCCAAGCCGGGTGACCACATGAGTCCACGCCATGTGGTTCTAAGAACATGCTGGAAGGGGCCCGCTGCCCTCTCGGTTCAGCTGTATGGGCAGGCATGAGGGCAATGCAAGGACAGCATTCCATCATTTTATCAGAAGGAAAAAAGAAATCAACAGAGGGGCAAAAGCCCCTCAGGGCCCAACTGGGAGCCGACAAAGGCAGCTGAGATTTTTCTCCATCCCCTAACCAAACGTGCAGAAATGTTTTAAAAGGCCATGTAAGCAGACTTCAAAATAATTTATTTAGTATGATCCTATTTTTGCCCACCCCCCCAATCTATTCATTAAAAAAAAAAAAAACCTCCAAAACCCTAAGGATATATCTTAAGGCATTCACAGTGATTAGTTTATATGTGACTTTTGTTTCCTTTTTTGCACTTTTCTGGATTTTTATAATTTCTAAATTTCTGCAAAAAATTTAAATTAATCAAATAACACAGAATAAACTTATGGAACCCTCAGAGCAAACAGGACTGCGTGAAACAATGGTCTGGGGACTCTGAGATGTAGGAGCGGAGCCAAAGTAGTGTGTGGCCCCAAATGGCCTCCTCCTTCAGCTCGGCCGCACTGGGGGAACCCTGATTGCTGTGCACTCGCCTTCCAGCCCCTCACATGCAGTCCTCATCACCAAACACCACTGTCTCTGCCTAGAGTTCACAGAAAACCAGACTACCTTCGGACAATCCAAACCTTACTGCCAACCCTGTTTCTTATTCTTCAAGATGACCCATCTGGTTCCTGACTTGGGTCTGGCACCATCAGAAGGAACTCCAGATAGGGTAGGAAGGTAGGGTGACCTCCCATCATCAGGGATGATAGCCCATCTTGTGGTCTACCAGGAAGTCTTGGGATATGCAGGGGAGAGAGCTGCCTTAGGAAAGGGTGTGTGGGGGTGGGGGTGGTTAGCCATTAACTGTCAAATCAATGATGACCTTAACTGTCCCCATGACCTACCCTTGTGGGCTCCAGCCACCATGTTTGTTCAAAAGGATCCAATCACCTTGGACCAGGGCTGATCACCTGACTCTGGCTAGTCAATCAAAGCTCCTTCCCTGGGAATTTGGCATGAGGCTGAGAAAGAAGGCCAGCCTGTCCGGGGAATTGGGAACTCTTAGGCAGCTCTCTTCTGCCCACCTGTACTCAGAGGAGCAGGGAGAGTTGGTCTGCTGAGGAGGAAAGAAATTAGAGGTCAAAAGATGGACAGTCTTGAAAGCATTTGTCTTTGCCATTCCAGGCTTTCTTAAGACTGGCTACATTCCAATGCTCAGAATTTACAAAGATAGCATCCCCACTGTGGTAAAATAAAATTCCCTGTTTTTGCTCACGTTGGTGCAGGGGATGTCTGCTGAAGTCTTGAATCTCTGTTCTCTTACCACTTGACTAAGTTCTCAGGAAGGCTTGTAGCCCTATGGGAACAATTTCTGGCCTCCGCTCTGGATATACTTGTTGCTTATCCATGGAGACTCAAACCAAACTCCAAAATCTACTATGCACTGGACCTCAGATTGCCCCACACCACGCAGGGAGAGACAGACGGACAGACAGACAGGTGCAGCTCCGGCTCACTCCCAGCAAGGAGGCGAGATGGTAGGGCGTGTTTAAGGGGGTGAAACATGGTGTGTGTGTCCTTTGAAGAAACCATTCAACATCAACACAGAGGAGAGGTGGAAGGTCGGGAGGAAGGAGAGTTCCGCCCCCTCCCTGAGCACATTTAGCATCCCCCTCGTGCAGAGGCCAGAGAGATCAGAGACCACGGCTGCTTGAAGAGCTCAGCATGAGGAAGGCACACGCGCTATCTTCGGAATATGGGAAAGATCCGGGCAGGTGCCTGTAACCGCCCTCTGAAGAGCCACATAAGCAGATGGAGCTTTCCTTTCAGAAGACGAAAATGTGAAGATCACAGTGTAAGGCCGCCAGCTCATACAACTGGTGCTTCCTTGGGGATTCCTATGGAGAAGCCCCCTGGGCTGCAAGGCAGTGAGAAGGTGCTACATCAGAGACCTTGGCTCCCCTTGAGATTTACTAGCGCTGGGCATGTTCCTCCCCCTTTTGATCTTCATCTGTAAAATGGGGAAATAATAATAATCTTTCATTCATACGGTTGCGGTGAAGGATAAATGAGATCACGCATGTAAAGCATTGTGCAAGAACACCTGGCTCAGAGCGAGGGCTCAGGTCATCTCGGCCGTTCTCCTCATCCTGATGTTGCCAGCTGTGTACGGATCGTGGTTCCTAACCTGCGAGGCACAGCGGTGTTGACACTATTACGACTAACAGCAGCTAACGTTTATCGCGGGCTTATTAGCCAGGCCCTCCAGAGACTTGCAGCATTTTCAGAAGACGGATGGAAATTGTCCTTTTAGCCTCCATGGGGGAAAACTAGCTAATAAAAATTTCAAATCTCCCCACTTTGGGCTCTCTGTATACCAACTGAAGAGTGGTCTAGCCCATCCCCTTGGGCCAGGCAGAAGCTGGGAGTGGTACATTTGTGTGTTTGTCAGTAAAATAAAGGATTATTCCATAATAAGTCAAGTCTGGCAGGAACAAAAGTCAAAGCCTCTAGTAGATGGGACAAAAACGATCAAGGGATCCCCGTTAGTTAAAAGGCCTGAGACCCGGAGCTTACAGACAACACTTCCAGAAGCGGCCTCGCTCAAACACCCGAGGAGTAGCTGCTGACGAATTTTCATTCCCGACACCAGCTGGTTAACCTGTTGCTTCCCTCTCTCACGAAAAACAGCACATGGAAAGCATAGGCACGTGCAAGTGCCCAGCAAAGGAATCTGGCTATCTTTCTAGAAAATGAATGATTTTGGAAGCAGGAGCCCCTGCTAGCCTTTCCTGGAGGCAGGATGCGCTCTGCCGGGCAGGGGCTGCCCCAGGTTGGAGCATGGCTCTGCGGACCCACAGCAGAAGGACCTTCCATCTCTCCACCCCCTCGACAGCGCGGCCCTCCTCTACCTGCTGGCCGAGTGGGTCAAAGGAATGCCTCTCACCGCTTCATGATTTGGGGCATTTTTCCAAGGCCTTCTTCCAGAATCTTCTGGTTCTTCCTCGTCAGGTGACAATATTCGGCAGACCAAGGATCTGGCTGCATGTTCCTCCGAGTCCTTAATGTTTCCCCATATTAACTGAATTCCACCGAAGCAACGTTCAAAAGGGCACAGTTCATGTGAGACCACAGTGACACATCCTCTGTATTCACTCACCTACTCATTCACTCCTTCCTTCATTCATCAAGTATCTGCTCATTGTGTGCTGAAATGCGGATGGAACAATCATTTCAAGCCCTTTGTATTCTGAACCAGAGTCTGAATCAGGGAAACTAACAGGAGCCAGCAGAAAGATTACATTTTGTAAATATTTACCGAGGGCCTAATGTGTTCATGGAGCTGGGCTGGACATGTGGGTCGCAAGGATTAATAAGACAAGGTCCATGACCTTGACAAGGTCACAGCCTAGAAGGAGAAATATCTCGGCCTGTAGCCAATCATAGTACCCTGTGATATGTGCAGCAAGAGTGTATGAACAAGACACTGCAGGGCTTAAAGGAATGATTGAATTCAACCAGAGAAGGCATCCCAAGGGTGCCTGGATGGCTCAGTTGGCTAAGCCTCCAACTCTTGGTTTTGGCTCAGGTCATGATCTCAGGGTCATTGAATCGAGCCCTGCATCAGGCTCCGTGCTGAGTGTGGAGACTGCTTGGGATTCTCTCTCTCCCTCTGCCCCTCCCCTGCTCTCTTTCTCTCTCTCTAAAGTAAATAAATTAATTAATTAAAAAAAAAAAAGAAGGCATCCCAGATGAGGGGACATTTGAACTGGGTTTTGAAGGTTGAATAGGTGTTCATCAGCCTCAAAAAGAGGGAAGGGCATCCCAAGTGGAGGGAAATGCAGGAACAGAAGTAGAAAGGTTTGAAGATAGGAAGGTCAGTTTGTGACGGACCTTGAAAGCCAGGCTAAGGAACTTAGAGACCAGTTGCAGGGATGCAACAGGGGTGATGATGTGATCGGATTAGTATTATAGAAGAAGACTCACTCAGGGAGGCTCTGGGAAGGAGTTAAAGAAAGAGACTCGAGGCAGGAAAGTGGTGAAAATGTTCCCATGAATCTGTTCCTTCCTCGATTTGCCATTTGAGACCAAGTCCTAAAACCATCAATAAAAATGGGGCCAGACCAAGCAGAAAGAATACCTCTGCCAATCCCTGAGTGAGGAAATGCTTTATAAGAAAAAAAAATGAAGTTGGAAGCTCTAGATCAGAAGTGGCAAAATGGGTCAGAATTGGCCCTTGGGCTGGTTTAATTTGGCCTGAACAAAAATTTTTTTCAGTTTGAAGTAGGAGCCAGAAATATGACTCTCTAGGATACATTATTTCAAACAGAGGGAACAGCAAGTGCAAAGGCCCTGAGGCAGGAATAAGCTTGGCATGTTTGAGAGTCAGCATGGAGGCTGTGCTGGCTGGAGTCCAGTATGGGAGGAAACAGAACCAGTCAGAGGCGGGCAAGGGCCAGATCACACAAGGTCTCAGAGACCACAGCAAGGAGTTCAGACTTTCTTCTAAACAGGATGAGAGAGAGTAGAGGGTGTAAGTGGTAGGCGAAATCTGACTTACGTTTAAGAGTCTCACTGTGGTTGCCCAGAAGAGGCTGCAGAGGGGCAGGGGTGGAAGCAGGGAGGCTCATTAAGAGGCTGAGAGTCCAGGTGAGAGAGGACAGTGACTTGAATGGTGGCAGCTAGGGCAGAGGCGATGAGGAGTGGGACCAGGGATCTCTTCTGGAGGTGGGGCCTGCAGGCCTTGCTAGCAGATTGGCTCTCAGCAGCCTAGGCCCGCACAGATGGCAGGCTGGGGGGAGGGGAGTGTGTGGCAGCCGCCTTGGACAATCCCCGATCTGTCCCACTGCATCAGAGGGACCGGTGGCTGCGTGGGGTGGGGACTTGGGCAGAGGCCAAAAGGCCAAGGCCAGTGTCTCAGGGCTGCCACTGTCCAAGGCTAGGGCTGGGCCCAGAAAGAGGCTCAGAGGGAGGGGGGGCACCAGGAAGAGCCAGGAAGGCAAGAAGGGGAGCAGCAGGTTTGGGAGTCGGGGCCCCCATTCCCTCCCATGGCGCTGTGCATACTCCTGCTTTGTCTTGCTCCCATTCTGTAATTACAGAAATTACAGAGGCTTGCTTCATACTGCAATCACTCTACTTGCTTTTATTTCTTTTTGGAACTCTGCAGTTCAAGAAAAAAATTAATATTGGGTTTGGCTTCATTCCAAAGGGAAACATAATGCAGTTTATTTTCTGCTTTAGGGGGAAAATGCTAGGCTCAATAAATTGGACAGGCTTTATTGAGCATCTGTTGTGTACCCAGACCCATGCCAGCTCCTATCAAGGGAGAAGAGCCAGCATTTATTGAGCACCTACAGTGTGCCAGGCATTTCACAGGTGCTATATTATCCAGTCCTCATTCCATCTCTGTAAGCCAAAGGCTATTTCACCCAGCTGACAGATAGGGAAACTGAGACTTGCCGGTTTGCGGCTATGATGAAGGAGTCTCAGACTGCTTGGTGATTCAAGGCCTTGCTATCCAAAGTGTGGTTCTCCACGAGGCAACATTGGCATCACCCAGAGGCCTGTTAGAAATGCAGGATCTTGGGCCCCACTCCAGACCCATGGGATCAGAAGCTGCATTTTAAAACTCCCAGTGATTCGGGTGCACACGGAAGCTTTGGAAGCCGTAGGTCAGGGATGCCCCTGATTATTTCACAGAGCTTGATTCCAGTCCCTGTGTGACCAGGGGCTAGATATTTACTGTGCTTGAGTATCCGTTTCCTCAGTGGTAATTTTGGACTCCTGTACTCCATAGGATGGTTGTGAAACTCTGAATCGAGATAATGCATGGAAAGAGGCTGGTGAGAGCAGAGGGCCTGGTGCACAGGAAGTGCTCAATAAACAGCAGCTTAGATTGCTATTCAAAGAGATGAATGGCCGGGGAAGTACTTTGTAATTGAAAAACATGGCACAAATATGAGGACCAATTAATAGCTGATAATCACGTGCAGAAGGTTGGGTGGAGGATAGAAGTGGGCAGGTGGATGCCATGCTGTGGGCAGCCTTTAACACCACCTGCTCTGACGGTTAGGGAGGGACCCCTAGAGAGGGTGCTCTGATGAAGAAGGGGCAGCTGGAGAGGGTCTACAAGGCCTCAGGACTTAGGTCTCAGAGACCCGAGTCTGGGGGTGAGGAGTCAGTCTTTGCCAGGATGCGAGCTGCAGGCAAACTGGACACCGCAGGTCTACATGGTAGGTCCTTCTCCTTGGACCCTCACAGCCAGTGGGGCTTAGGGCCAGGACCTATGCAGCCTCCGTCCTGCTCCAAACTTGTTCTCTGCCACACTGGTACCCTTGGTCTATAACAGCAATCTACAGATGAAGAACAAGGCCCAGAGAGGGCTGGTGGCTGGCCCAAGGTCACACAGGACACAAACGGTATGATCCTTGGAGACCCCCACGACCCCAATTCTCAGCTCATTACACATTCATACTCAAGAGATGAAGGAAAGCAGCCTCACATCTTGGCACAAACTCCTCACCTGCCTCAACATACCTGAGACATAATTTGCAGAGCCAGGCACGTTTCTTAATGGCATCTGTTGAATACCTACACTTCACAACATCCCACTGTGACTTTCAAGTAAGTTACTTATTTTCTCAAAGTGCTGGTTTCCTCATAAGGAAATGGAGCCAACAGGAACCACTTCATGAGGAATGAGGACTGGATTTGAATTTTCTAGCGCTGTGCCTGGCCCAGCAAGTGCTAAATACACTGAAACTAAAATGATTACTGGTTCCATTTTGCAGATGATGGTACTGAGGCTCAGAGAGATCAAATGACCTATCCAAGGTCACACAGGATTTAACCCAGGCTCACAGTCTGGTGGTATCTGCTCACCAAGCAGGTGCCTCTCAGACATGGGCCTGTGTGAAATTCTCTGAAGCCTTTAGATGTAGCCTTACCACTTATTTGAGCCTTTCTGCTGGGTTCTGAGGGGAAGAGATGTGACTACACGTAGTTGAGTTTCCCCAGCCTCACAGCCCCATGCAGATAAGGAAACCCAGGCTCAAGCCCTTCCCCTCTGCTTGCAGCCTCTGAGAACCTGGAATTCTGGTTTTCTGGGGGTGCCCCCAAAGCCAGAATGTAGGAGAAGGCTAGAGAACCCACCCGCCCACCCCCAACAACCAGAGTGTGAAAAAAAAAATCAGCTTTATAACTGCTAGAGGCTTAACAGACCCATCTAAAGGTGAAATAAACTCCAGAAGTCGAGCTTCTCTTTCTTTTGTGGTGGCACACAGGAAAAAAATCCCTAACTTTTCATTAACAAAGAAGGAAAGAAAAGGAAGAGCTCAGAGTGCAGGAAAGAAGTGAGCCCAGCACTTACTAACATGCCAGGGTCTTCTCTAAATGATTTATGTGTATTAACTATTCTCACTCCCTCCCTGTTTACTGATGGGTAAACTGAGGCACAGAGAGCTTAAAGTGGCTTGCCAAAGGTCTCACAGCTAGGAGCAAGGGGAGCTAAGACGAACCCAGGCAGCCGGGCTCCTGTGTCCATGCTCTTAAACACTCTATTCTGCGGTCTCTAGTGGGATACCCAAACCCCACTTTTAGGGTGTGTAAGAGTGGCCCATTTCCAGCAAGCAACTCCCTCCAGGACAAATCCCCATAAGGACAAGGCCTGCCACTCTTTTTAAGAAACCCAAGGGAGGCTGCTGAGGTCTGGCTCCCTGAGAGGCTAACTTGTCACCATGGCTGATTGGGCAGACCTGCCAGTGTCTCAGGAGCCAACAAGAGGCCACATGGGATCCAGGCTGAGCAGCTCTCCCTAGGCCCCAGGAGCTAGAGGCTCTAATTAGCGTCCCCCAGGGGGGGGTGTCAGCCAGCCCCAAAGGGTGGTGATCCCCTCTGGGAGTCCCCAGCTCTCCTCCAACTGCACATACGGGCCCTGTGTGCCACAGCAGAGGCCTGCCTTCGGGCCACGTCTGCAGGGCAAAGAGGGAGTGTGGCCAGCTGGAGTCTCTGGAGCCGCAGGCCCCGAGTGGGAATCCACTGCACACATCACCAGCTGTGTGATTTCCAGCCAGCCCCTTCTGCTCTCTGTGCCGTGGTTCTCCTCCATGGGCAAGGAGAGGAGCCAGACCGCGCCTTCTAGCTCCCCTTCTACTCCGTGTCCTCATTCTCATCTCACCCTGTGTGTCTAGCTCATCCAATCAGTGGTTTGCTAACAATTGTCTGCAAAGCCCGACTGAGCACCTCCTCTTGTCAAGGCAATTTTCAATCCAATCCAGCCCGCATGGACCGTGCACATCCGGGTAGCAGGTCCCACACTAGGTGCAAGGGAATAAAGATGCCAGTTGGAGTCTGGGCCTGCTGCCATTGGGCTCTCGGGACAGCTGGGCCACAGGTAACCAGCATGCATGGGATAATTTCTTCATCAGCCCAGAGTAGGAGGGATGGCCCCCTTGGCAGACAACTGGGAGAGAATGGCACTGTGCCCCTGACAGAAGGGGACAGAAGTGGGGAGGTTCTCTTTATAACCACAGGCAGAGAAAGCGGACTTGGAATCCTTACCTTACCCCAAGCCTAGCTGCTGGTCCATTCTGGGCAGAGAGAACAGGGGGAAAATGCATAATGCATTTAGGGCCAATGAGGAGCCTGGCATGGCTGGCTAGAAGCTGGGGTGACTTAAGGAACGTTACTGGAGAGGTGGAAAGCAGCAATAAAGGGCTTTGAATGCAGGAAAAGGGGGTGCACTGTATCCTGTAATAAGAGCAGTGACCACACTGAACATTTATTAAGTGCTTAATATGTTTAGTGCATTTCACAGATGATCATATTTACCTCTCACCACACCCCACTGCACAGATGTGGAAACTGAGGCTCAGAGCAGTAAAGCACCTTGCCCGTGGTCCCAGATCTAGGAGGCTTGATTCCGGAGCCCATGCTTCTAACCCCTCTTCCCCACCTTGGGCACTGGGGGTGGGAGGAACTTGGGGGAAACTGGAGCCTTCAAAAGTGGGGAGATTTGATCTGATGATGACTTGGCAGGAGCCTGGCACCGGGGGTGGGGAGGAGATGGGGGATGGGAGGACAGCACCGGAGCTGGGATCATGGTGGGGCTGAAGGCGAAGGCCTGTCACTATTCACAACTTGACTTCTATCCTACTAATGGCTATTCAGTCTTATCTCCCCAGCTACATTGTCACCTCTATACAGATGGGACCCGGGTCTTGGACTTGCCCTGTTTCCCTCACAGCCGCTCAAACAGTGACAGATGTATACATGCTGTCCTGAGTTCCACCTTCCGTCCCCACCTGTCACTCTGTCCCTCTGTGACAGGAGACGTTGTTATTATAAGTCCTCAAGAAACGTCTGCCTCTGGGAAGGTGGCACTGGTCTCCGAAGCGGCGGTGTGCTGGTGTTTATAAGGGCGCCCTCAGGAAAACGAACAGAAGGCTGATTCTGGGGTGTAAATGTTCGCACTGCAGCACGTTCAGGGTGCCACCGTGAGGTCACAGGACTGTGAGGAGATGAGCACACTCTGGGAACCGGCTCTTGCGTGCTTCCCGTACGGAGAGCCCAGACCTCGCCTCCTCCACGGACACTGGAGCGGACAGCGCCGCTCCTGCAGATGCCTGGGGCCCAGAGTCCAGCTGTCCGTGGGTGCTGACGAGTGGGGAGGGACGGAGCGAGGAGGGCAGGAAGGAGGAGGAGAAAGGAGAGCAAAGAAAACCAGAGGGTCAGGGGAGCAGCAGAGAGGTGAGAGCAGGGGCACAGGAGGAAGACGGAAGGAAAAAGAAAAAAATAAGGACAGTGGAGAAGGGGTGCTGTCCCTTTCCTGTGGGCTGTGCAAGGCTCTACTCTGTGATCTCATGATAGCCTCCGGAGAACCAACGAAGGAGGGGGCCTGTGTTTCAGCAGGAAGAAACGTGGTGGCAGAGCCCACAGTCTCGAGTGGTTGAGGAGCTGTGACCCCGGACGCAGGTGGCAGGGTCTGCCCAGCTGGCTTCCTCCCTTTGGTCTAACTGGATTTGCTGGGGGCCAGCCCTTCTGTCTGTGCCCATCAGTCTGTCCGGACGGCTCAAGGCACCTACTTTGAGGTACCCTGTGCCAGGCACCGGCCTCGGGGCCCTCACTGTCCTGTTCCAGGCTACGCCTTTCCCCCTCCCTTCCTTCGCCGGCTGTGTGCAATTTTGCAGCTCTGTGCTCCAGGGGCTGCCTCTGAAAAGGCCCCGGCTCACCTAGTCAGAAAGGATTCATTCAGATCAGGAAATGAGGGTGACATGCTGACCACCTGACATTCTTTCACATCACTCTTCGCCTTTTAAGACACACTTGTAAGAAAACCCGGGGGGTTACATCACCGCTCTCTCCTGTTCACGATGTGCTTGAAGGACTCTGAAGGGCATTAGGATAAACGCCCTTTAAAAACTCAGACTGGGGGAAAAAGGAAAACACAGCACTGCAGGGACGGGCTGAACTAAATGATAATCTGTAATAAGTCACACGCAGACACGCCGCCTACATGGAGAGCTGACTCGGCGTCACAGAATAGCACTTCCGCGGCGAAGGCACTGGGCATTTCTTCGGTTCATTATCAAGCTTCCACACCCGGGGCTCCATTTACAACTCTGCAGGCTTTATTGGCTCCATTCTAGAGATGAACACACTGAAGCCCCAAAGATAAACTGTCTGCATCCAGATTACAGTAAGAAGCCGCAGGGATCTCAAACTGATGGCCTGCGGGGGCCGAGCGGGTCCCCATCTGTGTTTGGTTCAGTGGTATCAGAATTTTAAAACTTGAACTTGCAGGTATTGGGGGGAGAGAGTAGGCATGAGTTTTCCAGTTTACTGTAAGTCCCGCCATGACTATTATCTTGTTCCTGATCCCTTGACTCATTTCTTTGACCTGCCTGGCTCTCAGTGGACCTTGAGTTTGCAATCTAGTCACTCCCGAAAGCTCATCTTCTAAGTGGTAGAAGGACAAAGTTACTCTTTCCCCTTCTCTAGGAGATGGGCAAAACTCTCAGGGATGGTAGCGATCAAAAACACACATTCACTATTGTAATTGTAATTTTATATCTGGGAAACAACAAATCCTATTGTTCTTTTAATACAAGCTCAGTTGGATTTTAAAACAATGTTGAGAGACACTGCTTTAGAATATTTTGCAAGAACGAGGAGGGTGTGTATTTTTGGAGTTGATTAAGGGTCAGATTCCAGGGTCTCGAATATTTCCCACAAGAGAAAGCTGATTTTATCTTTAAAAGACTCAAATGAATGCTCACTTTAGCCAACGCATCTGTTCTTGATTCATTCACTTAGCTTTCTAAAGGAATCTTTATAGAATGAATCTCCCCTTCTTTGTAAAGTGAAAAATCACATGCAGCAAGAAAAACCTACCCATTTGGGAGAATGGGATTTTTACTGAGCACATTTTAAGTCCATGGCCAATGAACAAACTCATGAACACCTTCCACTGGGGATGTCAAAGGGTATTCGGAGGTTGATCTGTCAGCTAGGACAGGGGCAGGCAGGACAGGGGCAGGCAGAACAGGGGAGTGGTTAAGGGCATTGGCCCTGAGGGCAAGAAAACCCTCAGAAGCTGTGTGACCATGGGTTAGTCCCCCATCCTCTCTAAGACAGAGGTGATGATACCTACGTTTAGCTACTATGAGGATTAAATGAGATAATACGTAAAGTGGTTAACACAGAACCTGGTACAGAGGAAAATGCTTGCTACCTGGCAGATATTATCATAAATCACTTGATTAGGGCTAATATTATTTGTTTTGTTTTGTTTTTGATAGCTATGGGAAAAAGTCCTGGGCAGAAAGCCACAGTTATCTTAACTTATAGGCAATCAATAGAAGGGAACAGTGCCAGCCACCGGGAAACGCTGATCAAATCAAGCTCTCAGAGCAAATTGTTCATTAAACACGATTCCCGAAGTGGATGTGTGTACCTTTCCTGCAATTAGCACATTCGTTCAAATCCCAGTTAAATGTCAGCCGTCTTCATGTGTCCACTGAATGAGTCCCCCTCACCCCTCTCCCGCCGGCCTGAGTCGGAGGTGTGGGAATCCGAGGTCTCTAGGTTCATTGCTTCACACTCTGTCATCCAGCCCCAGGATCAGCAACGAACAAATGACCATCCCTCTCTGGGAATCCAGAAACAGGTTGCTATCTCTGGGGGTGGATTTGCTCAGACGGGTTTGCGGAAACAAACAAAATGGTTGCTTGCCTCCCAGTCATCAGGATCCCAGCTCTCACCATTGCTTTTAAAACAGCCCAATGCCTGAGTCCAGCACCCTCTTTCTGCTTCCCAAAAGGAGTGGGCTTGTCTGCCAGTTCCATCACATCTTTGCCAGCATGCAAATGATACACTTCGGCGTTTCTCGGGGTGTTAACCCCATGCTCCCCAATCTCCGATGAGGGGAGTAAATATTTTGCACTAGCTGTGCAGGAGGGAGAAATGAAAGAGCGTGGGTGAGAGTATTTATTTTCCAAAAGGGTTTACAGCATGGGGTCATTTAGATAGCTGGCAGAGAGAAAAGGCAATTTCCCCCAGCGTGGTTCGCACATGGGCTTTTAGGGAGAGCACGCTGCAGTGAGGTACATCAATCATGCTTTCCAAATGCAAAATATTGATGTATATTTTTAGTGATGGGGGCTGTTCATTTGTTCCACTGATATTCACCAGCCTGGAATGAAGAGCTCAGTTATTCATCATTCTTATCCTCACTTTAGCCAGTTCCACTCTTCCGACACCACAAATTACAAGCTGATACATGGTTGGGAGCCGCTCCTTCTCCTAGCCTCTCCTCTCTGGTTAATAATCCTAGCTACTGTTGATTGAGCTATGCTCAGGAGCCGGGTTTGACGCTCTATCTACCGTACCTTATTTGGTCTTAGAACAATCCTGAGGGAAGTCTGTTATTGTCCCCGTTTTGCAGATGAGGACATGGAGTTTCAGACAGGTGAAGTGACTTGTCCAGGGTCACGCAGCTAGGAAGCGGCAGGGCGAGATTGGACTTTGGCACCAACGGTGATATGGGTAGCTAGCTACCTTGCTGTAATGTTTCCCCGCTCCTCCTGGGCTGGAATTGTCATCCCTGGCCTGTCCGAATCTCCATGAGCACTCTCTTCTGCAGTCTTTAGAGGGGTGGAGGTGCCCTGAGTGCAGTGCTCAGAGCTGGCTCCCTTCTGGCTCCCCATCCCACGCACTGCCTGTGCTCCCCACGGGCCCCTCAAACCCTCCCCGGGGCCCAGACTTCCGACACCAGTCTGAAGTTTTGATCCCAGCTCCACGTCTCGCCCGGCTGTGGGACCTGGGGGAAGAGTCAGTTCACCTCTTTTCGCCTTACTTCGTGCCTCCGTGAAGGGAAGGTAATTGTCCCTCTCTGCCAAGGCTGTGGCAAGGATGGAACTAGGCGAGGCGAGTGTCCCCCCAGCTGTCCCCACCCAGCCAGCCCGAATCTCCTTCTCGGGGGAGCTCAAACCCCAGACACAGTCCCCCCTGCATTCGTGCTCACTCACTCCAGCAGGTCCCGAATCAGCATTCAACACACATCTCTCTGCCTGTACAACACCATTGTCTCCCGAGGACACAGGCTCCGTTGTCACGGCAACCAGAGTCCTTCCACCAACTCTATTTAATAATTTCTCAACAGTGGAGCTGGGCTGGCTTAGGGCAGGGGAAGGAGCGCTGGGTTAGGGGTTAGAAGCTCTGGGTCCTAGCGCCTGTGGCCCTAGGGCTCCTCCCCCCTGGGCCTCAGTTTACTCATCTGTAACCCAGGGGAGTCTGAAATGAGTGGATTTTGTGGCTTTCTCTGGCCTAGAAAAACCTAAGAAACGGTTCTCCAGGTCCAGGAAGCAGGAGGTAGGGGACTGGAGCCACTGGAGAGCGGATGGAAGTTTGAATGACATCCTAAATCCACAAGAAGAACCAGAACCTACCCTTAGTGACCAAACTCTCTCCTTCTGCTGAATTGCCCACCAATATGTCACTTTTCAGATGTTTATGCCATCTCCACGACCCTCTGGGTTCAGAGCTGGGGGTGGTTAGGAGACACAGTTTTGCCCGCAGCCATCACAGCCCTGACTCTCCCCATTTTGCAGATGTGTAAACTGAGGCTCAGAGGGCAAAAGAGTTGTCCATGGTCAACTGGTCAAGATCGTCCAGGAGGTGGAAAGTCCAGCTGTCCAGGAAGGCCAGAGAAGAGAGCCAGTCCACCCGCCTGTCGTGCCTTACTCTCAGCCCACGGCCGAATGTGCTCTGGCCCCCACCTTGTGGCCTCTGGCTCTCACTGAAGAAGACTTGTAGATCATAAAAAGCAAGAGGTAAGTACCTATGCTGTGTCCCACTATGCTGGGCCCGGAGACGCCAGAAGACACAGCATTCCTGCTTGTAGGGAATGTACAGTTTTGACTGTGAGCCGCTCGTCCAAGGCTGGAAACAATGCCTGATTTGTCTACACAGCCCACGGTAGGACATGGCATACAGAAGGTGCTCAAAATTGTACCTGGCCCCATTGTTTGCCCACCTCTACCTCTGAAGGTAACTTGTCTAGACCCCCAGAGGCCTCTATGACAATGTCCCAGAGGGGCCACCAACATCCCTGGCTCCAAGGAGCCATTGCGGACCCCACGCTGGGGAGGGGACCAGTGTGGCCAGGCTTTGTGGCTCCTGGCTTGGCCCCGTGGTTGGGGAGGGGGGCGGTTCAGCCTCGGCCCAGGTCCACGGCACCGCTTTTCGGCATGGCCACGGCCAGCCCAGCGGCACTATTAAACTCATCCCGGGTCGGCATTTTCATTTAACACCCGCGGCATAATTAACAGTGCTGTCTCTGCTCTGTCATTAGAGGCATTCACTGCCGTTTGGAGAAAGGGCTCTCACCGTCCCCAGTCATTAGTCTGGGGAGGCTATTCTGGGGGAAATGGAGGAGGAAGCAGGGCGTGCAGCCATCCTTCCCCTCCCCTTGCCTGGAGAGCCAGCGCCGGGCTTGGGGAGCAGCCCATCATCCAGTCCAGTCCAAATCCCTCGGCTTTATGGACTGAGAAAGCAAAGTCCAGAGAAGGGCAGGACACCTGCCCTTTATCCCCTGCAAGCTCGAGTCCTGCACAGAATGCAAGCCCAGGACTCAGGGTCCCGCAGACCTAGATCTGAGTCGCAATTCTGCGGCACGTCAGTGGGCCGACCCTGGGCAACCATGTGAGCTCCCTGGGCCTCAGTTTCCTTATGGAGGATCCTAGAACAGCGCTTGTCAAGTCCTCAGCTCAGTGCCTGGATCACAGTCAGAGCTCAAAGGCCAGGAAAGGCTTGTAGCTATCTGATCATTTGCTACCAACCTGTTAAAAATGGATGCATTTAAATTCCATCTTCACAGAATACTCTTTGGTATGACAACTTCTTCCCCGTTCCCAAGCCCACTTTTTTTTTTTTTTTTAAATCATAGGTGAGCCCTTGATCTCAAGTTCTGAAAACATCTGACATGGGAGCAAAGGGACAAATGGACTCAGGCAGCAGGGGAGCTGGACCTCAGAATCAAGGGCATGGGAACCTTTGGCTTTGGTCACTTTTATTTTGTATAGTTGACACTCTGCCTCAGTGAGTCAAAGCCCCGGTCTCCTCCACTGTGACCTCCACTCAGGTGCTTTCCAGAGGTACTGGGTAGCATGAAAACGCATGTGGGGGTCGGCATTAGCAAGGCCTGGGTTCAAACTCTGCTGTGCAAGCCAGGGTGACTCTACCTTCCTCAGCCTCCAGGTCCTCCTCTGGCCGCAGGGACCGTAGCACCCATCCCCCTTACCCCTATCTGCTAGCATCCTTCTCACCAGCCTCAGGAGGCCCAGGACTGGTGCCCAGGGGACGCGCCATGCTCAGTGGCTGGGGACCGGCTGCCCGGGCAGGGAGGGGAAGAGTCAAATTCTCAGGTGCCCCTGCCCCCCAACACCCAAGAAGGAAGCTCCCAGAACTTGTGATTTTTCATCATCTCCAGCAAGGGCAGAGGGGAAGTGGGGTAATGGCCAGAAGAAGTAACTGACTCTCTCCCCTCTCTTACCCTCTTGGCTGGAAAGGACTCAGAACCACTCAGCCTGCTCCTCCAACAGGTCCCAAACAACCCAAGGCTCACCTATGAATACTGCCCCACCCCCTTCCTGGTTGCTAGGGCCCTGAGATCCTTCTAGATAACCTCACAGGGCCCCTGGTATATTTATTTTCACCCAAATCCACCCAGATAAGCATGTTTGTGTTCATGCACTGTCTGAGAGTGATCATCCCTTCCTTTCCCCCCAAATCTGGCTACCGCTGGGGGCCCCCTGGCCAAATGAGCACACGTCAGACTCCACAAGCTCTGGGCATAACTGAGGAGATGTTAGCCTCTGGCTGGAGCTCAGAACGACACGGAAGGCTAAAACGATGCCGGGGCCCTTTCTCACACTGCATGGCTGTGCCTTCCCACACCATCCTGCCATCAGTCCCTGTGTGCTTGGGGTTCTGCCTGCCACAGATCGGGCTCATCGGGCTCCTTCTCAAGGGGCAACCTGCTGAATTCGGACTTGGATTTCGTAAAGGTGAATCCCATCAGCTGGGAATCCAGAGGTCAGGGATTAGTGTGTTTCAGGGCTTGCTGAGCCTCAGTTTCCCCAGCCAAAGGATGGAGATAATAATGGCAATAATAATAACAATAATATTTTCACTTGGAACCCGCCGGGGCTGTTGCAAACTTCGACTATAAAATTCTAAAATTTGAGTCAAGGTCATTCTGACTTGGGCTTTATGAGAACACTAGCTTTAAAAAAAATGTCTCTTTTTGTCTGACAGAGGATTCTTCTCCAGGATATTAAGGACCATATTTTCTTCCCCTGGAATACTTCTTACAGGATCAAAAGACAGAACGGCTTCAAGAACATTCTTCTGCAAACCGCAAAGTACTCTTCTGATGACCAGGAGTTTTATCAGCACTAAGTTCTGGCAAACTGCAATATTGATACCAAATGTTGTTGCTTACCTCCCGTGGCTACTGCCCTCTCCCTGGACAGAACCTCCTTACCAAACAATAAGGCCATGAAAACAGCCTGCTGTCAATGTCTTTCGGGGCGTCTTTGACCTTGACTGTCCCTCTAGCCAGGGCTCAGCTGTGTCAGGAGCTGGCTTGCAACATCCATCCTGCAGACATCATGCACTGACAGGTGGGCAGAGCCGCAGGTCACCGTCCGAGGCAGCCACCAACTCCTGCATCCTCTAGCCTGGTCTGAATGCCAGGATCCCATCCAGCCCCGGAAGCCAGGGGCCTCTCTTGCAGCCAAGAGGGCCCCTGGCACCCTAATGTGGCCTGTTCCACCTAGCTGCACACCCCCTGCTTTTAAAGAGCCATGGCCAATCATTCTGCAAGACCTGGCCTCCTTGTAATTTCCAATTTGTGACAAATGTAAAAATAGAAGGCCATTCGATGCAGGAGGTTCACATCAAATTGGATGCCGCTTTCGTGTCATGTCAGATCATGGTAAACAGAGCTGATGACTTCGTCGGCCACTCTCAATGGCTTCCAGAGCAGTGAGAGGGTAAGCAACAAATTTGGGGACACCTAAGAGTTAGGGAAAGGTGGCTGGGTGCACAACATTAAAACCAGCTTTA
Source organism: Phoca vitulina (assembly GCF_004348235.1). Classification (NCBI taxonomy): domain Eukaryota; kingdom Metazoa; phylum Chordata; class Mammalia; order Carnivora; family Phocidae; genus Phoca; species Phoca vitulina. Next base: position 40,904,053 of record NW_022589716.1, on the reverse strand, counting down.
AATGAACTCGAAGTCTAGCTCACAAATATGCTGTAAGATGCAGGGCACTTGAGTGCAGATCCCAGTTGTACACCCTAGCAGCTGAGGGACCTCTGGCACAAACTCATCTCTCCGTGCCTCAGCTTCCCCTAAGGAACACCACCGGCTTCCCAGAGCTGTGGCAAAGCTCAACTGTTGTAAAACAAAAGGGGGGAGTGCTTTCTAACTGTGCAGCTCCATAAATGGGGCATGTGGTCCTTGCCAAGTGAACAGCACCAGGGGGCTCCTCCGGGGCAGGGATGTCAGCACACGACGGCTGAGCTCGGGCTCCAGGGGCCACTTACTAGCCTACTAATCCTGCAGCTAGCAATTTCACCTTTCTTCCTCTCGGTTTCCTTATCTGCACAGGGACAATCCTATGTACCCCACGGGGTTTTGTGAAAATTAAATGCAATGATGTAAGTAAAGCACACAGCACATTGCCTGGCAGATCATCAGCTCGCAATAACTGTTAGATATTATTGTTATTGATGATATTATCATTGGAATAATATTTAGTGGGTTTTTTCTTTTTTTTGGTCTTTGTGACTGAATCCAAGTCTGTGCTGAAATATCACAGCTTGTGTTCACACCTACCATTTATGCCAGGCAGCCCTTATCCCTACTATTAGCTGGCTTCCCACTGACTTTCATGCCAACCTTCCCCCTGGCTCTGAGGTCTGCAGGTGAGCTCTGAGCAAAGATGCTGGATGTTCACAAAGCTCACGGAGGCACGTTTCCTGGGAAGCCCTATTTTGGGGTCCATATCTGGCCTCCCAGCCATTTCCCCATCTTAGGTACCACGCTCTTTCCCTCCACCTCCCAGCAACCTTCAGGGAATGGGGCAAAAAGGTGACAGAAAGGAGCACGGGCACCAGGCCCATTGGAGTAGCTGGTGCAGAGGAATGCCACGGAGCAGCATCGGAGGTCCCCAATCTCCTCACCGAGAGGGGCCCTGCTGCTCTTTGCAATTGGAGTAGATTCAAGGTTGTTTTCATTGCAGCGGGGGCTGTGCTCTGTCCACCGTTCTCTGGGCACAGAGCAGCTCAGGTGACTGCGCACAGGGAAACTGAAGGGGCAGTTCTGACACGGGCAAAAACAGGCCTGCTGACACTCATATCTCTGTTTCCTTCCAGGGAAGAAGATGATTAAGGGGCTCTAACTGGGTTTGGCCCTGCAGCTGCAGCTGAGGGACAGGGCTGCTGGGGTGGTGTGGCTTCAGGGATCAAAGGGAAGGAAGCTGGGCACACCTGGGGCCAGGTGACGGGGAGAGGCTCCGGCATCCCCTCTGCTCCCAAGGACAAAGGGGACAGACTTGAGGATGGACTTCGGATGCAGGGGTCTAGAGGTGGTGGGCAAGGCTTAATGGTTGGCACTCAGCCTGTGATGTATATACATCACAGGAGAGGAAGGAAAAAGCCATCTCCGAATTCCAAGTGGCTTGGGACAGCTCTGTCTCAGCTGCTGAGCTCACAGCCAAGCCTAGGAACGTGTCTTTATGTGATGGGGAGAAGCCACCTGACATTGGTGCTTTATTCAAGCTCTTAGCATATGCCAGACTGTCAACCATTCAGTCCTCACCATCACCCTTCCACCTCACTCTATGGAGGTGAAAACTGAGGCCCAGAGACCCAACATCAGGGCAGAGTGTTGGCCAGGAAATCAGAAGAGAGGGGCTCAAATCCCTGCCCTGCCTCTTCCCAGCTGGGTGACCTTGGGCAAGTCACTTCCCCTCTCTGTACTGCAGTTTCCTCCCCTCTGAAGTGGGGATTAGAAGAGTACCTGCTGCATAAGGTTATTATAGGAATTATGAGCTGGTCACACTGGAAGCTTTCAGTACTCCATTCCTTCCTTCCAGTGGGGATGAGAACTTACCCAAGGTCACCGGGCCAGAAAATGGCAGCACCCCAGCTCAAAGCCAACTCAGCCAGGGCTGCTTCTGGTCTCAGAGTCTACCTTTCAGAGCCTCCCTGGCTCAATGACATAGAAAGATAGTGCAGGTCGGGCCACACCAGCACCGTTGTCACCTTGCATCCATGCAGGCTTTATTGTAAGACACTCGGTAAGTGCCTGCTCTGTGCCGGGCCATGCATAAACAAATGGCATTTGGAGTTCCTGATTGCCAGGCATGTGGAATCCCTCAAAGACAGAGCTATTGTGCTTCTTTCGGCTTTGGTGGACTTGCTCTTTCCTCATCTTTACCCTCTGAGTTGCTTCCTTCTGGGCCTCTCGATGCCCCTCTCAGCTCCATCCTGAGCTTCTGGGGACCCACTTCCCACCACACCTCCAGCGCCGGAATGAAGGGTTGCACACAAGAGAGATGGTCCCTGCTTCCTCTTCCACAGCAGCTGCCTCTCTCCTGTGTGGTTCTGAGGGATCGCCCCACTCTCCAGATGCTCTGCCAGACAAGCCCGGCTATGTGCCCCTGCCTGGGACTCACTGTTTGTCCTCCAAGCCCTGGCCACTGAGCCAGGGCTTGGCTGGAGAGAGAGCAAGCGCTTTCTTTGTTTGCTGCTTGCCTGACAATTTATTTCTGAGACTCAGCCATTTTGCCCTGGATGCTCTGGGGAAAGGTCCCTTCCACTCCTCCTGGGACTTGCACCTCTAAGGGCAATGTCTCCTCTTCCTCCTCTGGCTAGGGGAGGGCCTGAGACTGCTCAGACCCCGACCAGAGCAGAGGCTGGGTCAACCCTTCCCAGAGAGAGTGCTCCAAAGAGAGAGAGGGAGAGGGAGACAGACAGAGGGTACAAGTTGCTTGTAGTTCCCACTGATCTCCTTTGTTCTGGAATTTGGGAGTTGGGGCAGTCTTTTCAGACTCCATTATGAATACATTTTCCCCAAAGTTCCCAAAGAGAGAGAAAAATCTAGGCAATACCCAGCACCCAATACCCCCTCACCAAACACCTCCTCTCTCTCCAAACACCCACTTTGTGTCACAGAAAAATGAAGGTCGACCCCAAAGTCCACTCACATAGCCTGACAGCCTCTGGTTTTGGGGGTGTCACCAAAGATCAGGAGCCATTTTACTCCGTGCTTCCCCGTCCACCCCAGTTCTTCATGGGCATGAGGCTGGGGTTTCTAGGAGAGGGAGGGAGTGCTCCAGCCCCATATCAGGAGGAACCAGGGCTTAATCATTTGGCTTTTTAAAATCCAGTTTTCTCCTTGGGGTCCATGTCTATTTTGGGAAGAGATTAGCTAAGAGCCTCGGCGGGGGCTGCCCGGTCTAAGTTCCTTGTCTGAAGACCAAGCCAAGCTAGAACAGGGCATCTATGGGTGCCACGCATAGGGATGGTGGGCACAAAGGGACCAGACACGGAGACCACGGAGTCATTGCCCTGGGGTAAGTAACTGAGGCAGGCAGTTTCCCTTTCCCCATCTCCGGGGAGTAAATGTGGGACACAAGAAGGTGAAAACAGTTTCCGCGGCGACAAGGGGACACTGTCCTCAAACCCTCTGGGGGACTCCCCTCACCCCACATTCCTCGGGGAAAGGAGTGGAGAGCGCGGCGCGAGCTAGTGTGCGCTCAGCCCAGGCTGTGGTAAATGCTTTTTAGCCAACGTTTCTTGAGAGCTTGAGCTACCCCGGGATGAAAAGCAGGTGACCCATCCCCAAGTCGCTCGCCCCAGAGCCCTTTAGAGAATAAATGAGGCGCACAGCTCTACCTCGGCGCATCTGACCCTGAGACGGAAAAGTGGCCACGGCCCCCCAAACGCTCTTCGTATTATTCACTCCCGGGGTCCCCCGCCATCCCCTGAGAAATGGACGCGGCGCTTCGACGGCTCCAACTAGGAGACTCCAACGCCAGCTAGGAGATCCAAGGGGGCTCCGCGACAAGGAAGGGGCAGGAGACTCTCGCGACCCTCGCACGAGTCCCCTGCCCCCCGCGCGTCCCAGGGGAATGGCCCGGGCTCACGTCGGCGGTGGGAGCGGCGTCCCGGGCTCCTTCGTGATGCCCCGAGACGAGGTGAGGCGCGGGGGTTGGAATCAGGGTGTCCGCCCCCACCCCGCCTGGCCCGATCTGCCGGGGCCGTCCGGGGATCTGCGCCCCGCGCCCCGACGCCGGCCGCCCGTTCCTACCTGCGGCCCGGGCTGCGCTGCCCGCAGCGGGCGTTGCGCGGGCAGCTTGGCCGCTGCGGTGCGCTCCGGGCGCGGGGCCGCTCCGGGCTCCGGCCGCGCTGCGCTCCCGGCTCCTCGGCTCCTCGGCTCCTCCGCGCGGCGCTGCTCGCCCGCAACCTCACCGCTCGCTCGGTCTTCCGAGGGCGGGCGGAGGGACACCGGGAAGCGGCAGGGCGGGGGAGCGAGGGATGGAGGGCGGGAGGGCGGGAGCGCGCGCGGGCGGGGGGCGGGGCGCTGCTCCGGGAGCCCGCCCAGCCCGGGGAGGGGCGCCGCCCGCCGCCCCGCCCCCCGCCCGCGCTCCCCCCACCGCCCCGGCCCGCGCCGCGCGCTCCCCAAGCGGCCGCTGCCCCGCAGCTACCCCGCCGGCAGCTTCTCCCGCTTCTTGCGGTCGCCGCTGCTGTCTTTGCCTTCCCCTCCTCTGCCCCGTTCTCTCTCCATCCCGCCTTCCAGTTCTCCCCTCTCCTTCTCCTTCTCTCTCCTTCTCCTTCTCTCCCTCCTCTCTCCCTCCCTCTGCCAGCCCACCCCCACACGTCTCGCCTGCTCCCCTCTCCCCCTCCTCCTCCCATTCCCTCCTTCCTTCTCCTTCTGTCAGTTGGCTTCTTCCCTGCCTTGGCCTGGGGTGGTCAGCCCGCCTGACTTGGTCTCAGTTTCCCATTCCTTTTCAACACGGATTTCCCTCTTGGCTTTTCTCTTTCCAGCCTTGCAGTCTGCTTCTGTCGGTCTGTCCTTTTTGATTCTCTCTCTGGCACCCCCCCCCCCCGTAGGTCACAAGGCCCCCTTGGTGGAGGTGGGGGTGGGTGGGCTCCTGCCCCGTGTCTCCTCTCCCCGCAGGGCAGCCTCCCGCTGCCTGTTAGGAGGGGGGCACCACTTCTGACCTGAAGCTAACTAACTGGCTCTTGGTGCCAGGCTGGGGGTGTGCCTGTGGCAGGGATGGGCAGGTTGCTGCCAGGGCTTGGTCTTAGAGACACAAGTGGCTATGCGCGTGGATGGACAGATGGATAAACAGATTACTAAAAGGGGATAACAGCCTGGAACAACGCCCAAGGGATGGCGGCAGAACCCCCAAGACATTTTCCTACTTCCAGTTTCTGAGGTTTGAGGGATTGTCCCAGAGAAGCCTCTCACCTAGCCATTTCCAACCCAGTGCCTGAGGACTCCCTCCCTTCACTTTGCCAAGTCCTGACACCGCCCCCCCACCTCCATTTTCACAAAGGCTCCTGGGAATGGGGCCACAACTGCCCTTTCCTCTCCGTTCCCCAAGGACTCATAGAAAGGATTTCTTCTCTCCAGCCCTGACCTATCTTCGCCCCCTCTCTTTTTTCCTAGGTCTGGCATTTCCTGATTGACTTGCCATCCTCTACCCCATCGTGCCCCTCGCTTGGGTCATCCATCCTGGGGTCCCATGATGCACAGTGCTCCCCAAGGCCACCCTGAATTCTCCTGCCTCTTTCCCAACACTCACCCACAAGCATGAAATCCTGATACCTTCCTTGATATCTTCCTTGATATCTTCGATTCTTCCCTCCCCCCATCACAGGTCACCAGCTCCTATATGCTTATAACCTCCACTGGTACTTCAAATAAATATTTATTGAGCCTCTACTTCCCAGGCACTGTCCTATGCTCTGGGGACACAGTGGTAGACAAGACAAACCTTAAGGCGGTCTTGGTCCAGCATGAGAGATGGGTTTCTGTCCGATAGCCAAATAAACCCGGAGTGACAAGCTCTGCCAGGAGCATACATTTGGGGGGGGGGCGGGATCTTAGGCCAGCTTAGGGTGGTTCAGGAAGGTTTCCTCAAGGAAGTGCCATTTGAACTGAGGGCCAAAGGATGATTCGGAGCTGCGTGGACGGAGACGCGGGGCACAGCTTTGAGCAAGGATATGAGGCTGGCAAAAATGGAAGCTGTTTCTGCTTGCCTGACATTCATTTCAGCTTCTTCAGGTGATAGCACCTCAGTTTTGATTTGGGGAATTTGCCCTCCTCCACTCACATTCCTTGACTGGGTGGGGTTCCCTCCTTTCAGGGGTGAACATGTGGCCTAGGCACGGCCAGAGCGCATCACCCTGACCGCCATTGGCGAGGGGTGGAGGGCATGTGACATAGGCTGGCTCAGGCTCAGTAAGAACTCTCCCTGGGACTTTTGCTAAAAGCTTCTTCAAACAGAAGCTTGACCCCCACCACAGTTCTTTTTTTTTTTTTTTAATTTTTTTATTGTTATGTTAATCCCCATACATTACATCATTAGTTTTAGATATCCCCACCACGGTTCTTAAGCCTGGAGCTGCTAGCAGCCATTTTTGTCACATGTGGAGCAGACCCTACCTAAAAACGAAACCAACATAGAGCACAGCAGAGCTGGAAGATGGAGAGAGTGGCCCAAGTCCTGTTGAATATTGTTTGAGTCTCTGAATCTAGCCATGCCTGAAGGCTGTTTAGTTATTTTAAAAAACCCATTAAGTTCCTTTTTGTCAATTATGCAAGTTTGAGTTCAGTGTCCGTTGCTTAAAATCAAAACTGTCCTGATGAATCCAGAGCTGGATTGAGAAATATGAAGCATCACCTATATAAAGAAATAATCATATCCACTTCTATCCCCCCTTCTGCCTTTAGGTCTCCTGGATCGCCTCGCTCGCAATTGTCTCTTTTTTTTCTAGATTCCTGATCAGAAGTTCATTCTCTGCTATTTTCATTGCAGTACATGTCTTTTGCCCACATATCAAAGCAAATCCTGGCTGTCCGGTCAGTTTCGTCGGCTGCCATCTGATGCTTGAATTATCTTCGCAATATTCTCTGCTCCCCATCCCCTCTCCCCCAATGACTGTCTAGCATCTGTCTGCACATCTCCAATGATGGAGCTCCTTATTCTATCAGGCAGATGGTTTCAAACAACAAACTCTTATCTCAGTGGAGTTCTGAGAACTGTCTCCTGTGCCGTGGGGTTTGGGTAAGTCGCTATACTATAAAGCTGACGTCGGTGTATGGAGGACCTCCATGTCTTTCCTAAAATCCCCAGTTAAAGTCTTCCAGAGAACTCACAGGCGTCCCCCATGGACTAGAGTAGTCAGTTCCAATAAGCAGTATTTCCAAAATGTGGCCTGGCAAACACAGGTGGTAGCTAGGATGATTGTCAGTGGAGTGGAATAATGTGGAAGGGAAAAGCTTTTCTATGTTCATCTCCCTGTAACATTCTTGTGATTTCTGTCCATGGGTAAGTCTCAGGTTGGAGCTAATTTTTCATTAACACCTCTCTGAAGTACTGACCAATCCCATTTAAGAGAGAGATGAGCCCTAGGACACCAGCCTTGGTAGACAACAATATCTAGTTAGAATTGAATGCATGGCTCATTTGTCCTTGCGTTTCTTTTAATGGAGACCTATTTCTGGCAAGCAATACTGATCTTCTAGTTATAGCATGATGTACAGTTTCCTTTTGGGATACATTTATTTAATCTAAAAGCGAAAAATATTTAAGTAAATAAAAATAGACACAGTGCACAAATTTCACAAAACTCTTGTAAGTGGTTTGCAAACGACTAAAGTTTGAGTAGCCTAATTTAGAGAAACATTACACCCACGTGTTCATTCACTTAACAAATGTTTATTAAGCACCTCCAAGTACCAGGCACGGGATAGGACCAGACAAAGAGACAATACAGTTGATAGGAAATTCCACTAAAGAAGGCATGGCCTGAGCATGGAAGGCTTAAACACCACATTAAAGAATTGGATTTGACCTTGGGGCACTGGGGAGCCATTGACTGCTGGAGCAGAAGAGTAAGGTAAGGTTTAAGAGAGCTGAGACTGGCCAGATGTGCAAGGTGGATTGAAGGGGAGAAGACCGGAAGCCAGGAGACCAGCAGGGAGCTGCTGTAGCGTTGTAGGTGGGACATGAGGTGGGCTAGCACCTAGCAGAGTTCCCAGCACACAGGAGGCACCCAATAAATGGTTGAAATTATTATTGGTAATATTGTTATAGTCTTCCCCCTTCCCTGACTTGAGGTGATTCATGAAGTCATACTTAACAGGGCTTCCGATTGGAGCCGGCCCTTAGATATTACCCAGTTGAGTCCTTTTGTTTTAGAAATGGGTAAATCGAGGCCCAGAGAGAGGTAGTGACTTGAGTGAGAGCACCTTGCAGTGTGATGGCAGAGCCAGGAAGATGATGACTCCCTGCTACCTTTTGGAGCATGGGCTGCATGCTAATCACTGACATGTAGGGAAACAGAGGCCCAGAGAGTCACTGGCCCAAAGTCACACAAGCAGGAGAGGAGCGGAGCTGGGATCCCAGCTCTGGCCGGGCCATCTCAAAGCCACTAAGCCATTCAGCTCATTAATCTTGCCCCTGGGGGTTTTCTGCCATCCCTGTTTGCCTCCTATCAGGCCACAGGTGATGCTGTAAGAGACCTAATCTGGGGGTCAGGATGTTGAGATCTGTCACCAACCCTCTGTGTCACCTTGGGCAAACCCCTTTCCCTCTCTGAGCCCCAGTTTACTCACCTGTAAATTAAAAAGATGGCACTCCCTTCTGCCATCCCGAGTCACCAGGCTGCTGGGGGAGGGGCTTAGGGGGAAGGCCATGCCCAAGTCTGTCCCCACTGCCTTGCCCAGGCCTCCTACCCTGAACTCCCATCCGCTGCTTGTAGCAGACTGTCTCGTGGACAACAGAATTCCCTCTTCGAGTTTCTCCAAAATTATAGTAAAACTGAGAAGCGTCCCTTCCACCTGAGAAAAGCTCCCCTGTGGGGAAACAGAGCTTCATGTTTGTTTTCTGAAGGGATGCTGTTATCTTAACCATACCCCCCCTCCATGCCAGAAATTCCCCCATTAGCAAAAGAGACGCAGCTTTAATGTGTGTAATCACTTGAAAAACCACAATAAACCTCCCGGGAGATAATAGGACATAAGATCATTTTGTTATCCTGCCCATGAGTCACGCTGGGGCAGATCCCTGGCAGCAGTCTTGCTGCTGAATGTTCAAATATTTGTATGTGTCATACCATGCTGGGATCCATACTTTCACACTTCAACAGAAAGGCACCTCCAAAGAGGCAACCCCCCAAAAGATGGGTGGAGAGCCGTCCGTGCTGGGTGGAGACGGACCCGGTCCCTGAGGAAACGGCCCAATAAACATTTCTCTACAGCATGCAGCATTTTGGATAATGTGCAGCCTTTGTAGCTGGACAGATCTTGGCCAAGTGACCCCGCCTTCCTGGGCCTCAGTTTCCTCATCCATAAAATGAGAATCATAATAGCATCCACCTTGACAACGTTGCTAGGAGAAAGCAAGCTAATGCTCTGGTGCATGGTACGTGCTCAACATACTTTTACTATTCAGGTGCCATCACAAGGAATCTCCTTGTTCTTCCTTCGCAGTCAACAAGATCCTAGTCGAGGGTTGAAGGCAGTCTCAAATGCTATCACCTCCAGGATTCTTGCTGGAATATTGCCCAAATTCATGTGATTTCTCCTTCCTGAAATCCCCACATAGATCTTGTTCCTGCCTCCCTACAGGTACTTACCACTCTCCTTTGGGTGGATCCGGGGACTGTTGTCCCATGGAACCCTGCGCACAGTAGGGGCTCAATATTCATTGACCCTTCTAACCTTTCCCAGGGCAGAGAGCCTAGGACTCTTGGATTCTTTCCACACTCATTGCCTACATCCAGCCATGAGACTATTTTCAATGCCCCTCAGAAGGTTCCCACCCCTGGACCTTTGCATATGCTGTTCCCTCTGCCAAGAACACTGGTCCCTTATCGTTCTCTCCTGATGGACTCTTCTTCGGTCTGCAGGCTTCGACTTGGATGCCAGTAGGATACCTCTTGCTCTCTTGGCTTGGGCCAGTTCCCTGGTGTATACACTCTGCCTGTAGCCTCCCCTGTACAGCGGTTTTGCTTTTGCTTCTCTCTGGTTTGGTTACCCATGGTTGGCCAACTGCACTTGGGAAGCAGATGATCCTCCTTTTGAAGAATCACGCAAAGGTCAAATAGTAGTCCAACACTGTGTCATAATGTCTACGTCATTCACCTGACTTCATCTCATTACACCTATGTAAGGAATTGGGGGAGAGATTTATCTATAGAGCCTTCCTACGTGAGGCAGATGCAGGTGTGATCTCTATAGAGTTAATTACGAAAGGGGTTGGGGCGCCTGGGTGGCTCAGATGGTTGGGCGTCTGCCTTCGGCTCAGGTCATGATCCCAGGGTCCTGGGATCGAGCCCCGCATCGGGCTCCCTGCTCGGCGGGGTGCCTGCTTCTCTCCCTCCCTCTGCTTCTCCCCCTGCTCATGTTCTCTCTCTCTCTCTCTGTATCTCTGTGTCTCGAATGAATAAATTAAAAAAAATCTCTAAAAAAAAATCTTAAAAAAAATTATAAAAAAAAAAAAGAAAAGAAAGGGGTAAAAACCACATCACCCCTTCCCAGTGGGTGACCTCAGTCAAGCTGCTCAAACTCTTGCTGTGTCTCTGCTCCTTGACCTGGTGGTCTGGGTTCAGTGAGGTGATGGTTACCAAGTGCCTTGTGCCCAGCAAGGGAGCAGTCTGTGCAATGGCAGCCCTAGCAGAGGGCTTTCGGTGGCTTTAAAAATGATGGCATCTTGGGGCAGCTTTGAAGATCAGCGTCCCTGAGACGTGGGCACTTCTACGAAAATGGAGGGGGGTGGTTCCCCACCTGCCATGTCCTTGGGTGCCTCCTTGATCCCACCCTAGCCCACAACTGGGTGACAAAAGCCAGCAGCAACCAGATCGTACCAACCTCACTTCCTCACCCATAGCAGCCAACTGCAGCTTGTATACATTTTTCAAACTGAGGTGTAACATACACGTGTTAGAGTGTCAATAATATTGTAATAGCTTTGTGTGGTGACAGATGGTAACTACGCTTATGGTGAGCATTTTGTAATGTACATAATCACGATGTTGTACACCTGAAAAGAGTATAATATTATAGATAACTATACTGCAATTAAAATTTTTTTAAAATTAAGTGAACAGAAAGTACTTACCTTGTGTGGACAGCTCAGTGCAATTTTACACGTGCACACTTCCATGTGCAAGATATAGAGCATTTCGAGCTTTCCAGAGATTCCCACTCAATACATCACGCCAAGAGATAATGACTCTTCTGGCTTCTAGCATCAGAAATTGGTTGTGATCTTGCACTTCATATAAATAGAATCACACTCTTATGTGTCTGGCTTCTTTCACTCAGCATCATGTTTGTGAGATTCACCCACACTGTTGGGTGTAGGAATTAGTTTATTCTTTTTCAGGGCTATATGGTATTCCATTATATGGCTATGCTATAATTTCTTTATATTTTTTCCTGTTTCGAACACTTACATTGTTTTCCACTTGGGGCAATTATAGACAGCACTGCCGGGAATATTTTTATACACACCCTCTGGTGCACGTGATGCGTTTCTGGTTGGTGGTCTTCTTTCATACTTACAGATTCACTGATAAAGTGCCACATATTTTTAAGCCAAGAGTCACTTGCAGACTTGTCTTTCCAATCCCCAGAATGGGATTGTTGGTTATGGGTGTGTGTTTAACTTTGGTGCGTATGTCAGCAGCCCATTTAAGAGCTCTGGATCCTTGGTGGTCAGAACCCAGACCTGCCTCTTTTGACAGGGAAGAAGGAGCCCTTGAAATGGACTTCTATCTAAGTTCCCCACCCATCATGGGGATGCTGAAGATGATGTGTGCGGGGCTCCAGTTTCACACTCCACTGGTGCCAAATGGAGGAGTGTGCAGCAGTGTCTTTGACTCAGAGGGTTCAAGGGCTATTTAATTCCATCATCTGACAGCTGTGCTGTTCAACCCATCAGAATGATTACCCGTTTGACGTGATTCTTGTCCATGCTGCATTCTATACCATTGTCTTTATTTATATTTGTTAAAAAACAAAACATTTTCGATTCCAGCCCTAGCTGCCAAAAATGGCAGGTGGATTTATCTTCTTGGCTTCCTTCAGCCTGGCTCCTGGCTGTCACATCAAAAAGAAAGTCTCAGATTAGTGCTACCATGCCTTTAACACCTCTCCAACACTTGCTAATCTCCCTTTTTAACAAAGAACTGGCTTCAGCCTCCCCTTCTCCAATGTAGAATTTAATAGCATTGCTCTTCCCTTATTATTGTTATTGTAATTATTTTAAATTGGTTTCTATTTTGGCAAGGGATATTGGCTTTCCATTTGCAGTCGTGAAATGTTTCCTTTAAATAAATTTACTGTCATTTAAAGGAGAGTTGCTTTAAAGAGAGATTTGAGTACTGCCCAGATCTGGCAAAATTCCTAAATTGGAGTGTGAATGTTGAAAACGAAAATGAACGTGACATGTGAATGGCTGAAACTTCAGAAACCTGGGGGCTGAGGGTGGAGCAGAGACTCACCTGGATTCCAGTTATTGCTCTGAATGTGTGACCTTGGGCAAGTCACAGGAGGTGAGGGAGAAGTCACTGGAGGTGAAGGGAGAGTCTACCACAGTCTAGTGCTTTGGAAGCTTTTACGTGCCTATGAATTTCCTGACTCCTCAGCAGGAGAGTTCTAGGGCTGGGATAGGGCAGTGGTTTGAGGTCCCACTGGTCCCTGGATCTTCCTGTGGAGGTACCTCTGTGGGGCAGTAACATGTGAGTGGTGGTTGGGGGTGGGGGTGGTTGGACTCAAGGATCCACATTCCTGATTCAGCCAGAACAGTTCCACTTTTATAATCTGGGATTCCACTCATGACTTTGTTTGATACAGTTTTTGTGCAGCTAAAGATAAAAGTTAGAAGTCATTGGCTTTAGAATTTTAAAGGGCTGTCTGGTTCATTCAATTTAGTTCTTGAGTGAGTTTCCATTCCAAATTCCTTTGGTTGCAGGAGATGAAATCTGAGCTCAAACCACCTGAAACACCAAATGGAATTTATTGGCTTGCATCTGTCTTTCTGTCCCTCCCTCTATCCTTTCCCTTTCTTAGTCCTTCTTTCCTCAGTGTTGGCTTCTTTCTAGGGCAGCCTCTCCCCCCATGTGTTGACAATATGGCTACCAACAGCTCCAGACAAACATCTTTATTTTCTCATCAGGAAAATACCCTCTCATTCCCAGCATTCCTAGAAAATTCCCAGGGTTGACATTCATTGGACTAACTTGGGTGCATTTCTGAAACCAGCCACTATGGTCAGAGGTATTTGATGCTCTCTTTGGCTAAACCTGACTTACATGCACTCCAGCTTCATGGAGTCTTGGTGGAACCAGCCCACCTGAACCATATACCAGGCACTGTACTCAACCCTTTGTGTGTACGAGCTCATCTAATCCACACAAAACTATGTGGAAGGTCTTCCCCTTATTGCCCAACATATGAAGAATACACCTAAAGAACAGAGACTCTGTGAAGTATTCGCTCACATCACCAGACAGGATTCGAATTCATACACTCTTAACCAAGGTCTTGTCAAGGATGCTATCTATCCTGTGTTCTCTTTGGACTGAGTTTGGAGAAATAATTCCCCACACCCACCCCCAAATTGAGAGATTGTAACCAGACCAGGGTTAAGGGTTGCCAAATGAGCAAAATCTCTAAGTGTCCAAATACCACCTTAAGGAGTTTGAACCTGAGATTGCCAGAAGAGGGAAGTGGGGCATCGGTGAAGGGAGTAGGAAGGTACAAACTTCCAGTTATCAAGTAACTAAGTCATGGGGGTGAAATGTACAGCATGGCGACTATAGTTAATAATACTGTAATGCATATTTGAAGGTTGCTAAGAAAGTAGATCTTGAACGTTCTCATCGTAAGAAAAAGGTTTGTAACTCTGTGTAGTGACAAACAGTAACTAGATCTATTGTGGTGATCATTTCACAATAAATACATATATCAAATCATTATGTTGTACCTGAAACTAACATAATGCTATATGTCAATTGTACCTCAATCAAAAACAAAACAAAACAAAACCGAAAAAGTTTGAACTTAACCTAGGGAGCCTTGAAGGATGTGATCAGATCTGAGTCTTGGGAAGTTCCTGCTAGGAGATTTGCTGCTGGTGACTGAAGCTTTTATTACAGTGTATCTGGATCTTGGCTTCCAAGGAGCTCTTTGTTTGGATTCCTCCAGAGGCAGGCCCCAGACAAGGACTTGAGTGCAAGTGGTCTATTTGGGAAACTCAGAGAACGCAGTAAAGAAGTGCGCTGTGGGATCAGGAAGTGAAGGCAGCCAGTATGGAGTGCATGATCCAGCCCACTAGCCAGTAGGCAACTGGTACTCAATTCCAGGGGAAAGCTCTAAGAAAGACTGTAGCACATGCACCTCAGAATCATCCCACCTGAAAGGAGAGGGAGCTGGGGTATCTACACACCCACTCTTGCCAGCCATTGGTTGAGGACTGCTCTAACGGTGCTAATTTCCTGACACTTCTGGACTAGCGAGCGCATGGCAGAGTAGCTTTCCTGGGTGTTGTGGGGACGTCCCCAGGCAGAGATGCAGGTGAAGGAATAAGAGGTTAGCCAGAGTCCCTAGGAAAGGTCAGATCCTGGGTTATGGTAATACACTGTGTCTTCTCCACTGGGGAAGGGGTGGGCTGATGCCTGATGGGGGTGAGCCAGGGAGCACTACCCTGAGTCTACTCATCTAATTCATCTTCTGGAATTTCTGCTGTCCAACAGTAATGGGCAGCTGGGGTGTAGAGATGTGAATTCTGATCTTGGAGAGAGAAGTCCTCAGTTCATTCTAGGCCTTTGTAAGTGGATGACATCACTGGGCCATGGTTTATTCCTCTCTGTAGACACAGCCACAATGACCCAGAAGAGGTGGAAGGAGTGCATGGACTCAAAGCCTGGCACAGAGCAGATGCCCCATCAGGGCTTGTGGCACCCACACATCTCTATCTTAGGAGATCTAGAAGCAGCAAATGCATGCTCTACTTTCATTATCTGCCATCAGAATGGCAGCTAATCACAATATCAGTATTTATGAGAAAAATGGATTCAGCATTTTTATTCCAAACGGAAGCTATTGACATTCCTAGAATAGTCCTGGGAGAGGGAAAACCCATTGCTAAACACTCCTTCAGAAACAATTTGCAATCAGTGGGCCAGGCGTGGGGCCAGCCATGTGGTCCTTTCTGGTTCTGTCTGATAAGGGAATAAAGGTCTCTGCAGGGGACCAGGGCTCTGGGCAGGTGGGGGGCCAAGAGAGGAGTTGACATCTTAATGGGAGAGAACACTGCAGAGCCCTGGGATTTCAGCTTGTCTGCCAGAGGCTGATGGAGCTGGAGAGATCTTGGCAGGTGTGGAGGGAGGGGATGGCAAGGGATTTCTGCAACCTTCTTCCCCACCCCTGTTTCCTCTGCTCCCTCACTTTCTCCCTGACCCTCTCTCTGCCCTTGTACTTCCCTCGTCTCTTCTTCTCTTTCTCTCCTTCCTTTCCTTATTTTGTTCTCCTTCATTTTTCCCCTTAAAAAATATTATTAATGATCCAATATTTCTGGTACACACTCCTGGTAAACTATTACAATATTTAAGACCTTTTGATCAACCACTTAATCTTCATTTCTTCTTCCTCCCTTCCCAGATACAACATGAAGAGTGTGCTGCATGTCCTCTAGACTTTTCCCTTTCCAGTTGCGTACATCTATATATACCTAGAAAATATGTAACAATGGTTTTTTTGTGAGTGTGCTTATATTCTAAATATAGCATTGTACTCTAGTTATCATTCTGCCACTTGCTTTTTTTAAAAAAAGACTTTTCTGTAGAGTAGTTTTAGGTTCACAGCAAAACTGAGAAGAAGGTATAGCGATTACCACATTCTCCCCGCCCCCACACATGCACAGCCTCCCCTGTTGCCAACATCCCCCATCAGAGGGTACATCTGTTACAATTGATGAACCTACAGTGACACATCATAGTCACCCAAAGTCTGCAGTTTACATTAGGGTTCAGTCAGTAGTGTACATTCTGTGGGTTTGGACAAATGTACAATGACATGTATCCATCGTTATAGGACCATACCGAGTATTTTCATTGCCCTAAAAATCCTCTGCTCTGCCTTTTCATCCCTCCCCCATTCCCCAAGCCCTGTCAACCACTGATCTTTTTTTAACCTCTTTTTTTTAAAGATTTTACTTATTTACTTGAGAGAGAGAGAGCACAGACGGAGAGGGAGAAGCAGACTCCCTGCTGAGCTGGGACCTCAATGCCGGGCTCCATCCCAGGACCCTGAGATCATGAAGTGAGCCAAAGGCAAATGCTTAACTGACTGAGCCATCCAGGCATCCCAACCACTGATCTTTTAAGTCTCCCCATACTTTTGCCTTTTCTGGAACGCCATGTAGTCAGAATCCTATAGTATGTGGCCTTTTCAGATTGGTTTCTTTCACTTAGTAATACGCATTTAAGATTCTTCCATGTCTTTCCTTGGCTTGCTAGCTCATTTCTTTTTAGTGTGGGATAATATTCCATTGTCTGGACTTCCCATAGTTTATTTGTCCATTCACCAACTGAAGGCATCTTAGATCATGCCTTTGGTGTTATATCTAAAAACTCACTGCCATCCCCAAAGTATATAGATTTCCTTCTCTGTTATCTTCTAGGAGTTTTATGGCTTTGCATTTTCCATTTAAATCTATGATCCATTTTGTGTTAATATTTGTGAACCACACATGTGATTTCTGTTGGTCACACAAAGGCGCAGGTACAACCAGCATGACTGGTTTGTTACCTTCATTCATAATGGAAGGGAATTAATGAACATAAAGATGTAATGCTTTACCCATGCAAGTTCACAGACTCCCTGGGTTCTCTGTATCATAGTCTATAGGCCAGGACGAAGGGGCTACTATGGAAGCTGGAGGGGTCCCTTTCATGGGGGTCCCCATGAAGTTCTGGGTCCATGCAGCTCTGCTCAGGCTCAGGGGCAGGCGTGATGGAGGAGAGAAGGCACTTTCTTGTTACATTTGTGCCTGGCCTGAAGCACCTATCCAGCAGCTTGAGAGACACATGGGGAGAGCACCCCAGGCCCAGGCATCAGCAAGGACATCTGGGGACAGCCTTGCAGGCAATAGCCAGTGTAGCTGCTAGAGAGGAAGAGCACAGTGGATGCCGCAGGTGACTGCCACCGATGGGCTGGCTGGTGAGCACTGGGGAGACGTCATAGGGCCCATGTGAGGGGGGATGTACAGCCAATGAAACAGGAACTAGGACTATTTCCAGGGCCCCATCTGAACCCATAAGCTGGGGAGGCCTGGGGTAACTCAAGCTATAATAATCCTTCTTATTTATAGAATATTTGACTCACGTTTTTCAAGACATAGCCATTGTCATCTGCAATTTATAGATGAGGAGACTGAGGGCCCAGAGGGACAGAAATTTGTTCAAGGTCACACAAGGTCACTGTTCACTAGAACATTGGTGCCAACTCAAGTCTTGGACTCTTAGTCCAGCCCAGATGATTAGAAGAGAAAAGGCTGAGAAGGAGAAGTAAGATGAGATCCTGGGGGCCTTGAGCATCAGACTAAGGCATGAAGATCTTGTCCTGATGGCAACTGGGAGCCAAGGAAGGTTCTTGAGCAGGGGAGTGACTTGGCAGATATGGGAAGATTAATCTGGTGGTGGTGTGTGGTGGGGGTTGGATGGAGAGAGAGTGGGTAGGGATTAAGAGGTTATCCAAGGAGGAATGATGACACCTTGAGGAGAAACCCTGAATATAAGCCCCACACCAAGAACTTCCAACTGTCCGTTGGAAGGACCATATGTCTGCTTCATATGCTGTGCATGTCTTTCATCACACACTACCAAGGGGGCAAATGGGTCTGAAATCCAGTCTGTGCTTTGCAGGCCAAGCCAAAGTGTGCGACTACGTCCACACAGAGGACAGCGCTGTTCTATTTCACGTGAAGGCTCACTATAGGCAAGTGTAGTCCATCTACTACCCCAAATTCCTTCTGGGAAACCACCTTTCTGCCCCTGCCAGCTCTTGTAAACCTGGTGGAGCTGGACTCATCTCCAGCTCTAGAGATGAGCACATGACTCAAGCCTGGCCAACTGGAGTAACTTCATCAACCTCACCTGGGTGATTGGTTCAGGAAGGAGCACATCACCAAAGCTGGTCCAATCAGAGTGAACCTTAGGACTTTTGCTTTAACAGCCATGTTGCTCCCATAAGAAGAGTGTCTGTCTAAAATCATAGCCAAAGTAGAGGCAAATATAGGCAAGGGATGGTGAGAGTGAAATTTAGTCATAATAAGTCCTAAAGATATCATCTGGGCCGCTGGATCCAGCCATGCCTGAAGTCTACCCAGGACATTTCTCTTATGTGAGAGAGTAATCCCTCCTCCCCTAGACAATGTTTAACTTAAGCCAGTATGCATTGGGATTTTGTTGCCTGCAACCTAAATTGTCCTGCCTGATATAACAGGAGATTCACCTGGATCAGGAGGAAGTGATCTATGGTCCTTGGGCCAAGTTTGGGCCTATAACCTCTTTGTTATAAATAAAGTTTTCTTGGAACGTAGCCATGCCCATTCGCTTCCATATTGTCTATGGCTATTTTGCACTACGAGGGCAGAGTTCAGTAGTTGTGACACTGACCCGACTAGCCCACAAAACCCAAAATATTTACTATATGGACTTTTACAAAATGTTTGTCAACCCCTGGCCTAGATCAATCTCTCTCACCTCTTATTGAGATAGAAACTGGGGCCCAGATTAGGGCTAGCCTAAAATTGGGGCAGAGACAGAGCTAGAACCCAGGTTTTCTGACTCCCTGCCAGAGCCCTTTGCACTGTCTCTCTTGGCCCCTCAGACACTGAAATGACCATGGGTCCTTCTGGGGATGTTCGATTCATTTGACAGTTGAATCTTTCTTCTAGGCCCAGACAAATATGTTTTTGCAGCCTGCCTGGGATGCTCCTGGGAGTCACAGGGAGCCGGGGAAATTGAAATCCATAAATAACCAAACCTCACATCCTAGCCAGTCCAGCCTGCCTCCCCTAGAGACCTGCTAACTGGAGCTGGAGCTGATGGGAGGACAATGTCCTGTTTGGGACCTATCCAAATCCCGCAGACGCTCTCCTGACCCTGGGACCCAGGACCAGAGGAAGGCCCAGTTGTAAAAATGCTTTTACCATCCATTGAATAAAACAAGGCAGGGGTCTGGAGACTCCTCCATCTTAAAGGGGCCAAGAGCTGATTTGGGTCATCAGGGTAGTGACTGGGAGAGCTCAGAGGTACAAGGGGTTGCAATCCAGAGAAGGTTTTCTAGAGGGGGCTGTCTAGAGCATTCAAGGACAAAATTTTAAAATGTTCAGTAAATGCTTTGCTACTTCTCTGAACCCTCCCCTCCTCCAGCTCTCTATACTCCAGCTACCTGGGCATAATCCAAATGTGCCAAACCTACTCCTACCCCAGGACCTTTTCACTTGCTGTTTCCTCAGCCAAGAGTCCCCTATGTTTGCAAAGGATTAGAGATGAAGGAGTGAGGAACTCAAAGTAAGAGAGGAAGGGAGCATGGGGTGATAAGGCTGGACAAGTGGGCTTGATACAGCGTGTCGGGGGACTGGACTTCATCCCGAGGGTGGTGGGGCCCCAAGCAGTGGTTTAGCTGGGACATGACAAAATCAGGCATGGGATTAGAAGGTTCATTTCAAGGATATGTTAGAATCAGAAAACAGAGTCAAGGGGAGTGGCCTGTCCAAAGGGATGGTCTTTCCCCCGGAAAAGTGTGGGGTGGTTGCCAGAGAAGAAGATGGGGTGTCCTGGACTCTCTGCCCCACCTCCTGCCCCCAACATCCACACTCAGGGCTGCTATCCAGCCATAGACTCAGGCCTGACCCCTCCAGGCTGTGAATTGGGACAGCTTCCTGGAGAAGGTGACCTGGAGCAGCCCTAGACTCATCTAGAAGAGCTGAACAGGGAGAAGTTAGCACAAGACCCAGTTTTGTTACAAGTGGGCTCTGAAAGCTTAGACATCTCTTTGTGTCTGTTTCCTTATCTGTCAAACAGGGAGGAGGGTAGCACCTGTCCCTTGGGTTTTGTGAGGATTAAATGAGACAGTACATGTAAAGCACTTAACACAGAGCCTGGCATCGGACCAGCACCCAGAGGAGGTGACTCTCTCAGCAATTATTAGGGTCTGGTTTGTTCTGGCTAGGGGTCCATAGAGGGGTGGAGGGATGAGTTGGGAGATGGGAAGGGTTGCTGGAGGTTTGGGGGAGTCCAAGCATTTTGGAGACCCCCAATTCCCTTCTATCTTTGAGGACTGCTCATATCCCTCTACTGGGATCCCATTCCCCAAGGCAGCTCCAAAAGAGTCAGTCCTGGGCTAGGAGGGGGACCCCATTCTCTACAGTTGGTAGCTGAAGGCAGAATGCCTGTCTTCCGGTCCTACCAGCATTCCTTTGCAGCCAGTGTGCAGGCCAGGTAGAGACAACCACCGTGTGGAAGGTGACAGATGGCCACAAATGAGGGGTGAATAAACCTGCTAAATCATCAGCTGGGAAATTGAGCATCTCACCTCCCATCTGCGAGAGCCTCTTCCCTGTGGAAGGGAGCATATGTTTAGGTGTGAGTGTGGGGGGCATCCGGCATACATAGAACCAGACTCAGATGGTACTGTGGCTAGGGCGAATGTGCACACACACATGTGGGTACACATGCATGTTTACAAACACACATGCCTACATGCATGCTCTCACATGCACACATGCCCATACGCTTGCATACACGTATACACACACACCCACATGCTTACACTCCCCTGACCCACATTCCTCCCATCACACACACACTCATATTTGTCCATTTATCCACAGGCTCTTATACATACCTCTTAAGCACTTTTTTACATCTAGAAATGCCAACCTACCCCTGTCTATACTCTGAACACAAGGCACCCCCAACAGGAAAGTTGGCACACCTGTATTTTCTCACACAAACCAATGCCCATCAAGATGCGGACACTCATTTGAGTTGGCTTCACACAACACAGTGGAATCACAGTGGGGTAGGCTATCTCCTAGCTCTCGCTGAGGAAGGGGTCCACTTCCCATCCTATGGAAGTCAGGTTCGCTCATGTGACCAGCTCTGGCCTGTGAAAGAGAAGTGGGAGAGACGTGTGTAGCTTCTGGGCAGGAGCTTTCAGAGCCAGCTCACAGTTCCTCGTGTTCTCTTTTCCCTCTGCCATGGCACCGTGCAGCGTCCCGGCGGAGGCTGCCCATTTCCTCCTGGTTCAAGGCGCAGTTGGAGGGAGCGGTGAATCAACCTGTGAATTAACTGGGAGATGCTGGGAAATAAATCTGCTGCTATGAGCTATGGAGATCTGGGGGCCATTTGTTACAGCAGCATAGCACAGCCTTGGCTGACCTCCTGGTGGGCTCATACACTTCACACACACACACACACACACGCACACATGCACACGCATGCACACGCAAGCACACACGCGCACGCGCACACACTCCCCTGGGCTCACATATCCCCCAACGTGCTCCAGGCTAGTCTGGCATGCAGGGACAGGACAGGGACAGGAAAAGGAAACAGATGTGGGCTTCCGTGATAAGATTATGGTGGAATTATTTCATTAGGAAGGGCTTTTATGTGATCAAAGGATGCAGAACTCAACCATAAGTGAGCGGTGAGTTTCTGAAGGCCAAGGAGCACTAGCCAGGGAGTTAGGAGTTGGGAAACTTGGCTTTGAGCCTCTGTGGCTATGTGATCTTCTCTGGTCTGCCCCTACCTGGGGGCAGGAATTGCTTTGAATCCAGGAAGGGGGGCTGGGTGAATCCGAATAACAGTAAGCAGCCCAGCAGTGGCCTCCCCGTGTGGTAAGTGGGCCAGTCATTTTGTGTCTGCTCATGGATTCCTCACAGCAGCACTCTGTGATCTTAGGTTCCATTGCATTAAAGTCCCCTTGGCAAACATGTGTGGGCGGCTGCTAGGCAGCAACGCCCCAGGCTGGGTGTGGGTGCAGGGGATGCCATGATGAACCCCACCTTGGACACAGCTGACTGGAGCCTACAGAAAAAGAAGGCAAATGTGATCCTGGGATGGAGTGACATGGGGGTCCCAAGGAGCGAGTGGCCATATCCTGAGGGAGTTTGGGAAGACTTCCTTTGTTAGGGGTGTTTGAGCTGGGCCTCCAGAAGCTGGTGAGAGCATGGACTTCAACAAGTCCTAACTCCTTTGCTTCCTGGCTGTGGCACTCTGAGTAAAGGACTTACCCTGCCCAGGCCTCAATGTCCTTATCTGTAAAATGGGTATAATTATTGCTATAGTTATCATTGGGTTGCTGTTGTGAAGATAAAATGAGAAGGTGCCCAGGGAAGCCCCAGGCAGAGCCAGTCTATTCCTTTTTATGTGAAGGCCCCACTTCTGATGCTCCTTCCTCCAGGAAACCTTTCTTGATCTCTTCCTCTTCTAAACTCACAGAGCAGTTTGTACACCTGTTCACATTCTGGCATGACCGAGCTCACTCACTCATGGATTTGTTCTATATTTTATTAAGCATCTTCACTGTCCAGGCCTTGCACTGGGGGCTAGGATGTGGAATTGAATGAGATGAGATGGCTGCCCTCCCAGCAATGTCCCCTTTATCTGCCTGCAGTTGGGCTAAGAGCTGTGGCCATGCTCTTTTTTTCCAACTGCCTGGAGTGGTGGCACATACATGTGCATCAGGGGCCAGGAGACAAAGGGACAGAGTAGGAAGGGCTCAGGCCTAGAGTCAGTCCAAGTTCTGCTACTTTCGTGCTAAGTGGTCTTGAGCAAGTCCCTGCACTTTGTGGAGCCTTAGTTTCTCCATCTATAAAATGGCAGGGGTTGAGCCTGATCATCTCTAAGTGCCACCGGGCTCTGTCTCTCAAGAGTTGCCAAGCATGAGTCTGTTCTCTGTTCTCACACTGGAGGGCTGCTGGTGGCCCAGAGCCCACACCCATGCTCACCTCCTCCAGGCCCTGAGTGTGTGCCCTGCCAGGGGCAGTGAGGGTGAGTTTAATGCCAGACCTCTCGGGAGGCGGCCCTTTATTCAGATGGCTTGAATTAGCATCTGTGGCCCTATCAGAATCTGGGTATTAATGAACCATTGAGTCAGAGCCAGTTGTCCCGTGGGCTGTGCTGTTGATGAATTAATCACTTCTGACAGCTTCGAATGCCAACTCTGTGTTCACCCTGAGCAAGCCTGGGGTGGCCACTGGTTGAGCCACCCAGGGCCAAGGCCGGCCTAGCGGCCCATGGCACCCCCTGCCCTCAGCAGCTTGTCAGCTGCTCAGCCCGGATTCTTGGCCTTCTTAATCTTGACCCAGCCTCTCTCTCCTTTTTGTTCATCACTTCTCCCTATACCCTAATCCACTCCCGTAACATGCTAAATCATCCAGCCTTCTCAGCTAGAATGGTGGCCTCTTCCCTACTCTTGTTCATCAGTTGAATGAATAACACTTTCCCATCTCTTGGATAACAATGTGCAAAAAATGATACACTCTCAGAAGTTCATTTTCTCCCCAGGAAGACAGGTGTTTTATTTGGATGAATACTTGTATACTTTTTGGGGGGTTGGGGGTGAGATCCCCCAAACTGGGCAAATGACCAGTTGAGGAATGTAAGTTGAGTGCAGAGTGGGCAAGCTCTAGCAGTAGAGAACACTTTTGGGAGACTATGTGGTTAGAAGAGAAAGGAAGAGATCTGGGGCACACCTCCAAAGTTTTTCCTTCTGCCTTGGTCTCCTGGCAATTCTCTGGCCACATCATGACCTTTCATATCCCTGGACCTTTGCTCAAGCTATTCCCTCTTTCTGGAATGCCTCTCTTCTTGGTCTGAGAAAACTTGTAATCATGCTTCAAAGCCCACTCTACTTTCTCCAATCAGCCCTTTATGGGTTTCTACTCAGTTCTGAAAAGATGGCCTGAGGGGCATTTGTAAACTTTTGTATACATATATTTGTATACATACCTGCCTCCCCCTGTAGCCTGGCTGAGATCCCCTTGAGAGCAGAGACCTCTGCCCCTTATTCACCACTGTAGCCCCAGGATCAGGCACAGAGCCCATCATGGAGAGGTGCTTCAGGAATGGGGAGGGAAATGGATAGACTTAGTCAAATCCTGTTGAAGATCAAAGGAGTTTGGGAGTAGTTGGAAACTTCCACCTTGGGTTTTGGTCTTGTGTGTCCCCAGAACTGATAACCCCATGAGCTCCATGATGTCTGAGTCGGCTCAGAGTCCCCAGCATAGCCCAGCCCATGGCTGGTAGCTGAGTGGGAAAACCAGGGGCTTGGAGCTGAGTGAGACCTGGTGGCTGGATGCTAGCCCTTCACCTAGCATCCTGCCCTCTCTCAGACTCCACGACTCAGTGGGGCCCAGAGGGAGCCCAGGCTGCCGGTCCTGAGCCTGCCAAAGAACCAGGCTCAGAAGGCAGTGTACATCAGCCTGCTGTACGCAGGCAGCGTCAGCGATGGGACACAGAACCCCAGCTCTGTGACTCTGGGCAGGCGACTTAACCTCTCCGGGCCTCATCTTCCACATCTGTGAAATAGGCACAGTGATGAGACCTACTTCCTAGGGCTGTTGTGTGGACTAAGTGAAATCATGAAGAGAAAGCCTTTGGCAATGGTCTGCCCAGAGTTGGGGGTCTTCTGTCCTTTTCTTCTTTTCTGTTCTCCTGTCTCTTCCTTCCCTTATCCTTTTCCCATCTGAGCTTCAGTTCCTCGTCTTCCTTCCTCTCTCTCAGCCTTCCCAATTGACAACTAAAGGCAGGGGTTGGGGGAGACAATGAGTCAAAGGGGCTCCTGCTCTGCTGGGGGGATTTCGGGCCTCTGCGGCGCCATCTTTAGCCACGCTTCCCAGGCAGCTGTGAGCCCCCTCCCTTCCGAGCAGGGGCGCCTGCATCCCAGGGTTACTACTTCAGCAACAGTGTGCCGTTTCTCCTATTGGCTGCCAGTGGTCAGCCCTCAGCCTACTGCCTGGGGCCGCCAGCCCGGGGCTGGACAAGGATGAGAAGGGCTGCCAGGGATGGCCTGGGGCCTCTTGAAAGGCGCACTCGGAGGGAAAACAGTTGTCACAAGATGTGGGATCATCTTCTCTGCATGGAGCTCCCTTTCATGCCCGTGATCACACCAGCTCCCCGAGGTGGTGATGGCAGCGAGAACACAGGGATGGTGGGAGCAGCTGGGAACACGGCGAAGACCATCAGCTTCCCGCCAGGCCCAGCTGCCTGACTGCAGGGCCCGCATTCCAGACTCTGTGTGTGGCCCAGGCTTCCAGCAGCTTCTCAGCCTCTCTTGCTTCCTTCCTGTCTCTCCATAAAGTAAGTGGGCAGGACCAATCTGGGAAAAGGTACAAGGATACTCATGCATTCATTCACTCACTCACTCATTCATTCACACATTACTTTGTTCTCTTCTCACGCTTGTCCCCAGAGGGATGGTGTTGAATGTTAAGTCCGACTGGTCCCCCCTCAGCTCAGAAGCCACCGTCCTCAGAATGGAAATCCAAGTCCCTTCAAGGGCCTGTGAGGCCCTGTGTGATCTCGCCTCGTGGCCCCGTCCCCTGAGAAGCCCGCTTCCTGGTCAGGAAGCCCACACTAGCCTCCCAAGTGTTCCTGTCTCCACATTCAGGCCGACTCTCACCTCTGGGTTTGTCCTTGCCTTTCCTCTACCTGGAACTCTGTTCCCTCGCTTGGATTCCTCCCACAAGCCCAGGCATAAGGCCGTGATTTCGGGGAAACTTTCTCTGATCGCCTCTTTCACTTTGTACTCCTCCTCCAGTATTCTTAATCCCCTTTATTTTATAAATAGCTCCTGTATTTTATACATATATATAGTTCCTGTATTTTACACATGTATATAGCTCCTGTATTTATATATATAGCTCCTTTATTTTCCTCCACACACATGCACAGAGCTTGTCGCCTTTAAAAGCCCTATACATTCTACTTATCTGTTTTGCTTATTGTCTGTCTTCTTCTCCATGAATTTAAGTGATGTCAGGGCAGGAGTTTTCATTTATTTTATTCACGTACCAGCTGGAACACCTTGGGAAAGAGATGTCCTCTCTATGCCTCAGTTTCCCCATCTGTGAAGTGCAGGTGGCTGGCCCCCCAGCCTCACGGGGTTGTGTGGAGACTAGTGGTGGATGTGTAAGGGGCAAAGCTCTGCACAGGGTAGCGATGCAGACCCATGGACCCAGTAGTGACCCAGACACACTTCACAGAAGGCTCTATCCTGTTGTGGGGTGACTGATGGTGCATTTTGGGTGATGGTAGTATGGGCAACTGCCCCTACAAGGCCCTGCACCTCTCCAGCCAGGTGCTTTCTCTTGGCCATCCTAGGCAGGCTGGACACTCTAGAACTTCTTGCTCCTGGAAGCAAACTTTGGCCAATGAGGGATGGCAGGTGGAGGATGGATACCCAGCTTCCTGCCTCTCCATGGGATGGTTCTGAGGTTTGTTTGGTGCTGGGGGGATTGCCCCCAGTTACTCATAGTGGTAACCTACTCAGTAATGCGCCATTTATTTACTCCTTCCCCTCTCCACCTTCCCCATGCCCCTACCAGTGCTTCCTGGGGTCATCCCCTAAATAAGCTGATTGCATTCAAACCCTTGTCTCAAGGTCTGTATCTGGGGGAAGTCAACTCAAGACAGGTGGATTCTTGGCAGGGGCAGTCTCCATGAGGAACATCTGCCATCTTTTCTTTACCAGACCCTCTATCCCAAGAGTTGTCTCTGCAGTTTTCTCAAAAGTACCCTTGGAGTTTTCCTTTGAAATTCCACCTGTCCTCACAATGGGGCTCCTGGTCAGGACCTGGGCTGCATGAGAGAGGGAGAACTACTTAAAGTAGTTGAGGATTTTCTTTCCTCTGACTAGAATTGCCACAGGTCAAGGAAGTATATATTTGTTTGAGTCAAAAGGTCACTGGGAAGAAAAAGCCTTGTGGAGGGATTCTTCCAGGGCATCCTCAGGCCATACATGAAGGGAGACCTTGTCTGAAATAGGTTGGTCCTAAAATATAGGAAGAGTTCATCTGGCTCTTGTACCAGCTTATAGACTCAAGTGTTTATTCATTCATTCATTCATCCACTCAACATACATTTATGGAGCCTGCACCCCATGTGTCAGGATCCAATGATGCAGCGGAGAACAAGACAGATATGGCTCTGGGACAACCGGGCCATCTCAGGGCCATGGTGGCTCCAGGTTTTGGGGATCTATGTTGTTGGGAGTCTGGTGGATTTGGGCCCCAGCGAAGGGAGCTGAACTTGCCCTCTGAGGGCCCCTAGCACTGCTCTGGGAAATGGCAGTGATCAGTTAGCACCCTTGGCTGGTGGTGCTGGCACCATCTTGGCCACCATGTAGAGGTCTTTTTATACCTCCTGGTCTTGCAAGTTCTCCCAGTTACCCTTGGAAAGGGGCAATACAGCCGAGAGGTGATTGGCTCATCCAAACAGAGAGAGAAACCAAGTCTTGGCTTCTGTCTTTTCATGCAGAGCTCATGCAGAGGAGGGTCAAGGCTGCAGAGACCCAAGCCTTGGGTGGAGTGGGGTTGAGGTAGGGTAGTGAAGCCTCAACAGACCAGCTGGTCAGCTGGATGTCTTAGACGGAATGGGGGGAAAGAAAGGGAGATGAGAATCAGAGAACACCCTAGAGCTCATGGGCTGGAAACTAGAGGTCCCTGGAGCAATTTGCATTCCAAGGTTCATTCCTAGAGCCAGAAACCTCTAGAGAGCACTCTCTGGTTGTTTACATTCTACCAAATGAACTGTTTTCAGTGGAGTGGTATGTATGTGCATGCATGTTTGTGCGCGTTTTGGGATTGTGGCCAGGCAGGATGATGAAATGCTTTTGACCTTTGGAGCTACATAATCAATAGTGACAACAGTGAACTTTTACTCAATGCTTACTGTGCACCTGTGGCCATGCCCAGTGCGCCACACGTAGGGTTCTTCTTAGTCTTCCCAGCAATCCCATGGGACAGTGCGACAGGTTGGTTCTGGTGTGAAAGAGAAGGTGTACACATATGGGGAAATCCTGGAGAGTTTAGCAAAAGGTCCAGGGAAACCAGCAAAAGATAATGAAGCACCTGGGGTCCAACTATGGCCCTAAATGGATCAAGGGACGGAGATGTTACTGGAACATGATGAGAATGGCAATAGCCCCAGGCAAGGCTGCCTGACAGGAGCTTGCCCTCAACAAAGGAATGCAGCCAATCTGAAATGACCCAGCAGGGAGGGAGCCCAGGGAAAACACCCCACTGGGGGATGGGTAGCATGCCCTTGGACTTGAGCACGCTCGCTCTCCTTGCCCTCTCATCTCCTGCCAAGGCCTCCCATTGGCCGAATACAACTGTGTGTCAGAGGACCTGGGAGTCTGATGGTATAGTCCTCATAGGCCAGCATCCTGGGCCACAGGGCAGGGTGGAGAAGGCTGGAGAGTAGACATGGAGCGGGGAATAGAACATGTCCAGCTGAGGGAGGTGCTGTGATGATCATTCCCATGCAGGACTGGCTCAGTGATATTCAGGATCTAGCACAAACATGAAAATGCCAATATCCTTGTGAAAAAATTATTGAGAGGGGAGGCTGGGTGACTCAATTGGTTAAGCATCTGCTCTCAGTGCAGGTTGTGGGATCAAACACTGCATCGCATTGGGCTTCCTACTCAGCATGGAGTCTGCTCCTCCCTCTCCCTCTGCCCCTGCCCCTACCCTCCCCACTGCACTTTCTGTCTCTCTCTCAAATAATAAATAAAATCTTTTTTAAAGATTGAGAATTTAAAAACAGTGACAAAAGAGAATTAAACCACGTCACATGCCCATGACAAGCCAACCTTGCTCCCTTGTTACACATGAGGAACCTGAGGAGGAGAGAAATGACACCTTATCCAAGACAGTTATACCTGGTCTTTGAGTCTTGGCTCTGCCCCTTTGTAGCTGTGAGGCTTCAGACAAACTACTTTAGCGACACACAGGAGGGCCTCAAGACATATTACTACTTTGCTAACAAGGAAGGAATCAAACCAGGTGAGGCGGGATTGTGCCAGGACCACGCCTTTGGGAGCTGTCCAAGGTGATCCCACATGAGGATCCCTTGAGTCCTGTGCATGTCACGAATGCTGAGGTCGGCAGGAACTTTTGAAATCATCTGCTCCCACCTACAGTTTGCTTCTGGGCTCCTCTAAGCTTCAGAGCACTGAGACCTGAAGTGTTATCATCTGGAGTTTGGGAAATGATGTGCTGAGCTGGAAAGAACACCCAAATGGGAGTCAGGAAATCAGGATTTCACTAGAGCGGTGTTGACATCATCTCCTTCATCCTTACAACCATCCATCAGAATGACAGCTTTGGCTACATCACATGGTTTACTGAACACTTACCATTTGCCAGGCACAACCACTACACGGTCACTGTATCATCTAAGTGCTCTTACCACCCTCACTGAAGGAATCTTAGGCAAGAGAGAGTCACTACTGCAGTAGATTCTATCAGTGCATCATCCCCCATCTTGCTTATCCAGCACACAGAGCAAGCTGAAAATGCTGGATTTAATGCCATGGAAGCAGTTCTCAACCAATGATGAGTGAGAGTCCTCATGCTTAGGTTGAGATGACTCTGAGGCATGGTCTACACTGTCTTCCAGGGTCCCCCGGTGGGGGTAAGCTCTTAGCTGCCCACAGTGGGCAGTCTGTGTGGCCGATACAAAAGACAAAAGTGATGTCATGTCTGAGATTAGGTTGTAAAAGACACTGTGGCTTCACTCTTGATCTATCCACCCCCCCCTGCTCCCCGCCCCATCCCCCATTGCTCACTCTGGGGAGAGCCTGCTTCCACGTCATGGGCAGTCCTGTGGGGAGGCCCAAGTTATAAGGAACTAAAGCCCCCAGCCAGCAGCCAGTGAGGAATCCAGAACCAGGCTTGGTTGAGTCTTCAAATGACTACAGCCCTGGGTGACAGCTTAACTGAAACCTCACTAACAGGCTCTGAGCCAGAACTGCCATGCTAAAAGCACTTCCAGATTCCTGACCCTCGGCAACTGTTAGATAAAAGGCATTTGTTTTACACTGCTAAGTGTTGGGATAATTTGTGATGACAATAGGTAACTAATATACTTTCTCCTTTCACTATTGGTGCTTCCTATATTCACCTCCCAAGCAAACTATTTCAACTTAAAACCTTGTTTCAAGGTGAGCACCTAGGGAAACTCAAATTCAGACCATTCCCCAAGGGCACCTATCTGGGAAGTGAAAGAGCCAGGATTTGAACCCAGAACACACAGAGTGACTGTCCGAGAGCCCAGTGCTGTGTGTGTCAGTCATTCTCAGCTTCAGCCTGCAAGTGCCTTGGTTATAGGGAGGAGGTCATAGTTCCCTTGGTGGCCTCAGTACCCAGCTCAGTGCTTCCCACATACTAGGTGCTCAGTATATGCTGCTTCCCTTCTGCTACCCCCACTCTTTATTATGGATGTTTGGTTGCATTAAGCATATCCCCTCTTTTTTTTTTTTTTTTTAAGATTTTTATTTATTTATTTGAGACAGAGAGAATGAGAGAGAGAGAGCACATGAGAGGGGGGAGGGTCAGAGGGAGAAGCAGGCTCCCTGCTGAGCAGGGAGCCCGATGCGGGACTCGACCCAGGGACTCCAGGATCATGACCTGAGCCGAAGGCAGTCGCCCAACCAACTGAGCCACCCAGGCGCCCCAAGCATATCCCCTCTTTTTATATTGAGATTTCAGAAGATAAACTCTGGAGTTAGGCTGCATTCAAATCCTGGCTCTGAAACTCGCCAGCACTGTGACTTTGGGCAAGGCCTTTAACCATTTTTTGCCTCCATAAAATGGGGATGATAATAGTATCCATTTCATAGTGTTGTGGGGAGGATTAAATGAATGTATACATAGTCTTAGTCGGTGCCCAGCACACAGGAAGTGCTGTATAAGTGTTTCCTTTACTAGGACCATGTCATGCCTGTCTCCATCTCCCTATTTATTCTCGTCCGAAAGGGCACATAGATCAGGGAGCCATTACCTGCCACAATTTGAAAGAAGACTTGGAGAGACATGAGAGATGATTTTTTTTCAATTCCCAGTGCCCCCTAGGAACCCTTACCAGACACATATAACTTAGAGTGAGCTCTCACCCCACAACAGATAGCAAATCTCTCTGGGAATGAGAAGGGGGATGAGGGGCTTGGAGGATGGGGAGCACACTCTGTGAACCTAAATTTTCTTTCTTTCTTTTTTTTTTTATTTTTGCCAAGAATGAATCCTGGCTGCCTTCCCAGCAGGTGCTCAGTAAAGACACATCAAAGGATGGATTGGAAAAATGCCAAGTGAGCATTGATGCCTTGAAAACAAGGGTGCGTTTTACATAAAATAACATCTCCTGTGGACACTCACACAGCAACAGCCCCAAACACACACATATTTCCTGCCCTCTTCTCCTCTCCCTTTTGAACTGCTGACCCCAGCTCCTGGCTGGTGTCGATATCTCTCCTGGAGTCCCTGAAGGCACCACAATTCATATTCACCTCCCACTTTGGGTTAGGAATATTGGCCCATTTATGCCCTGATTATGCTAATTAACTAGTTTTTTTTTCTTAAGGAGACAATTATTACCTTCAGTTTGACAGTTTCTAACTCCATTAGCAGTCACAGCTGCCAACATCATGGTGCTGATTAGTTACCTCGAGTTGCTCAGAGAAAGGTAATTATCCTCAGGAAGCACCCCAGCCTCTCCTTCCATGATAGGGGCACTGGGCTCTGTGGCTTCTACCGTGAGCAGGAGTCTAGGGAGGTGAGGTCACAGCCGGCAGGGTCGCCAGCTCCAAGTGTGGTCTAGGCAAAGGCAATTGCAATTGGAGCAAAAAGCCACAGGAGTGGAGATCCAGACAGCTGGGGCTGTTGCCCCCCTCCCCAAGAGGAACCACGGTGGCGGGAGGTCCCCTTTCTCCAATCCACACTGCTTTCCATGGTCCTGAAACACTACGCACTACAGCTCTTGGTTTCTCCTAACTCCTGGCTCCTGGTTCTGGAAACTCATGGCCAACTATTCTAATAGCTCACATCTTTTCTTTGGTTTTTTAAAATTCTTTATCTCTTGATAAACATTGTGTCTCTTTTTATACTGTCACTGAATAATTAGGCCCGTGACTTATTAATAATTCACGGGAGTGATTTCATATACCTTTGACAGTTCCATAATGGTTCTGACAGTTCCACATTTTATTTTTGTCTCTGAGAGGTCGGGAGGGGGGCTCTCATGACCTTAACTGCCTTCTCCAAGACTCTACTTTTGAGTAGTGGGTGCACTTGTTGGGGTGAAGATAATGCCTGCATGAAAGCTGCCTTCCACCTTAGGGAGCCAAGGGCAAGGGGCTGACCAGTGCCACCAAAGGGCCCATAATGAGGGAGAAGAGGATCTTGAGCACAGGATGGGAGTCTGGACCATGGTCTCTGACCCCCATCTATGTCATCTTAGTTATAATCACAACCCTCATTTATACCCACTTCCCCTCTGCTAGGTACTGGACTAAAAGTACTTTACATGTCATTTCTTTTCCCCCTGACTTCCACTAGAATCTTGAGAGGTAGGAATCCATTAGCCTCATTTTACAGATGAGAATACTGAGACGCAAAGACATCAAGGCCCTTTCCCAAAGCTTGTTAGTGCTGAATCTAGGATTTGAATTTCAGACCCTCTATGAATCTCCTCTCCTTTGCCATTTTACCTCATCTCTAAAGTGAGTTTATAATCCTTACCCCGCATTTATGGGGATAAGAGGGGATGACATCTGTGAAACACCTGGTACCAGTAACTAAGTTCCTTTCTTCCTTCCTCCTCCTTAACCGACTCCCCTTCCCAGCACCTCTGCTGCCTCATGCCCCTCTTGCTCTCCCTGGAGCTTACTGGTCTGCATTACAGACCTTAATCGACACCCCCTTCCCAGCACCTCTGCCGCCTCATGCCCCCTCCACCCCGTGGGGCTCCTGTTCAGGCTGTGGGCATCTTGAGCCTCCTCTGCCTATGAGAGCTCCTAGGCTGCAATGTGGATATGGAGACGGTGTGCACATGCGCAGTGGGTGCACTTGCACATGTGGTGTTCATGCGGGTGCAGGATTTGAACACACACACGTGTGTGCGTGAACATGTGCATGTGACCCTGTGTTTGGACAGACATTTGCCCCTGAGCCATCACACACAGTGCTGGGTGAGACAGAGGGTGGACGGTAGAAGAATTCCACAGCGGATGAGGGAGGAATTTAGCCTGAGGTTGGGGAAAGGACAGGCCCCAAGGCTTGCATGGAGGAGAGGAACAAGGGGAGGGTGAGGTCTCCCAGGGAACACCCAGACTTCCCTCCAGTACCTGCAGCATGCACAGCCACATGTCACAGTCCCAAAGACCCAACCCACCCATGGAGCGGACAAAGACCAAGACCCAGCGGGGACATGGCCCCGTGCAAAATCATAGTGTGTGTAGAGGGCAGAGTCAGGAAGAACCCATACTCCTGAGAGAGGCTCAGATTCCCCTGAACTCTGAATCTGAGGCAAGGATTTTCTTGAGGTGGTTTGTGTGAAAGGTGATGTAGGGCATAGGAATGGGGTGGGGGTAGGGAGGCCAGGAAGGAGACACAAATGCAGGGTTGTGTGATCCAGGTTGCCATTGCGGCAACAGGAGCTCAAATCCACCAGGACCTTCTATGGAGTATACAGAAGTCTTCCCAGTTGTCCATTAGGTCCAGGCCCCCATTTGTCAAGGGTTGCCTGGGACAGGGGTGCTGACTCCCCTGTACTTCTGAACTACATGTCCATGAGGTCTCAATGAGCTCCATGGGCACCCCCACATTTAGGCAAAGGCTCTGGCATGTCCTTGAACAAAGTGACAAGGAGATTGTGACGACAGCCGTGGCAGAAATCAGAGGGGTCAAGAGCATGGGACTCAAAGCCAGAGAAGTCAGATGTATTCTGGGCACCAAATGCATCTGCCATGTATGGTGGCTTCCTTTGGGTAACTCCTTGACAATTCACTTACCTGTGCCCCCTGCCACCGGCAGGATTGTTCACTTTGAATAATAATACCAGATGACACTTAGTACCCCTTTGCTATGGGGGCACCTGGGTGGCTCAGTCGGTTAAGCGTCTGCCTTCGGCTCAGGTCATGACCCCAGGGTCCTGGGATCAAGCCCCGCATCAGGCTCCCTGCAGCGCGGGAAGCCTGTTTCTCCCTCTGCCTCTGCCCCTCTGCCAGCTTGTGTGCTCTCTCTCTCTCAAACAAACAAACAAATAAATAATCTTTAAACCTTTGCTATGTGTCCTGTTCTCCTCACTTCACATATATGAACTCATTTAAACCTCCCAACGTCACCCCCCCGCCCCTGGGACTAGTACTATTATTGTTTCCGTTTTACAGTAGAAAAAATGGAGGCACAGCGAGTAAGTGGCAATGGTTGGCTACAAACCTGGGTCCAAAGTCTGAGTCTCTAGTTACTGTCCTGTGATACCCCGAATTCCAAGTGGCCAAAGTCCCAGGAGGAGTTCTGAGAGATTCCTGTCTCAGCAGCTTGTGGCAGCAGGTGGCTCAGGTCACTTCCTGGGGAGGGCTTTTGGGCAGAGTATGTCCCCAGCACCCCAGGGAATGGGGCTCCCCTGACCCTCATAGCCTGGGGGGTGTCTCTTGTAACTGCTGCAGGTCTCCTGTGGGCTCTACCCTCTGCCTCTGGCCGCCCGTCCAGGCCTGGGTCTCAGCAGAACCTGCCTCACGTCCTGGAGGTGCAGGCGCAAGAGCTGCTGAGAGATAGGCACCCAGAGCAAGTGGCCTCTACAGCTTGGCTCCTGCAGCTGTGGCAGTTGAGTTACTAGGTCACTGATAGCTGGGAAGCCAGCCAAGCCACAAGTGCCAGCCGATGGCTTCTGAATGCATGGCTCCTTGGAAGCTCAAGGCCCGCTCCCCTCTGCTCACACGGGCGGGGGTCAAGGCTCATTAAGGGCGCAGATATGATGGGGAGGCAGCATGGTGTACTGGGGCACCTGGCCCCCTCCCTGGCTGGGGAACTTGGGGTCCCTCACCTTCCTCAGGACCTTCTGGAGAGCAAAGGGATCAGACTAAACCAGGTTCCCCACTCGGGGTTACAGAGGATGGAGTAGGGTCATACTCCACATTGGGACCACGTATCCCACTGGTCAGTAAGCTCTGTCTCTGGGGCCTGGGTGTCTTCTTCCCTGCTAGATGCCATCACCACGCAAGCAGGTAAATGCTTAATAAACATGTAGTGCATAGATCCACATCCAATCCCCGATTATCATTATGAATGACTATCACTGGCTGAGAGTGTGTTTCCTCTGCACGAGGAGGCTCTGTTATGAACATCATTGCATGGGATCCTCATAAGCCTGGGAGGTGAGCATCTCCATTTTACAGATAAAGAAATGGAGGCTGAGAAAAGTTAAGCCACTTCTCCCAAATCACACCACGAGGGTCAACAGAGCAGGGATTCCAGCCTGGGGCCAGCTGACTCCCAGGCCTGGCCTCTTAGCCCCTGTTAGGCTACAGTCAGCATTGCAGCTCTCGTTGATGGAACATCCTCTGAGCAAGGCCCCAGGAAGCATTTTCGTAGATACCATCTCATTTAATCTTTGCAACAGCCCATTGCATGAATGAGGAAACAGGCTCAGAAGGAATGAAGTCAATTGCATAAGACCACGCGGTTCAGAAGTAGGGGAGCTGGGTTTAGAACCCCCATCTGGCTGCCCTAAAGCCTGTATTATTTTGACTACCATTGTACTCCCAGATCACCCCATAATCTCCACTCCAAATAAAGTCAGGATATGTGGGTGACAAATCCTCCTAGAACATCCAGCATGAACCATAGATCCCTCCCTGCAGCTCCCATGATCTGCATTCAGGTTGTTCAAAGCTCTCTCCCCCCACCCCCCACGCTGCCAAGAGGTAGAAAATGGGGTCAAAGTCTCCGGCAGGAGAGGAGTGAATGCAAGATGACAGTCCCGTGGCCGGCGGGCCTGTGGGCAGGAGGGACTGGAAATGGGTTAGTGTCCAGGGCCTCGCTGACCCACTTTGGGGCTTGTTTCCTCTCTCTAAGCCTTCCTCAGGCCCCTCCTTCTCTGCCCATCTGGACTGGGTGAGTGGGGTTGCCCCCAATCCACAGGGCAACTGGGGACACTAGAAAGATCTTTTCCTCTTTGCCTTTGCTGGGGAAAGCACATGCCTGGCACCCTCAGCGTCAAGGAGACCTGCCTGAGAGATTTTGGCATGCCCGTCTGAGCAGGAACAAGGGGGCCAGCTTGGCGGGCACTGGGGATCATCTGGAGAGTCAGCACAAGCCGGCGGTTTCTATCTAAACATCCACGAGAAGGACATACCTCAGACAACTGTGAAAGCTGCTGCTACTGATTAAGCACCTACTAGGTGCCAGGCATTTGACGTATCTTATAAAGAATCCTTGCGACGGGTGGAGGGACTGGAATCATGTTCAATTTCCCCACTACAGATGAGGAAAGGGAGGCTCAGAGAGGTTCAGTGACTCACCCAGGGTCACACAGTAGGTCTGCTGTAGCCCAGG
The DNA here is from genome assembly GCF_004348235.1 of Phoca vitulina. Taxonomy (NCBI): domain Eukaryota; kingdom Metazoa; phylum Chordata; class Mammalia; order Carnivora; family Phocidae; genus Phoca; species Phoca vitulina. Next base: position 40,867,392 of record NW_022589716.1, on the reverse strand, counting down.
GCTTTCTGCTTCCAGGGCCTCCAGCTTTGCCTTCTGTCCTGTGCTCAGGCTCGCCAGTTCTCTATTCTAGAGCAGTGGTTCCCAGGCACAGAGAAATTTATTAAGAATCCAGAATTCCCTGGGAGATTCTGAACTGGCCCTTCAGAGATAGGCCCTGGGAACCTGGATTTCTTTAGAAGTTTCCGGTGGAATTGGGAGCCCCAATTTAAGGAGGTGCCCAATCTGAAATTGCAAGTTAAATTCTGGGTTGGGGGGAGGGGTGGTGTCCTAGTAGCCCAGGCAAGTGTCTGTCCATCTTTACCTGGGCTGAGTGCCCCTGGAGTGGGAGACCAGGGAACAAAGTGGCAGAAATTTCTGGAACGTGAGGGAATTTGTTCTCTGAACACCAGGCCTCCTGAATGCTCTCTAGCTTCAATCCCAGCAGGGGGGTCTCAGATGAGAGTCCCTCCCTGGGGCCCACATTCCAGAAACTGCTGTGGGTCAGGGGAAGGCAGCGAGGTGTGTTTGCAGCTGCTGTCCTGAACGGCTGACTGAGGCCCAGCCCGGCCAGCAGACTCAGTCCTGGGTGGTGGGGAAGGCAGTGACGGGCCGCACCCCAGCTTGATGAAGCACAAGGATCTGGTACATGGTAGGCCCTCGACACATCACAGCCATGGCCTCCAGTCGCCCCAAGCAGAAACCGACTCTTCTTGATTCTATTTTCTCCCCCAGGCCCCCGCCCCCTGCCCGCCACACCAGACCCATCCTTGGTCCAGCCCACCTGTCTAACCTCTACGGCGCCGGCTGCCCCCACCCCCGCCAGTCCTTCCGGCCTCCTCTCTGTTCTGCACACTCTGCCTCTCCTGCCTGGGGATTTGCATTTGCTATTTCCCTTTCCCGGTAATGCTGTTCCCTCCGCTCTGCCGGGCTCGCTCCCTTCTCCCCTTGAGTATCTCCTTCAGAGCGGCCTTTTCTGAGCACCCCGTTGGGAGCAACCCACCCCTGGCCTTAACATTCACCATCTCGGGCCCTTGACCCCCTCCTAGCACACATCATTATCATTATTTTATTTTTTTATGGTTAGACTTACTAGTATATATTCTCCATGGGGCAAGAAACATGCATTTAGCATGGCGGTTGGCTTATAGTAAGTGCTCAATAAAATTTTATTTAGTGAGTTAATGAAAGATAAACAAGCAATCTCAAACTCATTCTTCTGACTGGATGTCTTCACTCCTGCTCCTGGCTCACTGGATCCTTTGAAAACAAGACAAAACGGACTCACATAATCGTAGTGAAGAGATGACTTTAACAAAATGTAAAGAGAAGTCTGGGGAACAGTCGTTGTGGTGAGAGTCCCCAAACCCATCAAAACAGATACACAAAGGCTGTGACAAAGTCCTTCATCCAAATCAGGCGCAGCAAGAATCAGCGCAGCCTGAGTGAGAGCCCAGCCGAGAGGGCCGCTAGGCAGGGGCAGGGGAGACCCTCCCTTCCCCCAGTTAGGCCCGGGGCTGTTCCCTGCAGATGGGATGAGCCACCACACCTGAGCCCCAGGGCAGAGCTGCCCACTCAGGGCCCACAACTGCTCGCCTCCTCTCGGCCACCCGGTGTCCTAGGCCCCTTCACTGCCCACCTCAGCCCTCTGTCGGCGACCCTGCTGCTTGCTGCCCAACATCGGAACCTCCCATGTTCCTTGGCTGGGTCAGGAATGATCATGTTTGAGATGAGATCAAGAAGACCAGGGAGACATCTCAAGGGGAGAAAAAAACAGCTCCACAGGGAAAAGAGTGTGTGTGTGCGCACACGCGTGTGTGGAGTGTGTTGTGATGTGTATGTGTGTATGTGCCCATGTGTGCACGTGGGGGGGGGCGTGCACATCTCCCCCAGACATTCTCATTTCAAGTCCCACCCTTGTGTTTATGGGAAGCTCCCTCCGGCATGATTCTTCTCCGAAAACCCCCTTCTCATCCCCATCTCCGCTCCACGGTGGCAGACAATGCCACCATGTCCTTCCTGACTCGGACAGAGGGGCCTGTCCCTAGCAAAGAATGATCCCAAGCTAACCCACTGGGGAGGGGGGACTCTCTCCCTGCCCTCTCCCATGTCAGCTGCTTCCTAATCCAGATGCATCCAGAAGGGCAGGTCTTGCAAATTATAAACCGCATCCTTGGATGCTCTGAATTGCAGAACCTGAGCATCTGTTCTGACTCCTCAATTGGCAGATGAGAAAATGGAGGCCGGGGAGGGGAGGGACTTGCCCAAGGTCGCATAGTCAGTCAGGGGCACACTAGGGACAGAAGGCAGTCTTCCTACTCTCAGTTTGGCACTTGAGCTATGACATAGCCCTTCCTGCTTTCAGGAAGGTTACAATCTAGCAGGTATGCTTGTTTGTTCAGACATTCACTCAGCACATGCTCATTGAACACTGCTCTCTCTGGGCATTTACTAAAACCACCTACTGTGTGCTCTGGGCGAACAGGGCTACCCAAGCCAAGACCTTGCCTTCGGGGAGCCCTGGCTGGGAGACTGGGATGACCGTGGGTTTGATGAGCACCCATGTGAGGGGCTCAGCCCTTCCCTGTGAAGGCAGCTGTAGAAGGGACTGCAAGACCTGGGGTTGGTTGTGTGTTGGTCCTCTGTGAGTCCTGCATGGATCAGAGGAGCTGAGACCCGGTGGTTCAGTGGCAAGTGCCTGGCTCTGTGGCCAGTGACTCTCCCTGTGTCATGGGGTTGAATGAGCTCACTTAAGATGTGTGTGATGTGTGTGGTCTGGGGTGTGTGATATGTGTGGTGTGTGTGTGGTATGTGGTGTGTATGTGGTATATGGTATATGGTATGTGTGGTCCATAGTGTGTGTGATGTGTGGTATGGTGCGTGTGGTTTCTGATGTGTGTGGTATGTATGTGATATATGGTGTGGTGTGTGGTATGTATGTAGTATGTGGTGTGTGCAGTGTGCATGCAGTGTGGTGTGTGGTATGTGGTGTGTGTGGTCTGGTATATGGGGTGTGTGTGCATGGCATGTGGTGTGTGGTATGTGAGTGGTTTATGTGGTGTGTGTGATGTGTGTGGTGTATGTGGTATGTGTATGTGTCGTGTGTGTGGTATGTGTTTGGTGTGTGGTGTGTGGTGATGTGTGTTGTGTGTGTGGTATGTGTGTGGTGTGTGTGGTATGTGTGTGGCATGTGTGTGTCGTGTGTGTGGTGATGTGTTGTGTGTGTATGGTTGTGGTATGTGTGTGGTGTGTGTGGTGTGTATGGTGTGTGTGTGGTGTGTGTGTGATATGCGGTATGTGAGGTGTGGTGTGTGGAGGGGGAGCCTGCCAGGCCCTCCTCCAGCAGCCACGAGGAGGCAGAACTAGGGAGGGGATCTGAGTCTAGGGAAGGGGAGAAGGTTGCAGACTCAAAACCACCTAAGCCAGTGAGATGCTCAGCTAAAGCCCAGCAGTTGCCAGGCAACCGTTCACCCTCCCCAGCCTGATACCTGTTCCCCACCCTCTTGGGTGGCCATCTTTTCCTTCCCTCTCCAGCTAACCAAGGATCTGGTGAGCTCCAGTTCTGACCCCTCCCCCAACGCCTCGCAGTTAAACCCATTTGTTGGGCAAACATCTGCCCCTCCAGGAATGGAGCTGCTGGCTAAGTTGGAACAGAGGAAAGTGTGTCCTGGGGATGGAGGATGCGACTGCCAAGACCTAGAGGAGACAGACAAGAAAGGAAGGATGGGATCAAAAATCCCTTGAGTGCCACTTCCGTGTCTGACATTCCCAGGGATGCTTGCAACCACTCCCACATTTAATTTCTACAGGGAAGGCTTGCTTTCATCAAACCCATGCTACGTACAGTAGAGTCTGAGTTTCAGAGAGGCATAGCGGCTTGCCCACAGTCACACAGCAAGACAGCACTGAGCTAGGTCCTGAGGTTCTGACGCCCAAGCCCAATGTGCATTTTGTTCCACCACATTTCTCAGGGCTTCTGTTTCCCTATCTGTCAAATGAGATCGTAGGAACAGGGGAGAGATGAGAAAAAGGTTTATCTTGCATGCCAGTTCTGACCCATTGTCAGACTTGCCTGACCACAGTGTGGAGAATTCTGACGCTAAGGCTGGGCTCAGTGGAAGAAGTACGGTCATCGATTAGCAATGTCTGTCCTGGCTGAGGCATTGAGGGGTGACAGTGCATGTGCTGTGTAAGAGCTGACTTTCTAAGGGTCTTACCAGCTCCGACATTTGGGTGCTGGGATGTTAAGCCTCATCTCTAGTGGGCTTGGGCGAGTCCTTGTACAACTCTGAGGCACAGATTCTCACTAGGCCCGCCCTGGGAACAGCTTCCCCTGGCCTCTCCATGAAGGACAAAGCAAGCTGCTCAGCCTCCCTCCACTTGTACCCTCGGTGATGAGCAGCTGTTGCCTAGCAATGGGGGTGGGTGGATGGGGGGAATTGGAGGGGTCTGCACAATCCCAGAATCTGGGCAAACATCTGGCCTATCTCCCACACCCCAGGCATGGGTCTCGAACATCCCATGCCAGCCCCATGAGAGTCCGCAGCCCTGAGGCCCAGCACCAAGGAACGGAGCGAGACCGGTCTTGCGGGGCCACCCAGCTGAGTTCCAGCCCTGGCTACAGGAGACACACTGAAAGGCTTAGGGCAGGCGGGCTCACCCTCAGTTTCTTCGCGTCTAACGCAGGAGAGAGAATCGTCCCAAACTGGTGGAGGCATTGGGTTATGAGGGTGATGGGTGGGAAGGTGCCTTGCAGTCTTAACCCTGGAACCTGCCTCCTCCCTCTGAAGACTCATCTAAAAACTCAGAGACTGGCTCAGATGTCCCTGCCCACCCCAGATGTCAAGCCTGAGACCATGCTCTGTCCCTAGTCACCTATTAAAGTTACTGAGCACCCACAGTGTGTCAGGCCTGGTGCTACATTTGCAAACATTAGCTCATGGAATCCTCACAACAACCCTGGGGTGCAGGAACTAGCTTTATCCCCATTTCACAGATGGGGAAACTGAGGCTCAGAGAGGTCAGGTCACTAGCCCAGGGTCGCACAGCCAGGAAGTGGCAGAATCAGGATTTGAACCCAGGCATGTATGACTCCAGAGCCTGTGTTCTTAAACCCCAACCTGACAAGGCCTTCCCTACATTCCTCTTTGTTCTGTGCCCTCCTCCTACCAGCTGGGCCTCCTCCTTGCCCCCAAGACCCCTCTGCTCTGCACAGGGACATCAGGGGAGGGCTTTTGAGGGCTTGTGTCTCCCTCTTCCTCTTCCTCAACATTGTGACTTTGGAGCCCATCCCCTAACAGTGGTGGAGGGGGCTTTGAAGTCCTGGAATAACAGCAAAGGACAGCAGGTCAAGTTTCCTGCCTGTCCTGTCCATAGGGAGGCCATTCCTCAGGCTATTTGTAGAAACATCTTGGTCTGGCCTGGCGCTTGCAGCCCTCCCTGGCACCCTGGCCCAGGTGGACAGAGGTCCCCAGCCTGGCAAACAGATGGGAATAGGGCGAGCTGCAGAGAGGGAGACCAACAGGGACCAGGTAGTGAGACAGGGAAGGGTACAAAAGGATGGGAAGGGGAGAGGGGGCAGTGGGAGTGTGCAGAGGAGAGAGCCACCTGTGAGAGTGGGGTGAGGAAGAAGAGAGAGCACTAGGAAGGGGGAGGAGGGGGGAGGGGAGATGAGCTGTTGAAGAGAGGAGGATGGGGAGAAGGATGGGTGTTGCTGGAGAGAGAAGGGGTCTCAGGGTAGTAGATAGGAGAGGAGCTAATCCCCCGTGAAATCACAAGTGCTCACCAACCAGGAGTCAGGGGTAGATTGTTCTACTTCCCAGCGCTGCCCAGGACCCAGGGGCTGAGTGGAAAATCTGAGAATTCCAGTCTTGTTGCCAGAGTCCTGGAGACCCCACAGCTGCCAACCAGCCTCTGCTTAGGCCCCTTGGGGTTCTGGGGACCGGAGCCAGGTTTCCTCTGTCCCCTTAGCTCCCCACACCCAGCGAGGGCAGGGCTCCCTTGTCCTAGAGAACCACAGGCTCTCCTAGGTAGGGAGAAGGATCTAGGGCTCAGACTCATGGCAAATATCTTCTCCACGACTTCTTTCCAAGTAGATCAGCAGAATCTTCTTGTATGCTTCCCTGCATGGGGAGCTTATTCCCCCCAGGGTGGCCTAATCCCTCCCAGAATAGTTCTAGGAAGTGAGGTTTGAGCTGTATATAATGAATGAGCAGGAGTTAACTAGAAAAAGAAGGGAGAAAACGTGCTTCAAGAAGAAGGAACAGCAATGCAAAGGCCCTCTCTGCTGGACAGGCACAGTGGGTTGGGATCTGAAATCTGAAAGAAGCCCAGGGGTCTGCAAGGAGGGATTTGGTGACATAAAATGAATCTGGAGAGGGAGCAGGGGCCTTTCCCTGCAGGGTCTTCTAGGCAAAGTGTGGGGTTTAGTCTTTATCCCTGGAGCAATGGGGAGCAATGGTGGTTGAAGCTGGGGGCAGGGGGATTAGCTGGTGGTGTTGGTGTTGGCATTCAGATTTGCATTTCAAGAATATCCTTTAATCTTTTGCACAAAAAATGGACCAAAGAGGGTCAGAACAGCATCAGGGAGTCCAGGGAAGAGGCTGCTGCAGTGGTCTGGGCACAAGATAATGGGGACTTGGGCGGGAGCAGGGAGCAACAGGGGTATGGGGAAGAAGCCAGATTGCAGACCCATTAGAGAGTAGAACAGACAGGTCTTGTGTAGGGATGGGGCTGGTGGGGAGAGGGAGTTTGGGGCAGAATTGACTGATGTCAGAACCACTGGCCCTCACTGGTTAGTGTCTCAAAATACTGATTCCTGGGCCCACCCTGGGATGTTTGATTTCAGATCTCTAAGGATGAGGTCCGGAATCTGCATCTTAAACACGTGCTTCTGGGTTATTCCAAGAATCAGTCCATCTGCCACGGGCAACGGCCTAGGGTTTGGGCCACCCTGAGTCCATGCCCTATTGTACAGAGGAAAACACAGGTCCCGGGAGGGGAAAATACTTTTTGAGGACCACACAGGACTGGCAGAGTAGAAATAACTAGCAAGAGGCATCTGATACACAATGCCCATTTGTGGTGTCCTTTCAGCCTGGTGAAGAATCCAGAGCATGCTGTGGGATGGTGAGAAACACAGGCTTTCCTTCACAATGACCTTGGTTCAAATTCTGTCTTCGCCTTTCTGTAGTTGGGTGATGCTGGGCAATTCACATCACCTCTGTTAGCCCTCCGGGTCCTCACCTGTACATGGACACAAAATACGTGCTTCAAAAAAATAGTTGTGGCGTTTGCACCTGCTAATGTGCCCAAGGCACCTGCATGTGCTCAGTAAAGGGAAGCTCTGATTATTAAAGTTCAATCCCACCCTGCCAAGGGCAGCCTCAAGTACATACAGGCAGAGGCAGGAGCAATCTGCGTGTGTGTGTGTGTGTGCGTGTGCGCGTGTGCGCGCGCGCATGCATATGTGTGTGATGGGGGTGTTTTGAAGAGTTGCTTCCCCTGGCCCAAACCCTATCCTCCCCCCTCGTGACCTATCACAATGTCTAAAAGCCCACCATTAAGGCCACATTTCCCTGGGCACAATTTTGTTTGGCGCCTTTTTTAGCACAGGCGACTTTTGCAGTGGAGTAAATAGAGGCCAGAGAGAGGGAAGTGACCTGCACCAAGTCCCAGGGACGGTAGAGGCAGAATGAAGACCCCAACCCGGGGAGGCTGCACCACTCACTGGGGGAGGTGGTGGGTGGGTGTGGGAGCATGTACTCCCCACAGAGCCTGGGGAGGGGGCTGAGTGATGCGCTCTCCATAATCAAGGCGCAATCAGCGCTAATCAGCGTGTTCTTGAAATAGACCCAACTGGATGGGGGAAGCGAGCAGCCGCCTGGGTTTGTATAGCGGCAATCAGAGGGAGGCAATTTTAGATCCGCGGGAAAAACAGCCCTTTGTCCAGGGACTCTGCCGAGCTCTTCGGAGCCCACTGCAGCTTGGAGATAAAAAACACTGCATGGGGGCTGCAGCTGCCCTGGCCCAGGAAGGGGGGGCGTTCATGCAGTGGGGCCAGCTGCCTCCAGGGTGAAGTCCAAACTCTCTAGCACCTTGGCTGGGCACCTACTATGTGTTGGGTGCATGGACAGCTTCCATTTTTCCCCCTGCTTTCATTTTGCAGGGGGAGGAATGGAGGCTCAGAGATGGTGGGGCTTTGCCCTAGGTCACTGGGCTGGTAAGTGGCAGAGCTGGGGTGGGAATTGAGTCTGTCTGACCCCAAATCTTGTGCCTATTCCTTTTATGGGGTGGGGGGCACCATCAGGCCCTAGGGGACATTATCTTAGGATAAGCCAATACCCTAATGAAATTCCCAGATCTTGCAAAAATCTCTAGGTTTGAGGATTATTGGTCCCAATTTGCAGATGAGGCAAATTGAGGCTCAGAGAAATGAAGGGACATGCTGAAGGTCACCCAGAGGGTGTGTGAGTGGTAGAACCAGGATCCAAACCCACATCTGTGAAATGCCAGAGCCCTCCACTTGAAATCACTTGGCTCTGAGCTTCTTCAAAGACCCATCCCCTGCTACCACCTCCAGGAAGCCTTCTCTGCTAACTCTGGGGCCACCAACCTCTCCCCCCTTGATTGATGCTTAGTTATCATGGAACTGGGTGGGTATGGCTGGGTGGCAGACTTTGTGGGGTTTTTGGTAATCCAGCATCTTTCCCTCTTCTGTTGGTACCAGTGCCCCCCTGATTTCCTTTTGGGGTGGTAACTCTCAGGCAGAAGGAAAGCTCTCTGACAGGCTGTGAGTGAGGTGGGAAGCACTCTGGCTCAGGCCTACCCAGCCAGGAGCACAAAGTGTGAAGTGCTTTATCATAAGGAGAGAATACATGAGAGATGTGCAGGCAGGCCAGGCAGGAGGCCACAGCAGTGGTCCAGGTGATGGTGGATGGTCCAGGGCAGTGGCTGAGACAGAGGAAAGTGGGTGGATTTGAGAGATTTTGAGGAGGAAGAACCAAGGAAACTCACTGACTGATTGAATGTGGGGACCAAGGAGGATTTCTCACTTGACTAGCTAGCCCTACACTTCAGTCATCCTTGATTCCTCTCATACCCCACTTCTAATCCACTAGGAAATCCTGTGAGTTTACCTTCAAAATATGCCCAGAATCTGATCATGTCTGCCCTTTTCTGTCTCCTCTGGTCCAGCCAGCATCATCTTTCGCCTGGATTTTAACAGCCTCCTACTGGTCTCCTTGCTTCCACCCAAGCCCACCACTGCAGCCAGAAGGTCTTATTAAAACAGAAATCAGGTTACATCCTTCTGCTCAAAACCCTCATCTCACACCCACACCAGCCTCCCAGGTCCTTTGTCACCTGCCCCCACCCCACCTCACTTTTAAACTTTCCCCTTGCTCACTTTGCTTCAGCCACCAGGGTCTCCTAGCTTCTCTGGGAACACTGCGGAGAAGCTCTCAGCCCAGGGCCTTTGCCCATGCTGCTTCCTTTGCCTGGAACGCTCTTCCCCAGACAGTCACAGGCTCTGTCCCTCACCATCCTATTTAAAATTCCAAGCCTAACCCATACTCCCTGTTCCTCCCTATACTCCTGCTCCTTTATTTTTAGTCAGATCATTTATTATCTTCTGGTATACTATATATGTTTACTTTAAAAAAATGTTCATTATTTTTCCTCCCACTAGAATGTAAGCTCCTTGAGGGCAGAGTCATAGTGATTCCTTAATCATATTTGCTGAATGAAGGAAGTTGTTGAATGATGGTATCATTTATTGAGACTAGGAGGGACAGACTGGGGGGCATGGGGGTTAGAGGAGATGCATTTAATTGGGAAAATGGAGTTGAGAGGCCCCAACAGACACCCAAAAGAAGATACCCAGAAGACAGTCAGATATACGAGTTCATATCTTGGTTTCCTCATCCGTAAATTGGGCTAATAGTCCCAACTCCCTCAATGGGCATGTGTAGGTAGGATGGGAGGGGTCTGATGAGATAAAAGGAGAGGCAGTAATTAGCACATAGTCAGCCCTCAACCAAGGGTGGCTGCCTTGCATGTCTGCTTTCTTCTCTCCTCAAACAGCTGCAAGAGCTCCCTGCAACGCCTGAAGATGTTGGAACGCCCGGACTGCCCAGAAATGTGGAGAATATGTGGCCCAGAGGAGGGGTCCTGCTCCGTTTGCTTCTCCCTCGTTCTGAGGCCCAGAATCCCCCAGGGGAGTCTGGATCCTGAGGACCGAAGGACTGTCTGCAGTGGCGACACAGCCCCTCCCTCCTCCCACTCATCATTTCTTCCAAACCATATCAGAATCATTTCTCCTTCTCCCCGGGTCTTCATTTGTAACCAACCTCTAAGTGGTGAGGAGAGGATTTTTAAAAATAGCTTTATTGATTTCATTTTTTTGGAATATAAAAATTCTTTGCTAAAGAAAAATTGGATGATACAGAAAAAAAAGGAGAAAATAAAAATCAGCCCAAACTTTATCATCCAGAGATAATCATCCCCTATATTTCAGCGTTTAGCCTTCTCATCTCTGTTCTATATTTTTGTGTCCCAGTGTGTTGTTGGGGGCAGGAGCTGAGGACGATAGAGGAAGGTAGGGACTGGGGGGAGGCTGGGCAGGTACAAGGTGGCACCTGGCTGATGGGGCCCGTGTAATTGCTGATACGCGGTCAGGGCAGAACCTACAACCTGGCCCACACACCCGACCCGGTCAGTCACCGAGGGGCTGCCCTGCCCTCCTTATACCTTATCACCATTGCATATTCACCCAGCCAGGAGTGAATGACCCCTGGGAACATGAATATTTTCACTAATCATTTTTCCTGTTCATTTGGAGCCCTATAAAACAAACATCATAGAGCCACTGTCTGGTTTAATTCTCAGAATAACCAAATGAGAGAATTCCTGTGATTAGCCCCATTTTGCAGATGAGGAAACTGAGGCCGAAGGAGGCAAAGTGACTTTGTCCAAGGCAGACAGAGAGTTGAGAACTAGGCCAAGGGTCTCCTGATGCTGGTGGGGGCCCTTCTGACGGTTGTCCTGAGAAGAGTGACATAGAAGAACAAGATTCTGTGTCAGCCACATAGAATTATTGCCTCATTTAATTCTCTCAACACCCCTGCCAGAAGGGCTCTATTCTGTCCATTTGCACAGATGAGGAAACTGCAGTCCGAGAGTGAAGTCACTTGCCTAAGGCCACGCGGCCACTAGTGGGGAAGTTGAGAACTGAAAGCAGGTGTGTCTGGCTGTTGTGGTAATGCTTCGAACAGGAGCAAGGGATAGGGCAGGGTGAGAAGGGTGAATTGCATCCTTTTGTCAAGGGCAGCCTCTTTGTCCCTCATCTGGGCACCTAGGGAGGGGCCTCTGGACGCTGTAGTCCCAGCTCCAATTCAGGCCTCACTACTCTGAGTCCCGACCGTGGAGAGGGGGCTTGGGTTTAGCAGCAGCGCCACCTGGTGGCTAACGTGCTGCCACCAGAGTCTGCCTGAGCCCAGGACTCCAGGTGGGAGGGCGGTGATGAGGGGAGGCAGGCCCAGGGCCCAATTTTCCCTGCTAGAGACCTGGGGCCACCCCAATAGCCACCTGGTACAGAGAAAAAACCAAGGACTCTGGGTTTGATAGACCTGGCTTTGAATTCCAGCTCAGTCTATGTGACCTCGCGTAAGTTCCTCCCTTACCTCTCTGAGCCTGTTTCCATGTCTGTAAAATGGGAATAAATGAGAGTTGCAGCGGTTGTGTTCATTATGGAAAATACCCGAACCTACCCCAGGTGCATGGCAGGTACTGAATAAATGATACTTTAGGTGATCAATGATACTTGCCTGTGCTCTACCATTTCCTCTGTCCCGTCTCTCCACCATCCACAGATCAGGCCGAGACCTCTCTACTGGGCCCAAGCTCCTGCTCAGACTGGGCTCCCAGAGCCTGCTCATTCCAGAAATGGTTGGCTTTGGAAAGATACTCAAAAGGAAGGTAGAGGAAATTCCACGGAGAATAAGAAAAGCCAAGCGTTGGCTGGTTGGCACACCCAGGTGCGGGATCTCCAGAAAAGCGAAGACTGCTCCACTCTTGTGAGGTCAAGGTCATGGAGTCCTGTGCCCAGGAGCAACTTGCCTGCTGCCTCCTGAGGTTTGCAGCTCAGGCTGGGCCTCCCCATCGCTGCCAGGCAGGCCCTCCTGGTCCTTATTCCCATTCACCTCAGCTCCACTGTCCATGCAAAACCTCTAAGAGCATTTCCAAGCTCCCCTCCTCCCCTCTTTCACTTTCTTCAAGGCTACATCCTGCAGGGTGCTCCTCAGATACTTGCTTCCCATAGTGACCCTAAGTACCCCCGGAACTCTGCATGGCTCCAGTGCCCCCCAGTAATGACCAAGGGCTCTGATATATTTTTACAGCTCTTGATGGCCCCCAGCAACTCTGAAGTGCCTCCCCAACAATCCTTCATTTTTCCCAACGGTCCCCTAGAGCTCCCATACACACCCTCCAGTACGCTCAACTCTTCATAACTCCTCAAGGGCTCTGTCTCACTGATGACTCCACGTAATTCTGGCCCCTCACTCAGGACCTCTCAGTCTCTCCTGCAGGTCTCCAGGGTTCCCACAGTCCTTTCCACTCTCAAACATCCCTTTGTCCATCTCAGTGAGCCCCGGTGACCTTCTATCATTTCTGGGATACCAAGGAGGCTTCCAGAGGTCCCTAGTGTCCAAAAGATTATTCAAAGCTCCTAGAGACTTTCTGACCTTCTCCACCTGGTCTCCACCATCTGTTTCTCCACAGCCTGTAGTGATTCATCAGTGCTGATGGCTGTGGTGGCCCTTGGAGGCTCCCAAAAGTGGTCTGTGGAAAGTGCATGGGCCTTGGAGCCAGAACCCCATGGGGCGGCTACCATAGCTCTGCTATTAACCAGCTCTGGGACCTTGGGCAGCTGATTCTACTTCTCTGAGCCTATTTCTTTATTGGGAGAATATGAACACCTTGCCAATCCACAAGGTGATTGGGGGCAAGATAATACGTAAGAAGGGACTCATCATGGTTTTCAGCACTGAGTGGGTCTTCAGAGCCTGTTGATTCCCTTTCCCGTGGCTCCCCACTCCAGGGCAAGCCAAGCACCTGTTCATTGAAGGCCCTGTGCTGTGGAGCACCCACTCTGTGCCATGACTTACACCAGATGCCATCCCTGATGGGCACGGTGTTACCTAACCCCCTCGCTCTGAGAAAATGGGGAGGGGCCACCTTCACAGCTGGTGAAGTTGCATAAGGAGTTGTAAAAGCAGACCAGGGATGGAGAGGATTCTAGTTCCCACCATGTTTGCCCAAAAATGTTTTTCTGCCTCTACCTTTGCTCAGGCCATTCCCTCATCTCAAATGCTCTTCCCTGCTTGGTGAAATCTTCCCATCCCTCAAGGTGCAGCTCAAGTCCCACATCCTTGGTTAGGTGGTTGGGTACCTGGGCTCTATTTAGACCCAGCAAACCTTGGTCCAGCCCAGCTTCTCCACCTTCCAGGAGGTATATTGTATTTTGGGGGGACAAATTATTTACAGTCTCTAAACTTTAGTTCCTCCATATGAAAAATGGGATTAATAACACTTTCCTCTTAGATTTGTCGTAAGGCTCTGATGAGGTAATGCAGGTGTGACACCTGGAACATAGTAGGTGCTCAGTAAACAGTTCTTTCCCTCTGCTTGGCACTCCCTGAGCAGTCGGTCCCTGGCACATTCTGCCCCGTAGTTTCTCATGGAGGTGGTTCTGACACATCAGCTGGCCTGGAAGCTCTGAGAAAAGAGCATGTGTATCCCCCCCCGCCACAAAGTGGATCTTATTCAGAAGTGAGAGGCAGAGAAGGCCAAGAGTTGGCAACAGATTGACTTTGCCCCCTAATGGGTAGCAAGGTGCCCAGGTCAAGGACCCATTTGATTTTTAACAGCCTGAGAAGATGCGAGGGCTTCTAGGGGAATCTTGAGCCAGCTATGTTTCTTCCCTGGGTCTCATTTTCTTCACCTTCCTCCCAATGGCTAAGCTGAGGCCCAGAAAAGTGGACAGACTTGCCCAGAGCCACACTGCAGAGCTCAAACTGGCTGGAGAAGGCCGAGACTAGGAAGGAAGAATGGCTTCTGCATGCATTTACGCCTGTCCAGAGGAGTGTAGACACCTGTCCTCTTGACCTAGAAGAGCAAAAACACTCAAGGAAAGGGACTGTTCCACTTGTCTTAATATCCTTAGTTCTAGGTCCAGGCATGAAGCATGATGGGTACGCAGTAAAAGCCTGCTGAATGTATGACCTTTTTCAAAATTTGCAGCCATCTGCAGAAAGTGTCAGCTCTTTGGTGCCTGATTTCCATTCCTCCCCCACCCCGCCCAAAATCAGAGGAAAATCTCCTAGGTCTGAAGCAGCCTTTGACTTCACTTCCAAGGCTCCCCTCTGCTCTGGTTATTTGCAGTGCCTAATAGAGCTGGGCTGCAGAGTCATATCTGGCCAGCAGGGTCACTAGCACATACTGAAGCCTACAGGGTCTACTGCTTTAAAAAATGCCATAGGTTACCAATTCTGTAAGCTTACGCATCCACCAATCAGATTTCCTGGGAATGAGGGAGACCCACATTTCTGTGACCCCGCCTCTTTGTGTCTTGATGCTTTGTACCACTTTTAGACACAGGAGGGAATAGTGGCAGACAGGTGACCAATCCCTGTGGCTTTATGAAGTTCTCAGGGACCCTCTGGGGTCCGAGATTTTCTGAACCTGGAACTCTGTGGGACGCCTTCCCTATGAGCAGATGTTACCACCTCAGAGAGCACGAGAGGCCAAGACAGTTTCCGGTGGATCCTGAGATCAGGGATTTGAAGTAGAAGAGTCAACCACACAGGAATGAGCAGACGCTGCATGTAGAAGATGGTTCCATTCCATGGACTGGCAGGACAAAACATGCTCTGTGGTCCCAAGTAACTCTTTGGAAATCCCAGATGCAGATTTAGAGATTTTTGCCTAAGTTCTAAGCAATGCTACACTTTTAGAGCTTGGGCACTATTCATTCAGGATGATAATAACCAGTGTGAATACAAAGCTCTACCAATCCTACTGAGCTCATGGGATCTTCATAATCACCCCGAGTTTGAAACAGGAGCTACTATCTTCTTCGTAGAGATGAGAGAATTAAGGCTGGCAAGGGCAGATCCTGGAGCCCAAACCAGGACTGCACGCTTCCAATCTCCATGTCTTTCCACCCCACCTTGTCTGCCTCAGACATGCAGGTCTGCCTAGCAGGGCGAGCCCATGAGCTTTGCGGCAGCCACCACAGCCGTGATGAGGCAGCTGCTGCCTTCTTTGGGCCTCACAGCATGAGACACAGTAAGGCAGAGTGATTGAGAGACTGGGCTTTGAGTTCAGACAGACCTGATTTCTCCATGCCTCAATCATTCCCATCTGCAAAGTGGGGGAAGTAATAAGTAAAGTGGGGAGGTGCCTGCTTTATGGGATTGTTCTGAAGAGTGAAGAGACAACTTCTGTGGAGCACCTACAACATAGCAGACGTTCCATGAATGCTGAGCACATGGAAGGAAAGGAAGTGTGGGCTCCTGAAACACCCCTGGGTGCTTCTAATTTGTAATCCTGAGTCGAAACTGCAACCTCCAAGGATGGAACCAAGAAGGTTTTGCAGGTATTATCATGCAGGTGATAAAACACAGGGACAACTCAAGAACACCACTCTGCTAGGAACCGCCACATATAGTTTGTTCATTCCTTTAATTTTTAAAAATGAGTAAGCAGACAATCGTGTGCCCTTTGAATACCCAATAAAAACGTTCATTATGTAAAACAGTACAACCTTTTTCATTTTTTAATAATTCTGTAAATATCTCAGAAAGGATGTATTGTTTCTAATGAATATCAAAAAAGTCACCATAATGACATTTCCCCTGCCCCCACGTTTCCCTCCCCGTCCCGCCCCAAGTTGCCCAAATACTAGTAGGAAATTACAAAAAACCAAGAGCAAAAGCCCTCCCTCCGCCCTGCCCCATGAGTAGTGTTAAGTGAGTGAAATGTTAAGTGCCACAGGTACAATGCAGTGCGTCCCGTCCCTAGCGAGGCTTCAGAGCTGTAGGTGGAGAACCGGTAGCAGCAGCAGTGGGGAGTCTTCCTCCCCAGGACCTGGTGGGAGAAGAGTAGACAAGGACAGACACAGCAGAAGGCTCAGCATGAGGCCCGATCCTCCTGGGTCCACTTCCTGGGTCCACCAGGTCCGACAGCTCAGGGAGAGCCAGGCAGGCCTGGGCAGTGTGTGCAAAAGGGGGACCAGAACCAGGCATCCCAGCCCACCTGGGGGGGGGGCCACTGGGCATCCCTTCTAGCAAACTCAGTCTTCAGATGGGGGCTGGCCAGAGAAGCTGTCAGTTTGGAAAGTTTCAGGTGAATCAAACATGTGGGTTCCTTACAGGAAACTAAAGCCTTGGTTTGGAGAAAGTTCCTGTTTCCACCAAATAAAACTGGGGACATAAAGGAAAAGGATAAAGAACGCACCTTCCCTGTCCCCAAATAACTGAATCTAAGACAAAGGGCTGATGAAATCTGATTAGAGAGAGAAGTCAGGCAGAGAGGTCTGAGGCAGCACCGGGCTCGCCCCCACCAGCCCCTGGCCTGCACAGAGGGAGGGGTGGGAGCCCGGTTCTTCCCTCCAGTATAAGTGCTGAGGCTTTCTCAGCCCCCCTGGCGAGAGATGCAGGTAGGATGGCTCCCAAAAAAGGGGTAGGGAGAGAAGGTTCTGCTGGTGATATGAAGAAGGATGGGGAGGACTAAGAGGTAGCAGGAAAGCAGGAGAGAGAGGAGGGCAGAGGACAGTGAGAGAAGAGGTGGCAGGCAGATGAAGAAGGGGCCAGGGGACAAAACCAGGCTCCAGGCCCTACTGGGGTTCCTTCCCCTGGGAAGCTGGTAGAAGGTCCTAGACACAGATGATGGCCGGGGCAGCGGCAATGGCAGGACAGACAGCTGCAATGGAATGGCAGCTGCTTCCTGACCCCGAAAACCAGTGCGCAGGTGACTCCAGCCAGCCCCATGAAGATAGAGAGACAGACATGACAGGAAGAGCAGATGGACAGGACAGGAGGAGCCCTGTCACGGGGGCTGAGGACCTGCCCAGACTCCAGAGAATGGAGCCACTCACAGATGCATCAACCTGGAGTTTAAGGGGGAAACACAACATCATTTCCATGACAAACTTGATTTTAAATAAGCAGGGGGAGCCTTCAGAACAATTAAAGGTCAAGGTCAGGCCTGCCGGCCAGCAGCCATCACCCAACAAGCCATACCAACACAATCCCCAAGAGACCTGCCCAAGTCAGGAAGGACCTCAGAGATCACTTGATCCAGCCCTCCCCATTTGGGAAACAGGGAAACTGAGGCCCAGGGAGGGGATGGGAGCACCCAAGGTCACTTAGTGGGATCAGGGCAGAAAGATCACTCTCTTCTCTGACACATCCTTGCTGTCTGCAAACCCACTGCTAAGAGGTTGGGGATGGCAAAGGCAGGATTTGAAGGCAAAGCCCTCCCCGGGGGCATGGAGGAGGGGCTGCAATGGTCAGGGAGGAACATGGGACATGGAGCGGTCAGCTAAAAGGCTGACAGAAATCAGGCATCACTCCCACCCCACCTGCCCCACAGCCCAAGTATAAAAGTTTGACCATATGATACAACTTCTCCCTAACCCCTAGAAAACACTGGTTAAAACCGTCCTAGCATGGAAGATTCTGCTAGTCCCTGTACAGTATTATCTCTTCATAATGTTACTTACATGATAACTGGGGGCAAGGAGGGGAATGGGACTTTAAACCAGAGTGTACACGGCCACCTTAAAATTAACTTGTTAATAAATCCTGTGCAAAACGAGCAAGCCTCTATCATTAGGGGAAGTATGTGTCTCAGGTGTTCATTTATACACACGGGGTCGGGGGAGGGAAGGAAGGAGAGGCATCCGAAGTGGCAGGTGTGGCTCAGAAGTGTGTCTCCTTCTCTGTGATGGCTGCAATGGTCCCATCGCCCTTGAGTTTGGCGTCACAGTCATTAACCATCACCGTCCGTGGGCCTGCCCCAAGCTTGCCCCGCATTTTCAGATCAGCGCTGGGGATGGTCAACTTCCGGAATTTCTATGTGATTGGAGAGGAGAAGAACGGTCTGAGAGGGACTGCCAGGGTCCGGGCGCCTGGCTTGGCCTCTCCCAACTGCACGGGTGGACACCGCAGGCCATTGAGACCAAGATCTGGGCCTCTGCGCTGTTACTTAGAGCTCTGTTCTGCATGATGAACTGACCGCCCTGGGTCTTAGTTTCCTCCTCTGGAAAATGGGGACAACAGAGGTACCCACTCCTGCGGTTTGCTGAGGAGTGAGGAGATGGCTTACAGAAGGGCTTAGCATTGTCCCTGGCCTACTGCAGGTGTCATTGGGGCTGACTGCCTCACCCTCCCTCCAGTGGAGACAGAGCAGCTGGGCTTTGATTGCTCGGCCACTCACTAGCTCTGTTAGGCAACTCACCTAACCTCTAGGAGCTGCGTTTTCCTCTTCTGTGGACTGGGAGGACACAGAGGCCTGAGAGGGGTGTTGCCGGAGTGAGCTATGGTAACCTCTAGGGCTGTTTCTGTGATTGCTGGATAAATGGGTATGTTTCCCACAAAAAGGGTGTCATCATGGGGCCACTGTCCAGGGGAACATGTGGTGTGTGGCGTGTGCTCCTTGGGCCGTGCGTGAAGATGGAAACATTGGCACAGCCATGGTGGCCCCATGCCGCCTCGCAAAGTGGCCAGCCTTGGGCTGGGCACGGATGGTGTGGCTGTCATCCCTACTGTACCAAGGAGGGAGCAGAAGTCACAGGCAAACTCCTGACGAAGGCTTCTGCTGCCACGGTGCTGCCTGGAGCCCCACACCTCAGGTTCACATATACCCCACAGGGTTCATCAGGGGAAGGCACTGGACCAGGATTTGGGAGGTCCTTTCTGAGCATAAACCCTTTCCCAGGAAGCCTGCAAAGACTTTTGGAGGTCTGATTTTTTCATGATCAAGGTTCTGTCTTCTCTTCCAGATGCTGCCATGCCTAAGAGGCTGAACCTACACAGCCCAGGTGGGATTAACAGGCCAAATCCCCCATGCTGCACATCTTCTGTATGCCAGGCACCACACAGAAGAGGATAGAGAGCATGGGCTCCAGAGCCGGGCAGTTGGGTTCGAATGCCAGCTCTGTCACTTCACTGGAGCAAGAAACTTAACCTCTCTGTGCCTTGGTTTCCTCATCTGTCAAAGGAGAACAAGGGCGCCTGCCTCCTAGGATTAACACGAGGCTCAGTTTAGTTGACCCTGCCACAGATTAGCACAGATTATCCATCTTCAAAGCAGTTCTCTCAGGTAAGTACCACTGACCCCATTTTTTCCTTCCAGATCCTTCCTGTCAGCTGGCAGAACCTTCTGGAAACAGAGGGAGGTGAACTAACTGGCACACGTTTCCTCAGTAAGGAAGGCCTGGAAATCAGTTCTGCTGTCGTTAATAAACCTTGCTTTCTGTGGAGGCAGGTGCGTGAGCTTAGGGAGATGGAAAAAGCTCAGGAAAGTAGCTTCTCCTTCCACCTACCCACCCTCTCCCCCTCCATGCCAGGCCTGAGCTAATCTCTGGAGGATTCACAAGGGGATACTGGGCACTCCTGAATACCAAAGGCACGTAGGGGGAGGGGCCTGCAGGGACCAAGGACATGGTTTGGTTCCAGATCAGAACTAACCAACTGCCCTTGACCTACATTCCCTGCGGGAGCCAAGGAAACCTTCTCAGGGGGTGTGAGCAGGCTTGAGAAAGAGACCTTCCCTCTCAGCTTGGTCCTTCTGACTGGCTATGTAGCTTTTTTCTGAAGCTGAGGCCCTCCAGTGGGCAGGCGGGCTGGGTGAAGCCGACTCTGAGCTGGCACTCACATTTGGATGTTTGCACACACATCTACTCCCATCTCCATTTGGCCTTGTTCTGGGACAGAAAGGTGAACCCCTGAGATCTCTGGCGGGTGGCAGTGGAGCAGAGACAGGGCCCCGCAATGGAGGGTGGCCAGTCCTAGCAGAGGAAGGAGACAGCGAAACTCAGGTGATGAGAGCTCAGAGCTTCTGCTCTGCCACTCTGAGGCTGTGTGCCCTTGGACA
This sequence comes from Phoca vitulina, assembly GCF_004348235.1. Lineage (NCBI taxonomy): Eukaryota > Metazoa > Chordata > Mammalia > Carnivora > Phocidae > Phoca > Phoca vitulina. Next base: position 40,847,256 of record NW_022589716.1, on the reverse strand, counting down.
AGTTGCTTCGCTTCTTTATGCTTCAGCTTCCTCATCTGTGAAGTGGGGGCAATAAAAGCCTCCACGTCACGGGACCGCTATGAGGATTAAATGGCGTAATGTGTGTAAACAGAACAGTTTCTGGCACACAGCAGTTTGCTAAATGAGTGAGAAACTGACTCAAACCATCTGATGTGCCAGCAGGTGAGAAAGGAGAGTAGAGCCAGCGAATGCTCTAGAGTAGGATGGTGCGGCTTATAACTCTGCCAGCCACCAAGGGACCACATAGGGTGCTGCTGATGGGAAATGTCTGGAGCAGGCAAATCCACGGAGACAGAAAGGAGATGGGTGGTGTCTGGGGTGGGAACGGGGTAAACTGTGAATGGGCATGAGAAGTCTTATAAGGGTGATGGACATGTTTTCAAGCTGATTTATGGTGATGTTTATAATACACAGAACACAGAACACAGAAAGTTACTGCAAAAATCACTGAATTGTATACCAGAAATGGGTGAATCTTAGGATACATAAAACATACTTTAATAAAATTGTTTTTAAAAAATTTGGCATCACCTATGGAAATTAGTATGACGTTTCTTCAAAAAATTAAAAATAGAACTACCCTATGATCCAGCAATTCCACTCTGGTATTTATCTGAAGGAAAGAAATATACTAACTTGACAAGGTATGTATACCCCCCCACCAGTGTTCACTGCAGTATTATTTACAACAGCCAAGACATGGAAACAGCCTTAGTGTCCGTCAGTTGATGAAGGGATAAAGAAGTTATGGTAGGTATACACAATGGAGTATGACTCAGCCATAAAAAAGAAGGAAATCCTGCTGTTTGTGACAACATGGATGGACCTTGAGGGCATTACGCTAAGTGAGATAAGCCAGACAAGGACAAATACTGTATGATCTCACTTATATGTGAGACCTAAAAAAAACCAAAAAACCAAAACCAAACAAAAACCCAACAAACAAACAACAAAGAAAACCTACCCGAGCTCAAAGTACAAAGAACAGACTGGTGGTTGCCAGAGGTGGGTGGAGGGATGGGGGGTGAAATGGGTGAAGGGGGCCAAAACGTACAACTTCCAGTTATAAAATAAATAAATCATGGCAATGTAATGCACAACATGGTGACTATAGGTAATAATACTGTAGCGTATATTTGAAAGTTGCTAAGATAATAGATCTTAAGAGTTCTCATCGCATGAAAAGAATCTGTAACTGTGGTGAGGGATATTAACTAGACATACAAATATTAGACCGACCACTATGTTGTTACCTAAAACTAATATAATGTTATATGCCAATTATATCTCAATTTTAAAAATTTGGTTTGCTAAGTTTTGGCTGTGTGATGCTAATTTTTGGTTGAGCGATTTCATTACTCTGAGCTTCAGTTTGTCTACCTATTGAAGGCAGAAAATGAGGCCAGCACCCTGGTTTGCTCAGAGGACTAAGGGAGATACATGTAGAGAGTCTAGCACGGTGATGACGTGGGATAGGTGTTCCCCCAACGTCAGACCCTCTCCCTTTGTCCTGGGGATGGGGTCCTTTGTGAACTAACAGAACAGTAAAAGCTAACGCTTCGTCACTCTGTTCCAGGTCCCAGTCTAAGTCCTTTCCCTCTATGAACTCATTGAGTCCTTATAAAAACCTCTGTAGGTCAGGAACTGCTGTTGTCCTCATTTTACAGATGAGGACACTCAGAGAAACTGGCTCACCCTCCAGGCCTCACAGAGATGATGTCACACAATGGTAACAATGAACACCTGCCAGAGAGGAGCTGGCCGTGGCTTCCCCAGGAGACACGTGGGGCTCATTCTTCACACACCCAGTGCTCAGATAAGACCCATGGACTTGTTCCTGCTCTTCAGCCCACCCGAGGCAGAGCCAGACCCCACATGTGCCTCAGCGCCCTCAGAGCCGTCCTTGCCAACCCGCCACCCCCACCCCCCACCTGGGCTGTCTCACCTCAGGCAGCGTCCCCTCTGTCTTCCACAGCTTGATGAAGATCCAGAGTGGGATGCAGAGCATGGAGGATAGGGCCATGAGCCAGCCGATGCTATAGCCCCAGGTGGGGTAGGTATAGATGTTGTTGTACTTGAGAGGCTTGTACTTGACAAGGAAGAAGATAAAGATGCCCTGCCGAGAGACGGGGAGAGGTCCCTGGGGGCCAGCCTTCGGCGACAGGCCCAGGCACAGGCCCGCATGCAGGAAGCCAGTGAGGGTAGGGGCCACCGCATGTGACAGCCCTGGACAGGTGAGGCCCTGTGCCAGCTCACACAGGGAATGGACTCCCACAGATCCCAGCACCACATCAGGGCTGTGAGACCCTTCCTGCCCCAGAAGCCTTATCCCCAGCCTCTGCCCAGTTGGGAATTTTCTAGCTCCTTCTTGGGACTGCTTTCAAAGTGGACTTTGCAGAACCACGATGGTTTGTGAAGATGCTCTGAGACATTTTCAATGCCAAGAACTGGGTGAAGAGCAATGGGGTTATGTTTATTAAACACAAATTCCTCTCCAAGTTGTGGCTTGAGGGGCAGAGCAATGAGCCCCAATTTTACCTCAGTTCTGTGGCTTTCTCTGTTAACAGCAAAGCTAAACGTTGTCTCTCATAGGATCCTTGGCCCTCATGGAGACAAGCCCCAGCCACTTAGCTTGCAGGTATAGAATCTGAGGCTTTGAGAAGGGAGGGGACTTGCTTATGGTCACACAGCAAGGTGGTGGCAGAGCTGGGATCCCAGTGAGGCCCCTCCCTGGCCAAGCCCAGAAACTGTCCCCATGACTCCCACTTAGAAAGCTGTTAGGTGCCTTGGACTCTCTGGATGCACAGAGGGTCTCCCAGGGGGCCAGCACGTCCTCAGTTTCAGCCTCAGCCAGGCTTGTGGTGCTAGAAGGGGAAAGTGGGTGAGTGGGCTGGAGGCAGCTTCTGGCAGGGCCCTTACCGCACAGATCCCGGGGGTCACAACCTTCCAGCACCATTTAATGAGCGACAATGGCCGGTAGCCAATCATGTCTTCGATGTTATCGTAGAAGCGATTGCTTCCTGTCCAGAATAAAACAGACAGGCACACACACCCCAGAGAATTTTTGTACAAGACTCCAGAGGGAAGGCTAGGAGTGTTTGCTTTCCCCAGCCCGACAGACAAATGATGCCAGGGACCTTATTTACCACTTAACAACTACCAAGCTGTTACATATGTGAGCTTTCAGAATATACTGCAGGAGAAGGAATTCTGGTCCGATGCTGGGAAGACCCTTTCTGACCTTGGTCAGTGAGGCCCAGGAAACAGTGAGTAGGAAACATTTCTGGGAGAAAGGTGGAAGATGGTCCCTTTGAGAGGCAGGGCCAAGGCCTGGCTGACATACATGGGGGCAGGGGGCAAGACTCTGAAGGGGACAGCCTGGCTGGGCTGCTAATGAGTGGGGCAGCCCGCAGGGTGGCCTGTTCCCAAGCTAGGCTCACAGTGGGAATATCCATCATCACTGAGTCCAGCAATCCTCATCCACTCATTCGGTTTAGGAAATAGGAGGACCAGAAGGCAGGTGCTGAATGAGGGTCAGGCACCGTGCTGGCTGCTTTGCCCACACTATCTCCTACTTGGAGACATGGTGATGACTATCCCATTTTACAGATGGAAAAACTGAGGCTCAAAGGCAGAGGCACTGGCCCAAGGTCACAGTGCCTGAGTCTGGAACCCCTCCCTGTGTCCCTGTGCCACAGGAGTATAAGAACAAGAAGCTCTCCTGACAAGTGTGAAAGGCCGAGTCCCTGAAGGAAAGGAGGAAGAGGTGGATATAGATGGGAGACCAACGCAGAGAACCTGAGCCTACCCAGGCCACAGGCGTCCATATGCTGGGCACCATGACAGGCTGCTTGGGCGCAGGTATGTCCAGCCTCTACTTACCATACACCCAGCCGATGCAGACGCACTCAAAGATGGCCACAAAGAGAAGGCACATTCCGCTGGCTGCATAGGAGTCGAAGAGCTGGAAGATGTACATGCCGCCCTGTGCAGCGGGAGGACATACATGTGGACAGAGGGATGCAAAGACACACGGGAGAGCAGGGTCGGACAGCTGGCCTTCGAAAGGCCCTCTGCTTGGCCCTGTGGCTACCATCAGCCAGGAGTCACATCCACCAGAGCAGACTGCTTCTTCCTAGTCTCCTCAAACGACACACCCTCTGCACCTGGGCCCCCCCTAAGGTAGCACCCTCTGGGGTTGCTGGGCTTGGGAAGGTCTGTCTTGTTTTTTCCTTCCAAAGGCTGGAGACAACACAGAAAATCAGAGACTGAGGTCGGGCGGCCTCAGTCCCTTTCCCTGATGGTTCTAACAGCGTCCCCACTGGCCTCCTTGCCTCGAGCCTCACCCCCTTCCCCAAACATAGGCTTTCACTAGGACCTTTCTACTATGCAAATCCAATCATGTCTCTCCACAGTTTAACATTACCCCTTGGCTCCCGTAAGCCTGCCAGTCAGAGTGGCCCTCTCACTTGGCCTTGTCTCTCCTTCCTCCCAGCCGATCTTCACATGCTTCCCTCTGACAGACTAAGGGATAGTCTCCCCTCTGTGCCTTTGCATGTGCTGTTCCTTCTTTACTTGGTAAGTTCCTTCACAGCTCAGCTCAAATGTCACCTCCTCCAAGAAGCCTTTTTGACAGCCTTATCTTCTCTTTAGGCCTCTGCAGCACATTTTATGGATTCACAGTTTTTTAAAAAAGTTTTCCCATCAGCTGTTCTGTTAGCTCTGGGCTTCTGCTGGGGAGGCCCCCACACCAGTTCTCTTTGTATCTCCTGCCAGTGTGGGAGGAGAAGGCCTGGGAGGTATAAGCTTAGCTGGCCCAGGTGACCCAGGAAGGTTTCTAAAAAGGAGGGATGGCATCTGGGCAGGCAGCTAGCTGCAGCCCTCAGAAAGGTTGGGATCTCTATAGGAAATCTTACAACACATGACAACCCTGAGGGGGACACAATCAACAGCAGGAGAAATAAAGTGGAAAAGGGGAGGAGGGTCAGGTTGGGGGAGGCATTTTGAATGCCAGGACAGGGAGGTAAGAGTCCAGGACAAAGCCTGGACAGCCTCCTGTGTCTGCCACAGGGACGTACTCGGAATTAAGCTTCCAGCCTGTGCTCCCATGGCCTCCAGGGCCTCCTTCTACCCTCTGAGACCACACATAGGCTGGGACTGTTTGTTTCCTCACTCATGTCTTCAGCTGGATCTGGGGCAGGATCTCAATGCCCAGAGGGCCAGACAGATAACACGAGGGAAAGAGGTGGGCCCGGTGTGTGACACCAGGAAGTGGTGGGGCTGGCGCTAACTGGCCAGCACAGGCCCCACGTGGCCACACAACGCCGGTTGAAAGTTGCTGGGGGAGGCACGCCTGGGTGCAGCCAGATCTGCAGATTTTTCTAGAAGATGCCAGAAATCCAGATTTTCACGAGAAGTCTTTCTCTTAACTGTTGGTAACCTCTCCATGTTCTTAAAAACACAGTGGGGGTGAAACAAAGGGGATCTATGGGACATATCTGGTCTAGGGCCTCCTGTTGGTGCTGGATATGGTGGACATTCAGGGCTGTGAGAGTAAGGAGCAGGTCTGAGGCTTCTCTGTGACTAGGAATGCGGTTGGCTTTCTGAGTTAAAAGCTCAGACGATGCTCCTAACTGCTCTCCTGAGTGTCTCCTTCCATGAATATCATGTATACATATGCAGCCCTCTCCAAGTACCAGGCTCTGATTGAACTACTTCCCATGTCTTAGTCTGCTTGATCCTTACAGCGTGTATAAACAAGGCAGGCACAACTGCTGTCCTCAGTATTCATAGGGGAAACCGAGGCACAGAGCAGTGAGAAAACTTGCCGCAGGTCATCCAGATAGCCAGTCGTGGGACTGAGGATTGAATCTAGGTGTTCTGGCTGCATAGCCCATGCTCTTAATTCTCTACCACACTGCCGTGGTGGAAGATAAAAAATCTGTGGCCTATTTTTTCCCCAAAGCCGAGCTTTAAATGTATATAAATGAGGGAGAAGATCCTGCCAGCAATTACTGTGAAGGCTGAGGCCGACATGGCCCATTTGGCAATTTTAACTTCTCTGGTGCAATCACTCACAGATATTCCTGCATGGAGGCAGAAGGTTGGCATGCGAAGCCCAAGTGTCTGCTGATTAACGGTCAGCACAGTGCTATTTCCCTGATGGGCCCCAGGAGCCACAAGGCACCCCTGGGCAGACCCATGGCCTCATGTTGAAGGGTGGGCATGGAGGCTCTGCAACATGGGGGGGCACCCAGGGCTGGGGGGCTCCCAGGGCCGGAGGTCCTGGAGGGTCTTCTGCCTGCCTGCTCCAAGCCAGGGACACCCACACCAATGCCTGCTCTTCTTGGAGCCCTGTTCCCATCAGCCTCATTAACATGTCACATTAACCCTCCAATTTCTATGTGACAAAGACTCTACTTTGTGTAATTAATCAGCACTTAATGAAGCCCTGCTCAGTTCAGGGCTGGTTTCCCTGTGTGGGGAGTGGAGAGATGGAAACCGGAAGTGCCACACCATTCATTTGCTCAAAGCTGATTATCACTCCCATTAATGTGACAATGACTAGGAGCAGTAATAACACCAGCCACCACGCCCTGAGTGTCTACCCTCTGCCAGGACCCAAGGGCACAGAGCCGGGCAAGGCCAGCTCCTGTCTTCATGGACCTCGGAGCCTGGTGGGGGGAGAGACAGGTGAACTGAGCGTTCATTCTAAGGTGGGAGAAAGGCTGGGCTGAGCCTGGAACAAAGTGCTTGAGGAAGGAAAGCAGAGGAGCCTTCCAGGAGACACCCTCTGAGCTGAGAAGCAGAGGATGAAGAGGATCCATAGACCAACCTCAATATCACCTCAGCTGCTTCAATGGATTGGAGTTCCCTCATTTCTTTCCATGTTTCTTGTAAAACCTCTTCTTGTTGGGCAACAGTTTTCTGTTTTTTTAAATTAATTAATTTTGTCAGTGTGGGGAGAAAGATATCTAGTTTCACTTTCCCAAGGTACTTGAAAAAGTATTTATTAGACAGATGGCTGCAGGAGGGGAGAGAAACATGGTGTCATGAGAGTCTTAATGTGGGGGGTCATGGTGAAACCCTCCTCACTCACAGGTCCAGCAGAGACAGGGCTGGGGTTCGGACACACAGTGCCTGAGGTGCCAGATGTCCTCATGCATGTCTCTTCTCAGTGATATTCCAGAAAAGCCTGCTCTGAACTTTAGGCCAAGAGCAGTACCTGGGTGAGGGGTCCATAGCTGACACTGTCCCTTTCACCCAGAAGTACTGTCAGGGTGGATGACTACCAGATAACCCCAGTCTTTCTCTTTGTGAGTTTTACTCCCCTCTGGTAGTGACCATGGTGACCGTGAGCTGAGCATTCACACATGTGAAGACATTGTGCTCAGGGCTCAATGAGAACTTCCAATGATATTCACAAAGAGGAGAAAACGAGTCCTAGAGAAATACTAGACCTGGCCGGGGTCACACGACCGATCCCAGAGCTGGGATTTGACATCAGACCTGCCTAACCCAGAGCCCAGGCACTTAACCTTCCCATTACTGTGTTCACGTCACTTACTTGTTTCCATGTCACTCACCTCCGTGAGCATCACGAGGCCCAGAAAATAGGAGAGGATGGATAGAGCCAGGATGAGCAGCTCCCGCCGGTAGCCCCTCCGGAAGACCTTGGGGTACATGTCCACCACAGCAGTCACGAGGCTTTCCACGCACACAAACTGCACAGGGCAGATAGGACGGTGTCAAGCCCGAGAGAAAGTCTGTTCTTAGTGGCCTCAGCTCTGGACAAGTGCAATAGGCCTAAGCCCTGGGCTTCCCCCTCACTGGGCCTTCCTTTCCACACTCACACTGACAGAAGGCCTGAGAAGAACAACAGTCCTGGTACTTACAGAACTCCAGCAAACCCATGTAACAGATGAGAACACTGAGGCTCAGTGAGGGGAAGTAACCTGCCCAAGGTCACTCAGCGAGGAAGTAGCAGAGTCAGGACTTCAACTGGGGTCTCCTGACTTGAAAGCTAGTACTCCTTCTCCCCCATGCTTCCTGTCATGTGCCTATGTGCTGGGCCCTGTTCTAGGGTCAACAACTTAAAGGAGACGCTGTCTGGGAGGCAAGATGGGAGGCTCTGCAACTGTCCTGAGAGCTGAGTGCTCGGCTAGTGGCAGGCTCTGGTCAGTCTCTGTGAGCAGGGCTTGAGTTCCTCATTCTCTAGGACTGTGAGAGTTCTCCCGTCCTTTGCTTCTGCTGAGCAAGCACCCCCTCTGATGGGTGGAGAGCAATCGGAGGTGAGCCAGCACCCAGCTCTGATGTTTCTGCTATGGGACTCGGGGGGCCGGGCCAGACTGCGCACGCTTAAGACAGCAGAGCCTGAGCCACTAAGTGTCTGCATCCCACCATGCTGAGACTGGGCCAGACACACCGTATCCATTCTATTCCTACTCACCCATCAACACCCAGCCCAAATATCCCAACACACCCATCAGCCCCCTCTCTGGGTTCTTTCTCCCAGCACTGTGGGCAGATCTCCTGCATAGGCCTTTTCCTGACTGCTCCTCCTTGCCCCCAGCTTGGGCAGAACAGACCCTTCCTCTCCTCTACACCCAGGCCACCCCCTGCCTCACCTCATGGTGCCCATGGAGCTTATATCTATGTCCTTACAAGGTGGGATCCTAGAGGGCAGGGGCGATGCCATTTTCACCTATCCCCAGTGGCACAGAGGAGATGCTCAGAAAAGGTTTCATAAATTAATAAAAATAATAATAAATAATGGCAAATATATGGTGCTTGTTGTGAGCCAGACTCTTTTCTAAGCAGTTAACAGATTAATTTAATCTCTATAATCCAATTAGTATCCCTGTTTGTAAGTGAGGAGTGGAAGCATTGGAGGTAAGCCACCTGCCCGAGGACACAGACGTGTTCAGTGATATGGCCTGGGTAGGAACCAATCTTTCTAGAGACTGGGCTTTAACCACTGTGCTGGACCGCCAAGACCAGAGGGAAGTAAAAGAAGTAAAGGATTCCTTTGCTGGTTACCATGTGGAGACACTCCCTTCCCTGGAGCCATTTTTTGGCCCCAAATCCTTTCCAATTCATTTCTACCTCCTCAGGAAAGGTATTTCCAGCTTCACTGGCAGACAACGGGACCAAGCACAGAGAGGTGAAGTGACTAGTCCAGAGCAACACGGCTGGTAAAAGTCATGGACCTGGGACTCAAACCCAGCCCTGTCTGACTCCAAAGCCCAGGTTCCTAGCCTCCGGGCTACCCTGCCTCTACCGAAAGGCTGGCTGCAGTCTTCCTTTCTCCAGGGTCCTCAGGGAAGGAAGAAGATGCAATTCAGGGAAGGCTGTTTATCCAGGACCCAAACTGAAGAGACATCAGAGCATGTGGACTAAGAGGCACAAAAACCTGGGTACATGTTCCAGCAACTCATTCAGCCTCAGTTTCTTCATCTGCAAAATGGGGATGACAAAAGGGCCCCCCCCCCCAGTCCATGTGGTTATTGTGACAGAGAATGGAGGGTGTGGCCCAGGCACGGCAAGGGCAGCGCACACGGGGGTAAGCAGAGCGGCCATCCGCCCACTAGGCCCCCAGGTCCCCCCTGCTAACTCAGCATCTCAGCCCAAGTGCTGGCTCCGCTCAACACCCCCAGGGACCCAGAGAGCCAAGGCCCCAGCCCCCACCTCCCTCTGCAGGACAGTCACTGTCACGCACGAGCTGCCAATCCCTCCCGAGGCCTCTGCCCGCAACACTGGAAGGGAAGATTATCAGCAGAAACACCCGGTGCTTCAGCAGCTCGGCTTAGCAATTTCTGAGAAATCATCCGGGGGAAAAATTGGACTTGGCTGGGTTGACAGACACACTGGCCATGAGGCTTGGGTGCTAAGCGACTTGCACAAGGTCATGGGTAGAGGACAGCACCTTGCCAACGGAGTCTGATAGCAGAGCCGCTGGCTCTAGGTGGAAGATGTTCACTGGGGCTCTTAAGGAAACCCGCCGCGCTGGAACAGCAGGAAAAAGGGTAGATTTCAGAGAGTGGAGAGTGACTGGAAGCCACGGGATTCTGGCTGGAAAATCAAGAAGAGGACTGGAGGAGGGCTGGGAGGGCAGGCTGCGGTGAGTTTTGCAGTGTGAGAAGATGAAGTGCGTGCATTCACAGGGAGATAAAGGAAAATGTGCACAGATAAATTGCTAGTTCTAACTATACTGCCTTCACTGAGGAAGGCAGGCTGCCAAGTGGAGGGTGGGTGGGGAGAGCCCTATCAGCAACAATGAAAGAGCAGGCGGGTGGGACGAGGGGCATTGGGAGCTGATGGTGGTGCCGAGGACCCATGTGGCCACCTGGAGCATGTCAGGGGGGCCATAACAGAGATGGAGGAAGGAAGGAGAAGGTACTTTTCTGTGCTCCTGTGTCCCCCACGATTTGGCAGGGACAGGGACACGTGGTGGTAGAGCCTTGGATACCATTAACCGTAGCCCTATCTCTGAGAATTTCTTCAGCTTGCTAAGTGGTGCTATCAGGCAGAAATATGTTCACAGAATGCAAGTAGTTAGCAATTTTTTAAAAACTTAGATTGGGAGTTGGGAATTTCAGGTAAGGAAAAGTGTATTTGGGAAGATGTGGAAGGAGCCATACAGGGGTGTCTGGGGGTGATGGTGGAGATCACGGCCTGCTGAGAGGAGAGCAGGGTGGGGACAGTGGGCAGGGCCCTGACAACCAGCACCAAGGTGCTGGTAAGTCCCCTGAGCTGCTCCTAAGAGTAGCATCTGGTCTCCCTGCCATCCCAGCCTGGGGTCCCCCCTTACCTGGCTGTCCAGGCCCAGGAAGATGAGCATCATGAAGAACAAGGTGGCCCACAGTGGGGAGAGAGGCATCATGGTGACCGCCTTGGGGTAAGCGATAAAGGCCAGGCCGGGGCCTAGAGAGGAAGGAGAGAGAGAGAGGTGCTGGGTGCAGCTCAGTCCCTCGTTCAAGTGTTATTTTAATCCATCATATATCTAGTGCCTCCTTTGCGCTAGGTGCTATGCCTAATTCTCCCTCAAATCACGTGAATCTCCCAGCCACCCTACGTGGTTTGTACTATTATGATGCCCATGGTGGGAATGAGCCAGTTGAGGCGCGGAGAGGTAAGAAAGGGTCAGGAGGGGTCAGGATTTAAACCCAGACTTCCCTCTGCACAGTCCTGTCTCTATTGTTCGCACTGGGGCAGACATGCGGGTGGTGGCTTCTTAATACAATGCAGATTCTCAGGCCCACCCCAGAGACGCTGATTGGGTCAGTCTAGGGTGAGGCAAGGACCAGGCACCAGGTGATTCCAACACGGGAGCAAGAGTCCAGGCTTGGACGAATGCCGTTCTACCCCAGGCCACCTCTTCCTGTGGTCCCTCCCCTCATTTCCCGGGTCCACACTCACTTATTTTGGCTGCTCCAAAGAGAGAGCTTGGTTAGCATGTCCTGAGGATGAGCTTTATTAATATCAGGGGAGAGATACCTGATGTTCTAGCCCTGTAGCACAGTGGTCAAGGGCACGGGTTCTGCAGTCAGGTGGCCTGGGTTCAAATTCTTGTTCTTTACTGGGATCTCTATCTGTTTCCTCAGCTGAAAAATGGGGATAATAAAGTCCTACCTAATAAAGTGGTTTTGAGAATTCAGTAAGATGATGCAGAATATGGAAAGTACTTAAGGTAAATGTTCAATAAACATTAACTCTGATCATTATTTTTTTTACCTTAATTAAAAGCAACCTTATTAAAGTCTAATTTACCTATAATAAGCACTCATTTTAAGTGCACAGTTCAATGAGTTTTGAAGTATGTATACCCAGATAACTTCATTCAAGATATAGAACATTTCTATTGCCCCCTTGGGCTCCTCTGTAGTCCCTCTCTCCCCATTCCCTGTCTTAGCTCCAGGCAACCATTGATCTGATTTTTTTTCACCTCATACTAGCTTTGCCCATCTTATTTAGGAGTGGAATTGCTGGGTCATATGGTAACATATGTTTAACTTTCTAAGAAATGCCAAACTGATTTCCAAAGTAGCTGTCATTTTACGTTCCTATCAGCAATGTTTGAGGGGTCCAGTGGCTCCACATCTGTGCCAACACTTGATAATATCAGATGTGGTGTTCTCTTCACGTATCTTTGTTGTCCATTCTTAAATCTTTTGCAAAGTCCTTGTTGAGTCTGCCCATTTTTTATTGAATTGTCTCTTTTTTCCTGAGTTGTGGGAATTCTTGATATATTTGGAATACAAATCCATTATCAGAGAAGTATTATTAATATTTTCTCCTAGTCTGCGGCTTGCCTTGTCATTTTCTTAATGGTATCCTGTGAAGAGCAGAAGTTTTAAATTTTCCACTTGTTTGTTGCTAGCATACAAAAAATATAATAGGTTTCTGTTTACTGTCCTTTTATCCTGTGACATTACTAAGTTCACTTAATTTTTGTATGGTTTTCTAAGTGGTCAATCATGCTCATTCATAAATACAGTTTTTATTCTTCCTTTCCAATCTTAATTATTTTTATTTATTTTTCTTGCTTTATTGCACTCTCTAAGAACTCTAGTACCATATGGAATAAAAGCAGAAACAGAATACATCCTTGCTTTGTTTTTGATGTGAGGGTCAAATATTTAATATTCAGTGGCCAGGAGATTAACATTTGTGCAATACTATTGATTAAACTACAGACCTTTTTCATTATCTACCAGTTTTTCTCCTTATGTCCTTTTTTTCTGTCCTAGTATCCAATTCAGGATTCCACACTGCACTTCATCGATGTATTTATTTACTCTCCTCCAATCTGCAACAGTTCCTCAGTCTTGTCTTTCATGACCTTGATATTTTTGATGAGTACTGGTCATTCTTTTGCAGAATGTTCCTCAGTGTGGGTTTGTCTGACGTTTTCTCATTATTAAACAGAAATTATACATGTTTGGGGGGCAAGAACATCATAGAAGTGATGCTGTGTCCTTCTCAGTGCATTATGTTGGGAGGGGTACATGATGTCCACAAACCTTAGTATTGGTGATGCTTACCTTGATCACTTGGTTAAGTTGGTGAATGCCAGTTTTCTCCACTGTAAAGTTACTGTGTTTCTCTTTATAATTGATAAATATCCTGGGTAGGATACTTTGAGATTATGAAAATATCCTGCTTCAAGTAAAACTTATACGCACTGATTTTAGCATCCATTGGTAGATCTTCCTTGCAACAATTATTCCTGTGGTGTTTGCCTCACAGGTTTCTATTTTCTTCATTCCTTCTACACTTTATTAATTAGAATTATTCTGTAAGAAAGAGCTGTCCCTTCACACTCATTTACTTATTCAATTTTTATTTATTTCAGTATGGACTCTTGGGTATTCAGTTTATTCTATGGATCACAATCCACTACTATCATTATTTATTCTGCTATTCAAGTTGTTCTAGGTTTTGCTACTAGGAGCTTCTTCAAGTTGGTTCATATATCCTTTTGACATGCCTTCATCCTTTTTCTCAGCACTTCCTTATTTCTGGCACCACTAAATGTTCCAGCTTCATCATGTCTTGCCCCAGCACTGGAATCAACTGCTTCTTCAAGAAGCCCTGGTTCCTTTCATGGAAAGTGGTGTTCAGAAACCAAGATCTGGTTTCTGGGTATGTTCATGGCTACCAGGGTATCACTCCTTGCAGGCCCTCTCAGCACACAAAGCTAGGAGACCTATGTATGTATATCTACACATACATACACATATATATATTTCTATATCTATCAGGATATATATTAAACCCATGAGTCTATCCTGATACCTCAAATTCTAATACAGCTCATTGTGGCTTCTCCACTTTCCTTATTTGTAACTCCTTTCTCAGTGAAAAATCTGTCTCTAATGATCTATATTGACTTGTTTGTTCAATCCTCACATACACGTACAATAGTTACAGAATTACAAACCCATACCCCTGTACAAACAAAAGAATAGTACAGTAATTTTTGTTTTTAGCCTCATAGTGTACAGTCAAAATACTGTTTCCTGAAATTTACTTAGGTTAGGTCTTTTCTTTCACATTCTCTTCAATGTGGTTACATTATTCATTCATAATACAGTTAGGTTCATTTCTTACTGTTTGTATTCCCTTTTAATTCCACTCACAAAAAGGAACTTTTTATTTTGGGTGCTATGTAAAATATTACTATTACCATGGTTCTCTAAGAGTCAGACTTAATGAAAATATACTAAGAGAAGTATTGTTTCTTTCTCATCCTTACTTAATTCCACCCTTCTTTATATCCCTTGTCCACTCATCCTCTGTAGGTCACCATTGTCTTTATTTTCTAGTTTATCCTTTACATATTTCTTCTGAACAGATGAGCAGACATGCTTTTTTTTTAATATCTCCTTCTTTCTTACACAATGGGTAGGATACTACAGATATTTGCTTTTTTAAACTTACATACACACACACATACATATTTACCATTTAAAAAATACCCTTCAATATCCATTTACTTGATTATTTTTATATTGTGAATTAATGTTGAATTTTTTCAAAGACTTTTTTATATCTATGAAGATAATTTTGTAATTTATTTCATTTGGGCTATCAATATGGTATACAATATTAGTGGATTTCCTAGAATTAAACCAACCTTGCATTATTCCAGGAGTAAATCCAACTTGGACATGGTATATTACCTTCTTAATGTGATTTTGGATTCTAATGTTTCCGATTTGGGTTTGCTATTATTTTATTTACTATTTTTGCATCAGTATGCATGAGTGATGTTTTGTTTCTTTGCCCTATTTGGTGTAGGTATCAGTGTTACACATACTTCATATAAGGAGTTGAGAAGTTTTCCTTCCCTTTCAATGCTCTTCAATAATTTATAGAGCACTGGGACTATCAGATCCTTGAAGGCTTGACAGAATTATTTGAAAAACCATCTAGCCCTAGTGTTGTTTTTGTTTCTTGTTTTGTTTTGTTTTGTTGGTGGGGTAGTTCCTCAATAACTTTGTCTATTGGGTTGTTTAAGCTTTCTAAATCAAATGCGGTTGATTGTGGCAATCCATTTTCCATTTAATCTAAGTTTTCAAATTTATGTATAGAGAAGACTATAAAGCAGTCTCTTCTGATTTTAAAAAAATGTCTTCTGCTTCAATGGTTATTTCTCCTTTAATATTTATTTCATTATTTGTATATTCTCTTTTTTTTCTTGGCAATATGGTAATTTATATACTTTTATTTTTAAAGACCCAGAATTTTAATTTGTTAATTAGATCTACTGTTTCTCTATAATTATTTAATTAATTCCTGCTCTTTATTATTTCTTTCCTCATGCTTTCTTTTGGTTCACTTTGTTGTTGTTTTTCTGAACAGGGGATGTAATTAATTTATTGTCATTGTTTCACTTTTATTGATAAATGTGTTTAGTATAGTTTTCTCATATTGTTAGTTTATTTCTATCTATGTCTCCTTCTACTTCCTGCAGTTTTGCTTCATAAAGGTTATTGCTGTGTTATTTGGCGTATTTATTTTTATGTGTTATATCTTTATTGCGAATTGTAGCTTTTACCATAAAAAAAATGTCCTTTGTAATGCTTCATGCTTTGGGGCTTGAATTCCACTTTGCCTAACATCAGGATTGCTTTCATTGTCTATCCCTTTATTTTTAGTCTTTATGAATCACTTTGTTTTAGGTGTATCTCTTACATATGCTATATATATATGTATGTGTGTCATATTTTGTGAGGCAAATTGAAAATCTTTTTAATAGAGGAGTTAAGCCCATTCACATTTATCAATATGACTGATATTTTGACAAAATATTTTATGGTTATGTGTATTTTAAAATATTTGTTATGTTTCTCTATGAGTTGTATATTCTTTGTCCTTTTATTTGTAAATGTTTTTTGGTATTTAGGAAGGTTTATGTTTTTGTTCTAGTGGTTACCTTTATTTTTACATCTTTTAAAAATGCCCTTAAACCCTTATTTTCTTATTTAAACCTTTACTGCCTGGCTTTCTAGGTTTCCCCACCCCCACCTCTTACCATTTGACACCACTTATGGTCCACACAACAATGAGCTTTTTCTGTTTTCCTCTTGCCTTCTCTCCCCATCTTTTAGTTCAATGATTTCTACACGTTGTTAACAGTACACAGCATATTTCTACATTAGTTCTCTATCCTCTTCCCCACCTTTGCTTTGGTCTTAGACGTATACTTAAATATTTTTAAGTGCTTACCATCAGTCCTTTTTCTGAAGTTTTCCCAGTCATTGCTGGTATGGATGAAGCTCACCCTCTAGTAGATTCCTCCAAAACACTGATGAATGTTCTGTTTAAAATGGTTTTTCTATAGCCTTGACATTTTCTATAGCCTTGATTCACACTTCTTTGTGTGAATTTAAGAAAAAAATGCTGCTTCATAGTTGCCTTTCTTTGTGTGTTGGTTTTGAAAAGTGTGATATCCATCTAATTCTTTTGCCCTTATAAGTTATTTAATCTTTTTCACCTGGAAGCCTTGAGGATTTTATCTTTATCTTTGAAAGCTAGTATCTTTACCAGAATGTCTTGGAGTTGATCAATCTGGATGAATTTTCATTAGTACCTAAGAAGTCCTTCCAATGTATAGATTGGGCTCTTTCTCTGTTTCTGTTTCTTCGATTATAGTTTTAAATATTACTCTGTTTATTGTTTTCTTTTTCTTCTTCAGGGACTCTATAATATGAATATTTTCTTCTTTGCTAGTCTTCTGTTTCTACATTTTTACTTCTTTATGCCATTTTTATTCACTTTCTTATTTTCTTTCCTTTTTAAAATGCCCCTTTATTGTGACTATTCTCCATTGAACACTTTGTAATTTATTCATTTCTAAGATAGCTTGATCTTTCTTTTTTCTCATTTTTCCCCGAGTTCAATCAACTTTCTCCTCATTTATTCCTGTTCTCCCCTTCCCCCATTTGTTAGTTTTAAAATTCCAGGTTCAAGGTGTTTTTTACCCCCCACCTCTCAGATGCTTGTTTGGGTATATTTAATTCTCTCTGGAGTGCTGACTTAAATTTTCCTCTCTTTCATGGTTGATTTCATGGTCATTGGTATGTGGGGAATTTCTATTCCTGTTTTCTGCAGTTTTGTATGGACTTGACTTTTCTCATGTTCATGTTCTTGGGTATTTTTTTGATTCCCAACCTAACAGTGCCCTCTTTTGTCAGTATGGCAAAGTCCAGGTAGTTCTAGCAACGTTTCGTGTTGATGGTGCGGGAAGAGTGATTTCCCCTTCCCACACCCTAATTTTACAGTTCTCTTTTCTTTTGCGGGACTTTATTTTATCTCCTTTTTTTTATTTGGTTTTCTCTTCGCCATCTAACTGTCAAAGGGTACTTCTCCCTTTCTTTTTGCCTTTTTCTTCCCCAGAAGTTCTGTGTTTCAGTGTCTCCTTTAAATTGTCTGTTCCTATAAATGGTCCCTGCTCCTTTAAATCACACATTGAATCCCTTCTCTCTGTTGTCCCTGCTATGGGATCTGTCTAGATCTTTTCCAGCATTTTCAGACTTACATTTAATCTTTCTGGATTTAATCTTTCTGGTGTTTGCTCCAAATCACTTTTAGGTTCCCTTCATCAGCCTCTCTGTCTTCTGTCTTCCCCACAGTTTTTCTCAGTTTACCTGACCAGCTGTGAGGGCATAGGTGGTAGCAGGAGGGATTGTGCACCAGGATTGATAATTTTTCCTTTTGTTAACAGCTATGTGTAGCTTCAACATTTTCTGTCTTCAAGTTATGCAGGGACATGGTTTTGTATAAAAAATATTTTCCCTCCTTGTTCTTTTATTGTTTTGGGAGAAAACTGGGATATAATTAGCTATACAGCTGTCATAGTACTCAGATATTCAGAGGTCTTATTTCCTCTAATTTTTAAAAAGACTCTGTATAAGACTGATATTATTTTTTTCTTAAATGTTTGGTAGAATTCACCAGTGAAACCTTCAGGGCCTCAAGTTTGCTTGGTAGAAACATTTTTGATAATGAATTCAATGTCTTTTAAAAGTATAGAGCTATTCAGTATTTCTATTTCTTCTTGAGTCATTTGAGTAAATTATATTTTTAAAGGGATTTGTCCATGTACATTACCAAATATATTAGCTTGAAGTTGTTCATAATATTTCCTATTCTCATTTTTAATGTCTGTAGAATTTGTAGTCGTACCTCCTCCTTCATTCCTGATATTAGTAATTTGTGTTTTCTCTCATTTTTTTTTCTTGACTAGTCTTGCTAGGGCATTATAAATTTTGTTATCTTTTTTAATACCAAATTTTGGCTTTAGAATTGTATTATGTGTATGTCTTACAAATTTCTTTGTTTCTACTTACTTTGGGTTTACTTTATGCTTCTTTTTTGCAGCTTCTTCAGAGAGAAACTTAATTTTTCTTACTTTAAATCCTTCTTTCTAGTTAGGCATTCAAAGTTACAAATTTCTCTGTAAGTACTTTAAATGCATCCCACAAATTTTGATATGTTGTATTTTCGCTACGCAGTTTGAAATATTTTCTTTGACCCATAGGATATTTAGAAATGTGTTGCTTAATGTATACATACTTGAGGATTTTCTAGATACATTTTTCTTATGGATAATTTAATTCATTGGTAGTCAGAGAATATACTTTGTAATTTCAATCTTTTGAAATTTATTGAGACTTAATTTATGGCCCAATTTATATCCTACCTAGGTGAATGTTTCATGTTCACTTGAAAAGAATTGTACTTTGCAGTTGTTCGGTGCAGTGTTTTATAAATGTCAATTAAGCCAAGTCGGTTGATAGTGTTCAGATCTCTACATCTTTACTAATACTTTGTATAGTTGTTTTAACATTAGTGAGCAAGGAATGTTAAAATCAACTATGGTTGTGGGTTTGTCTATTTTTCGTTTTAGTCTGTCAGCCTTTGCTTCATGTATTTTAAATGTCTGTCATTAGGTAGAAACACATTACAGATTAGATATCTTACAAATGAATTGCTCCTTTATAAACATTATGAAGGGCCTCCCCTGTTATCTCTAGTAATACTCTGACTTGAAGTCTACTCTGTCTAATATTAATATACCAAAACCACTTTTCTTATGCTTGTTGTTTAGAGAGTATATTTTTTCCCTTTGTTTTACACTTTATCTGTGTCTTTAAAGTGTCTCTTTTTAGAAAGCTTAGAGTTGAGTCTTGCTTTTTTACTCAGTCTGATAATCTCTGCCTTTTACTTGGAGTATTTGGTCCATTTGCATTTAATGTAATGATTGATATTGGGGGGTAAGTTCACCATTTCATATTTGTTTTCTTTTTGTCCCTTCTGAATTTTGGGGGGTTTTGTTTGTTTACTCTGTTGTGTTTTTCTTGCCTTCTTTTGGACTAATCAATATTTTTAAATATTCAATAGTATTTCATCTAAGCTTTGTGGCTCTACCTCTTATTATTATTTTCTAAGCCGCTGGGCCAAAAATACACATCCATAACTCATCAAAGTCTACCTAGAGTTAACGAGGTATCACTTAACCCTGCCACCACACATCTGACACTTTCCATTTCTGATGATCATTCTGACATTTTCTGTCTTGAAACAGAATTTAGGACTTAACCACATCAATAATTACAAAATGAAAATAGACAAATACTCCAATTAAAAGACATAGATAATCAAGACTGGATAAAAAAGCAAGACCCAATTATAAGCTGTCTAAAATCTCAACCTCTAGGAGAGGGTACCTGAAAGAAAGAATCACAGAAACAGACCAAGGGACATATGGGTAAGGGCCACAAATTTCAGGGCTGGGATCATAGCATGACAAAATCTGAGCCCTGTGAGGAGTGCACGTTGCCTTCCTGGCTCAGTTTCCAGGTATGCTGGGACATTCCATGGAACATTCTGCCATCTAATTAGGTATTTTCCAAAAATCATTCATCAGAAAGCACGCCCACGTCCTTCTGAGCAAGGTGAGGTGGCTACACATTCACTTGCAACTTGCAATTTCTCCAAATGGCAGAGGCTCCTAAGGAGAATTTTAGCCTGACCCACATTGCCCAAAAGGGGCACAGAGCAGATTTACCTGCTGGGTACCAGTAGCAACACAGGAAGATAAGCCAGAAAAGGCTAGAGCCAGGCTGTACCGCCTATGAGCTGTGTGACCTTGGGCGAACCACTTCAGGCTCTGAGTTACGGGGTCCTCATCTACAATGGGCACAGGAAAGCCTAGGGCTGCTGTTTATGTGAACAGTGCCCTCTGCAGAGTGCAGTGCATATTCTGCACAGCCACAAGTGGAGGCCCTGATAAAGCCCACTTTGCAGAGGTGCTGTGAGCAGTTTTTGAGGTAGAGTGTTAAAAACGACCTCAGAGCCTGACAAGCGAGCAGAGTAAATCAATTATGGTCCATCCATCCAGTGGAATACCATACAGCCATTAAAACTCATGATTGAGACCTCTGTTTACTGAGGCAGAAAGCTCCTCATGCTTTATTGTAAATGGAAAAATGCAGCCTATACCAAGGATAATTTGATCTGGTTTCCATCACCACAAATATGGATATATATGCATGGAAAATCCTGACAGGAGAACCCCAAAGTGTTGTCAGATTTGGAGTGCAGAGTTTTTCCTTTGTTAAGATTTCCACATTTTTCTATCATGAACATGCTTTCAATTTGAAATTAGAAAAAAAAAATCAAAATTTATTTTTTGTTGGCTCCTTTCCTTTCCATCTATGACTCCTCTCTGAATTTCATCTATAAAATTGAAATAATGATAAAAAGAGAAAAAATAGCACTGCAGATATCTTATCCTACTTAGTACCTAAGGCAGGAATTAGGACATTCATTTTATAGAGGAGGAAATGGATTCTTGGAGAGGGCAATATTCCTGTAGAGAAGGTAATGCTCTCTCTTCACAGGGCTGCCCTGTGGTTTCATGCCAAGAAGGAGCATGGATGTTTGGCGAAGTGTCAGGTGCTCACAGTGGGCAGTAGGATGGCATGGTCAAAGCATGGACTCTGGAGCCAGACGGTGTATATTAAATCTCAGCCATGTCCCTTCCGGCCTGTGTAACCTTACATAAGTCATTTCACCTCTCTGAGCCTCAGCTTCCTTATCTATAAAATAGGGGTAGCAAAAGTGCCATGTTGGAGGGCTGAGCTGAGGATCACATGAGACAGTTCCTGCCCAGAGTCAGCACTTGGTGAGTGAGACCTTTGGTCATATTAATATTCTCTAGTCTAGCTCTGGACTCCTGGGTTCAGCAGGGACTATCTCTCTCTCTCTGACATACATTATCCAGAGGAAGGGGGACCCTGAGTGGTCACAGAGCAGAGCTTTGTAATCATGTTCCTGCTCTGATGTCCATGTACCCCACTCTGCCAGCGTGGTGGGTTAGAGGGATGCTTCCCTATCTGTGCACACTACACAAAACAGGACACTGTGGACTAGCATTTTCAACAGAGGCAGTGTGGCTCCCAGGGGTGCCTGGGGGTGGTTGCATTAAATGGGGGCATGACTAGCACTGAGTAGATGGGAGGCCAGAATGGCTAAGCTCCCTGTGCTACTCTCAACAAACGGCTCTACTAAACATTCTTGTAGGTGAAAAACTTTAGACTTAACTGAGGTTAGAATCTGTTTGTCATAATAACACAAACTATTTTCACACTTTTTAAAAAATACACACTGAATTTTCCTAGAATTCAAACACCATGTAAATCAAGGCAAGAGTAATTCAACATTTTGTGCAATCACCTCAGCAACAATAACTCTGCCTGTAGTGTGGTTGAAATAAACACTCGCCAATCTATACTTAAGAATGTCACATTCATTGTGATTCTGCATCTTAGAAGAGGGAAAGGGAGAGAGATTCTCCAAGCAGAGGGAATAGTATGTGCAAAGACCCTGCGGTGGGAGGGAGCAAGTGATGTTGCAAAAGCAGACCACCGCAAAGGGGCAGCATGAGGGTGGGGGAATGATGTGGGTAGAGAAGCTACAAAGGCTGGGCAACACAGGGCCTTGGGGCTCTGCT
Source organism: Phoca vitulina (assembly GCF_004348235.1). Classification (NCBI taxonomy): domain Eukaryota; kingdom Metazoa; phylum Chordata; class Mammalia; order Carnivora; family Phocidae; genus Phoca; species Phoca vitulina. The sequence continues at coordinate 40,825,211 of NW_022589716.1, read as the reverse complement.
AAGAATCCAGTACTATGAGAAGCTAAGAAAAGCTTTTCATCAGAGAAGGACATGTTCAGATTTGCATTTTGAAAGAAGCCAGTCTGCACATGGAACCGAAGGGGCAGGAGTGGAGGCTGGGAGGCCAGTGAAAGGTTCCTGCAGTCACATAGGTGAGCAGTGATGGTGGTCTGGGCTGGTGGGGAGATAGCATTGCTGGGGCAAAGTACACGAAGTGGAGTGACGCCCAGGAGGCAGAAGCTATACAACTTGGGGATGTCTTAGATATGGGAGTGAGGAAGTGTCACAGTTTCTCTCCCACGATCCTGGTTTGAGGAGGGATGGTGGGGCCACCTTCTAAGACCTGAACCCAGGAGAAGAATTAGCTGAGGAGGCAGATTGCATTTGCACCATGACCATCAATCACCCAAGGCCTCCCTCGCCTTTGGCAGACTTACCTGACTCTGCCACCTCGGCAATGGGCACCCCCTGCTCGTATGCCATGAAGCCCAGGACTGAGAAGATGGCAAAGCCAGCCACAAAGCTGGTGCCACTGTTGAGGCAACAAAGCATGATGCAGTCCCTGTGGGGAAGCAGCGAGAGGGGCTGAGGTCAGAGTGGGTGAACAGGTACAGTGCTCGAATATTCTATCTGAGCACCACAGCCATCCTGTGGGGCAGGCAGGGCATGGTGGGCAAGGATAGCCCCATTGGCCTGATGAAGCCATTGTGGTTCAGAGAGGTTAGGTGGCTGACCCACGGTCACACAGCTTCTCCTGCCTTTCTAGAAGATAAGGTGGGTCATGGACCAGAAGCATGGAAGAGAGATAGGAAGGAAGAAAGGCTGGCAAGTGAGAAAATGCACAACTAGTGAGAAGATACTTGGAGACAAAGCAACGCTCCTCCAAATCCCTGGCAGGAGAGGAAACCAGGGAAAGCAAGAATGGAGTGACTTCCTGGGAGCTCAAAGCAAGGAGGGCAGGAGAGACCTCTGAGAAATGGCTGCTTCTCAGTCAGGGGAGCATCCATGGACTTCACACTAGAAGCTCTCACCAGCTTCAGGAGGAGACACCCTGTCATGCCAGGCTATTTACTGGAGCAGCACCTCACAGCCCTCGCTGCTCAGTCCCTGTGAGGGAGCGGCCCCTTCCAGGCTGACCACCATAGAGAGGGATTATCGGAGCAGGGACTGTCTCTTGCCCTTGGGAGGGGCTTACCTGCAAAGGAGCACCAGCATAAAGCTGCAACCCAGGAGAAATCAAGAGTGTAAACGATGGGGCTTTGCCAAGACAAAGGCAGAACCCTCAAGTCCTGGCCTCCCCTCCCTCAGGCCCTGCATCCTCACAAGGCCACAGTGGGGAACAGGCCTCTTCAAGGCTTCTCAGCACGCACTTGCTAGTTAGGCTTACGGCACACGTGATGCCCCACCTTAGAGGGAGGCGCTCCTGAGCGGCCTGTCCATCCTCTTGTCTGAGGTAGGACCCTGGAGCATCCCTGTGGTGGCGGCGGGCTGCCTCTGGTCGCACCCCAGCAAGCCTCATCACCTTGTTCCATGGCGCTTTCCCCTGGCTGGCCCGCCGGTCTGTGCTGCTTACAGCAGTAAGAACTTCCTCAGGTGTGTTTGGCCCAAACCTGCCTTCTCTGGTGAGTTTTAGTTCTGCCCTTCCTACCAGCCTGGAGCTCCTTCAGGTTTGGGAGATCTGAAGAGAGTGGCCTTACATCCCCTTTGAGGTTTTTTTTGTGCTCCTTCAGTTAACTGTCCCAGCTCCCTTACCAGGTCCTCATCCTGCTCGTGATCTGTAATACACTCCAGCTTGTCTGGCCCCTCTTCAAATGCCACATCCAGGCCTAAGCGCTAGACTCAAGAACACAGCAGGACTCTCATCTCCTCTTCTCCTGACAGCATACTTTTTGTAATGTAACCAAAGGTTACATTAATGTTGGTGACTGTGACACCCAGTTGCCCTGCAATGACTCTGAGAATCAAGGACATATTGGAGAAGGCATGACCCTGGGGGTCAGGAGACATGGGCCCCACTTCCCCCTGCAATTCTTTTCTCTGGACCTGAGCTCACCATAAGACAAAATGTTTGATAACAGGGTTTCTTGGGCCTTATGACAGATTATTAATTTTCCTGCAAGTAGTCATCTCCCTCTACCTTCTTCCTTGGGGATGAGTATATTTCCCTGCCCCACTGGCTTTGGGCTTAGCCACACAACTTTCTTTGGCCACAGGATACTAGCAGATGTGACACAAACAGAGGCTTGAGATATGCTTTTGTGACCGAACTTGTCCCTTATGCCTTTTGTGATTTGCCAGGAAAGGAACTTCCCCAGGGGAGCTGATGTCCTTGTAGTCTGCACCCCACAATGTACGCACACAGAGCAGACTTGAGCTTGCCTGTACCCTGGAGCCAAGCCCAACCAATTCACAGCCTGCTAGAGAGCTTCCCTAGCTGGCCAGGAGACTTGGGAGCAATAAGAGCAAATGCTTCTCACGTTAAACCACTGAGTTCTTGGGGCTGTTTGTTATCCAGCATTACTGTGGCAGCGAGGGACTGATTACAGGTCTCTTTAAAGAACTCCTCTGGCACTGTACATGAGGGCTGGGCTGGCAGACCTGAAGACTTTATCTGCAAGCCTGATTTCTCTCCTTTTAAAGGGAAATGCAGCTCAGCCCAGGTAAGGGAAGATTTATCCCCAAGGTTGGGGTAAAGTTCTTCCTCATGCCTATTTCCTGACCCTGCCTCATCAAACATTTTGTCTTATGGTGGGAAACAAGGTGGTCCTGGTGAGGAAAGTGCTTTCTCTCTATCTTCTACATTCTGGAATTCTCCTGTATAATCTGAATCTGCAATGTGCCTAGTCCTGTGCTAGGGTTTCTTGAATACTGTGTCACTGAATCTCGAGGCTCAGGGAGGAGAGTCACATACTCAAGGTTTCAGGGGCTTCTATTGGTGAAGTTCAAATGTGCATCCATTTATCTCAGACATTAAAACCCATGCATTTTCCAGGAGCTGCACAAAAACAATGCCCCCTAAGAATTAAGACTTTCAGATCCTGACTTGTGGACAATTATCTATGGGCACCCACGTGGTTGTTGAAAAACAAATATCCCTTATTGCAAAGTCTCCACCTGTCCCCAGAGGTCTCCTGAGTGATTTCCTCACACCACAGGACAGAAGAGCACTGAGCAGACCTGAGGTCCCTTCCAGCCCTTCGTCCCACACCCTGGCCCTCAGAGCACCCACACCTTCAAGCAGAAGGGGCTTAGCAAGCCTGTGTTCTGAAGTGAGGATTTGCCCCCGCCTGGTTTGCTGTATTCCCCCATCCCTCTACTTCTTTCCTGCAGGGCACCTTCTAGGTGAAAAGCTTATGTAACAAGTGCTTTAAAGTTGGCAGGAGCTGAGCTGGGCTTTGAAGACCTCCAGAAGCTATTATGCTGTCAGAAGAGAGGGTACTAATTTACTCTCTCTGAGTTGGGAAGACCTGCTCGCAGAACAATCTGGAAATGGAAATAAAATGGGCCCTTGGATTTTGCAATATCACCTAGGGGATCTGCTTTCTTCTGCCCCTGGGAGGGGGAACACCCTGCCTATTGGGCAGGACAGCAGAAGGGATCTGTGGCGGCCAGCATATTTTACCCACATGCTTGGTGGGGAAGAGAGTCGCCACTGCCCCACAATACCACCTGAAGACAGGGCAGTCTTGGCCAAATTCTTGTCAGCTGCAGTTGCTGGGAAAGAACTGGCCATCCCTGTTAGTGAGGAACAGGGGTGCAGGAACCAGAAAGGCCTGGGTTCAACGCTATGGTCCACCACTGGTCACATGAACATGAGCAAGTGACCTACTCTTGGGCTTCAGTTTCCTCATCTGTATAACAGATGGCTCCTTCCTTGCTTCCTGACACAGCAGTCGACACTGTACTAGGCTTGAGGGATGGTGGGGACCAAGACCCAGCCTGTGTCCTCACGGAACTGACAGCCACGCAGTGACCAAGTGATTTCTGCAGTGCCCTGCATGGAGGGCTCATGCTGAGTGCTGGCTCCTGATGGGGTGACAGCCGTATGCAGACAGCATCCTTCTCTAACATCCCAAGGGGGTCAGGCTCAACCCAGACCAGAGGCCTGCTGTGCTGTTCTCCCTGTCCCGGTGCCTTTTTCTTCCTGTCCATGGTGACTATTTTGTATCGTGGCTGACAGAGTGCTTTGCCTCTCATCCCCCAGACCTGCCTCCGTGTGAATGGCTGGAAGGCAGAAAGGATCTTATGGACAACCTGGCATGGTCAATCACCTCTCTAGCATCCTTCTGTCTAGCCCTACCCAATACCTCTCTGCCCAAGGGCCCCCAGGAACAACAGAACTTGCTGTCCAAAGGCACACTGGATTCCACAATGGCTTTTCCTTAGAGCATGTTGGACCTGCCCACTGTCACTTCCTTGGTGCCTCAGTTTCCCCAACTTACGAACTCTATAGACTGAGGCTGTGCCATTCCTGTGTGTATGTCCTAATGTACAGATTCTGGTGTCTCACACTCAGCAGACACACAATGCACATGGTTTTAGCAAATGGGTTAATAAAGTGATCATGAAGCTAGAGAGATATGCCAGAGTGCTGGGATGGAAACCGGGAGACCTCAGCCTGAGTCCAAGCTCTGCTGTGTGTAGCTGGGGATAATGTGGGAGGAACTTTATCACTGCTAAAAGTTCTTTCAAATGCATGATCTCACTTGAGCCACACAGCAACCAAGTTGTCTGGCTATTAGGTACAAGTCCCCTGAAGAACTACCTACTATGACCAGGCACTGGATTAAGGGGTACAGAGACCTCAGCAAAGAGACCATTGGCCTAGAGCTAGAGCCCAGGGTGCCAATTTCACTTCTACCATGCACTGCTATGCTAGGTGACCTTGGGTGGGTTCTTGGCCCTCACAGTAGGTCTCAGCCTCACAGTAGAAATCAGGCTACAGGCATGAGAGGCCAGGCAGCCAGGGTGAGACAACCTCGGGGTTAACCCCCCAACCTGGGCACTTCCCTTCCCAGTGCTGGGTGTGGCCACATGCAGGAGGCCAGGGAGGAAGGCTGAGGGGCAAGATGGGGCACTGGCCACTCCAGATAGGACAGGAGAGGACCCTACAATCAAGTGAGAAGGGGAAGGAAGCAGGTTTCTGAACAGAAGGCAAAAGGACAAAGCCCTCACTGTCAGAAGACCGGGTTCAAGTCCCAGTTTTGACATTAATAGCTATGTGACCATGGGCAAGTCACTTATCTGCCCTGGGATGGACGCCTGAATAAGATTCCTGGAGTGGATTCGCTTTCAGCCTGCAACGCTCTCTGATCACATTCATTATTTTCCTAGCTCCTCGGGTGGCCCACTCTTTGACCCTTGGGCAGGGAGAGGCTAAGAAACAAGCCATCTGTCTCGTCCTGGCTCTACGCGACAGGAAGACAAACGTGAACTGGCCTGGTAGCACGGAGGCGTTTGGTGGAGAGCTGGTAGGGTTGTGAAACGCTCACCTGTAGCAGTTGTTGTTATAATTGTTATAACTTCCCAGAGCAGTCAGACAACCCAGGCAGATGGCATAGGAGAAAAAGATCTGCGTCCCAGCATCTACCCAGACCTGCGGGAAGGCACAAAGAAGTCAGCATGAAAAGAAGTCAGACGAGGGGTGGCCCCATTCTCGGAAATCCCCCACCCACACCTTACCTTCCAAAAAGTCTAAAATCAATAATCAAACTTCCTAATCTTCTCAGGAAAGTGTTTTAGGAGTTCTATTATTGGGGACTGCTTCATTAAATATAAATGTCCTTAATTCCAGAATTTTCTAGAGGTTATGGATAACAGTTCACTGAACAGCAAGAATTTGGATGTTTAGGTCCCTGCTCCAGCTACATGACCTTGGAAAAGCTACTTAACCTCTCTGAGGCTTAGTCTCCTCATCTGCAAACTGGGGAATGAACTTCCGTCTCAGGACTATTAAGAGGATTCAGGTAATATGGAATGGAAGCTCCTGGGACCCAGCTCATAAGCTAAGTCATATTTAAGCCAAAATGAGTGACTGCTTATCTTTGTGATTAAGAATACCATGAGTAAACTGTCATAGGATTCTGCCCCTGGGAAAATATCTGCATAGCTGATCTGAGCATCAAAGGTGGCAGGGAAGGGATAGGAGAAGGGGGAGGCCCACCTGTATTTTCCACCTTTCAAAACAGATGCATTTTAGGCTTCCTATGTGGTATGTAATGGAAACTACTTTCTTAGGTTCCTCTCTGACAAAAACTGCTGTTGACAGCATGACACACACACCAGGAATTATGATGGCTTCTTTAGCACTTTTCCCCAGGCTCTCCCTGCTCTCAGCTCCAAGAAAAATCCATAGCTAAAAGCTAAATGCAGCCGATGACACTGATGCTTGAGAATCAGGTGCCATCTAGGGAACAAGACTTTGCACTAAATACAAATACCAGCTAACATTTATTGAGCACTTGTTATGTGCCAGGCATCGGTGCTGAGCCCTTTGTGCATTATGGCACTTGAATATTCACAGCCACCCTATGTAGTAAGTGCTATTATTAGCCCCCTTTTACAGCTGAGGCAACAGGAACGGAGAAGTCGAATAACTTATTCAAGACCACACAGCTGGGGGTGGCAAAGGCAAGTCCATGGAGACCGGCCTCTAGAGATCCATGCCTAACCAATTCCAGAATTTCAGAAGTCCTCCAGGGTCATCTCCCACCCAATACAAGACTCTCTTCTGACTACTCCTGACAGAATAGTTTCTGTTTGATTACTGCTAGTGACAGGAGACTCACTATATCCTGATGCAGCCCTTTCTTCTTTAGAGAGTTCTAACCATTAGAACATTTCTGAAAATGAGGGCGCCTGGGTGGCTCAGTCGTTAAGCGTCTGCCTTTGGCTCAGGTCATGATCCCAGGGTCCTGGGATCGAGTCCCACATCGGGCTCCCTGCTTGGCAGGAAGCCTGCTTCTCCCTCTCCCACTCCCCCTGCTTGTGTTCCTGCTCTCGCTATCTCTCTGTCAAATAAATAAATAAAATCTTTAAAAAAAAAAAAAAAAAAGAACATTTCTGAAAATGAGAAGAAATCCCCCTTCCTGAAGGTGCTCCTAGTTCTGGGGCCATCCAGACCACACCTTCCTCTTCTGTGTAGTAGCACTTTAGAGATTTGGAGAAAGCATCAGTGCCCCTTGGATCCTAGAACTCTTCCTTCTCCAAGTAAAATAACTCTATTTCCTCTCTCAGGGATTTGATTTTAACAGTACAGGTCACTCTACCCTGGATTTGCTTGAGTTTGTTAAATCATTCAACAAATACTTATTAAAATTGAGGATCATAATGCTGCTTCTCAACCTAAGAAATGATACATTTTTTTCTCCCTCAGTGGAGTGTCTTGGAACTGAATGAGGAACTTAAGGAGAGCTCTTTCATGAAGAGACAGAGAGAGAGAGAGAGAGAGAGAGAGAGAGAGAGAGTGTGTGTGTGTGTGTGTAGAGCGGGGATGCCAGCAGATCAGAGTGGCTTGAGACATGGGGAGGAGGAAATGGAAAGATGGAATTAAAAAAAAGCTTTTTCAGGAAGTTTTGCCACAGAGGGGAACTGGGAGATAGTTGGAAGGGTAATTTAGGGAGAAATTTTTTTAAAATGGTAGAACTCAAGGATGCTTAAATGTTGATAGGAAGGGTCCAGTGCAGATAAAAGTGTTAATGTAGGAGAGAAACGTATGCATTTTCAAGTCCTCCCACTCTGCCTCGGTTTCCCCATTTGCTACCTCAGTGGATTCTTTTTTTTTTAAGATTTTATTTATTTATTTGATAGAGAGAGAGATAGCGAGAGCAGGAACACAAGCAGGGGGAGTGGGAGTTGGAGAAGCAGGCTTCCCGCAGAGCAGGGAGCCCGATGCGGGGCTCGATCCCAGGACCCCAGGATCACGACCTGAACCGAAGGCAGAGGCTTAACGACTGAGCCACCCAGGCGCCCCTCAGTGGATTCTCTTTACCCCAATCCAGGGTAGTGACTTATACCAGGTACTCAAATCCCCAAGAGGAAGAAAACAGGTATTTTGCCTGGAGAAGGGAGCGTTCTAGTGTCCAAGGGCACTGGTGCTTTCTCTGAATCTCTAATCTAAGACCAGTAGTAAATTGTAAGGAGGGGTAAAACACAATACAGTTGCTGCCCCAGGAAACAGAAGACCAGGTCATAGGAGCCACCCACCGGGACACTCGGCACTCAGTCAAGCACTGCTCCTCAAGTCCCTCACTCTCGCTGGAAATGCCTCTGCAAATTAAATGTCCCTCCTCTCAGACCCCACATTGTCCTCTGGCTGAGTGTGCAGGACAGAGTGAGAAAAATCACCAGACTTGCAGGAAATCTGGCTTCTCCATCAATTGGTTGGAGTTGGTTCCTCTCTACCCAAAACATGGTAAACAAGCCCTCTGTGAGTTTGAAAACACCAGAGAGCTTTCTATCCACACATCCCAAAGATGGGACCCCTGAAGGATGATGTTCACCTGTGGGAATTTTCCTTGCAGTCTGCTCATTGAGCACATCAACACTAAAACGGACATCTGCTGTTTTTGCCCACCCAGCATCTATCTCCCCTTTTCAGGTAAGAGTGACCTAATTTTTCTTTGGGAAAGCACCTTTTCTCCACTGGGAGGTAGCTTCAGGCGTGGTCACATGACCCAGGCCTGGCCAACCAAAGCATTTCTATTGGTCATAGTGATTGGTTCAGGGATGAGCTTATGATACAAGCCAAGCCAATGAAACTTAATCCTGGGACTTTTACTGGAGCTACTGCAAATGGGACACATCTTTTTCTCCTGGAGATGCTAAGCTTGTAATTCCTGGGGATCATCACTGACCACAAGGGAAGAGCCTGTCTGAGAATAAAACCAATGCAGAGGAAAGCAGAGTCTAGAGCAAAGAAAGACTGATATTGGTGTAATGACTTAAGTACCTGGACCCAGCCATACCTGAAATGAAACATACCCTAAAACATTTCAATTTCAGGGGCCTATAAATTCCTCTTTTTCTTAAGTCAACTTGAATTGGATTGCTGTCACTTCAGACTCAAATAATTCTGACTAGTAGCAACATTAAGTTCTTAGAAAAACCCAGGGGCTGTGAGCCCAAATCCCTCAATCAATCCTCAGTTACTGATGAACTAGCATTTATTGAGTGCCTTCTGCACAGAGAACTCTGTGTCAGAATCTGAAAGAAGTACTACACAATTATATATAACACTGCATCTGTGTTTCTTGGTGAGATAAGGTAAAACATTCAGAGGACAAGGGAGCCAGTACCTAGGAGTGGTTGATGAAGGGGACAATTAACATGTGCTAGGGCAATCAAAGAAGGCTGTCTGGATGGAGGCACACCTTTAGAGACTGGAGAAAGGATGAGAGAAGACTTGGGTCTGGAGGTTCATGTGAGAGGGGGATGTACTTTCCAATGATTTTTCCCTCTTGTTCTCCTACCTCTGTGGTAAAAAGCCTATCACTGTTATTCTCATGATTAGCATTAAATCAATACTTCTATACAATTCCTTTAGTCCTCCCCCTCTGTGACACTGGGGGTTGGTTCCCAACTATGAGGAAGACCGAAATTAGCCAGTAGTCTCAGTTTCTTCTCCTTCCCTTTCCTCTAACATCTAATTAGAAGAAATACTCATTTGTTTCCAGTTGATATGTAAGGGCAATATGTGAATGTATTCTATTTTTCATATACACACTCCATTCTTTTGCAATTTTTAATACTTGTCTGTCTCTGCGTGATCAGAATGTACAATTATAGTATCTCTTTGACAGCCACTTTTTAGTGTGAGTTCTACAGGTGACTAGAAATTAATTCTCCCTCCCAGCGCTTATGTTAATTCCTCTCCAGTCAGTTTGGTTGCCTGTAGCTTGTTCTCTAGTAAGTTCCTTAGGCAAGGCTCATGGGAAATAATTTTTCCTGGCTTCTTGCATGTTCATAATAGTTGACCAATGGCTTTCATACTTGAACACGTATGGCTGTATACAATGTCCTTGGTTCTCTTGTTCTTTTCCTGAGTATCTTAAATACCTTGCTCAGTTGTCCCCTGGCACTGAGTGCTGCTGTAGGAAAGTCTGATACCATTCTAACTCACTTCCTCTTTTTGTCTGAATGACCAACAGGTTTTTTCTTTTCTCTTTAATGTTCAGTCATTTTGATTAGAATAAGTCTTAATGTTCATCACTCTGGGTTGATTTTCCCAGGCTTGTGGTGTACTTCTTCAAGACATAATTCAAGTCTTTTCTTTAATTTCAGGGAAAAAAACATCCCTGAATTATTGTTTTAGCTATTTGTTCTCTTCCCCTGCTTTGTGTTTCTTCTTGGGGGACTGATTTGTATGTTGGACCTTCTTTGTCTACCTTTTATATCACTTTTTCTTTCATTCTTTAAATAATCTCCTCTCTGACTTTATTTTTTATTTTCTTCCTTTCCATTCCCTATTTACCTTATGATATTACCCATGGTGTCTATTCACCTCTTTATTCCTTCTATTTAGCTATTCCTCCTGAAATGTTCTGCTTTTCTAAGCTGTCCTTTGGTCAGCTTTATTTTCAAATCTTTTTGTCTCACAATTTCACCTATGCTATTATTTTATCATATCTGTTAGTTCCTTATTTCTTTTAGCTTGTTTTGAAATATTAAGTTTCAGTATTCAGCTGTTTTGTGGTCCTGTCTGTGGAATGCATACATTACCTATAGGAATACTATTATGCTCAGGATTCTTTTTTTAAAATAGCTTTGTATGGGATTTGACATGATCCTTTTCTGTTGTTCATGTGCAGGTCAGACACATTTCCCTGCCCTCTTACAAGGAGGTTTTCTTGTGTGGAGGAATGAGGATGATCCAGGGTAGATTTCCTAGCCTCACAGTTCTAGGATTACCTCTTCTGTTAGTATAAAAAGTCTTTAAAACTAAGACTGTGCTGACAATACATTCTGAAATTATTGTTCTCTGTTCCCTTCCCCATTCCCATCCAAAATTTCTCTTTTTGTTTCCTCTAGTGTCTCTATCCTGCTCAATTTGAATTTTGCTTCTAGTGGTTTCTCCCCAGTGTGGGGTTCTCTCTGGCTATGGAGCCTCAGCTGCTTGGTCCCTAGAGTTCCTAGGTCCCAGACCTTTGCCTGAGCTTCCCGCAGCTCTCCCACTTCCACCTATAACTTGGGGCCCACGTACATCCCTCCCAATTTTGGCTGGCATTCTAAGATAGCTCTACCAAGCTTACCCTCCTAGAGTCCTCTCCTTCTAGGGTGAATACATGTTAGAGATTTCTGGATTTTCTGGCTCTCAGCCTTCCCAATTCCCTTTGCCTTCATCGTCATCTCATCTCACAAAGTTGACATCATGCAGATGTTATTGGTATCAGTGTTTGGCTCCACCTGTTCTCATTTTGTGCTTCATGGAGTTACCTAATTATGCTGAAGATATTTTTTTTTTTTTGTTTTACTATCCTGGTTTTTCTCTTTCAGTGGAGAGATTCTGGAAAAATTTTTTTAAGTGTTTTTTTTTTTTTCCCCTGTTGCCATCTTATCTCCTTGGTTCTCAAGAAATGTTCAGGAGGCAGATGAAACAAGATTGGTGTTGACTGGAGGTGAGAAAAGAATACCCATGGATGAGCAAGTTGGTAGATGGGGTGTAACAGAAGATTAGCTGGTTTTTTAAAGGGAGGATGGAGGTATAAAGTAGGGAAATGGGGAAGTATAGTTTTGGACAAGGCAAGTTTTGAGACATCCAAGTGATATGTGCAGGAGACAGGTGGAAAGTCAAGGGCTAAATATTCAGCCTGGGCTGGAGACACAGACTTGGAAGTCCTCAGAATTTTAGCAGTAACTTTACATCTCCTTGACTCCAAATCCAAACCTTTCTCCACTGGCTTTTTCTATTTTCTACATTTGGAAAACTCAGGTTGATAAAACTTCTCTGCTTAGACACATGCTCGCCGGGCATTCAAGAACCAAAAAACTTCAGTGTTAGATTTCTCAAAAAAGTCTCATAAAGAAGCATGATATATCTTTGCATGGAGTCTGTATTGTTAGACTCCTTAACAGATTTGCATAACTGAGGTGTGTCTATGTTCTTAAACATATGCCTGTCATTGCAAAAATGCAACAGGGCTCCAGTTGTCAGCCTTCCTCCTCATCAGGGAAGGAATCAGTTAGTTTACCAGGGAGCTGCTATATTTGTTAAGATAATTACTGCTGGGCTATGCAGGAATAAACAATAAACCCCCCAAATCTCAATGGATTAGCACAACAAAAACTCATATTTTTTTTTGCCAACAAAAAGCCAGACACAAATTGTGAAGGGGCTCTCTTCAACCCAGTGACTTAGCCTTACAAGACCTCCTGCCTTATCATGATACTTCTACGTCAATATACCCTCTGACGCAAGGAACAGAGCACCGGTTTTAAGAGCTAGACCTGGTTATTGCATGTATCACTTCTGTCCACATACAACTGGCTAGAACCAAGTTGCATGGTCCCAACCTAAAAGTAAGGGAGTCTGGGAAATGTAGTCTTCCTACTTACCCAGGAAGAGAAAAAGAAATGGTGATCTGGTTGGTGAACACACCGCATTATCTCTGTTACAGGCATTATCCCAAGTCTATTTCCCTACTTCTCTCTTCAACTAGGAATTCCACAAGCACCCAGAGATCAAACAAGATCATGGTGGCTACTGGAATAACTTGATAAAAGGGGAAAAGAGAGGCTAATAAAACAGACTGACAACATTCATGAACCCTTCCACCAGTTTGGTGATGCCTTAAGAAGTGGGAAACTTGAGTTAACATTTGTTGAAAACCTACCTTGTATTCAGGGCTTTCATGGACATGATCTCATCATTTACATAAGCATTTCAGTAACGTAAGTACTGTTTTTCCATTTTTATAGAAGGGGAAATGAATCCATACAAGGTCAAAGAGCTAATCAGGGAGACAGTCAGGTTTGAACCCATAACACTCTGGCTCCGTGTTTTACAGAGAAAACTGGGGCCTCCTGGTGTACTGAGTAGGCCTGGAGTCTCAGCTAGGATTTAAACAGCTCTGTGGCTGTCTAGTCAAATAGGACAAAGGCAACCCCACCTCAGTGAAAGGAAGACCAGGCAACTGAGCCCCACTGACCAGCATCTCCCAGGATGCTATAAAGGGGGCAGCTCAGTGGAGAAAGGGCTTCCTTTTCTCAAAACAATTTGAAGGGAAAATAGTCTCCACAAAACAAACCCTAAGGAAGCTGGGTCAATAGCTGAGAAACGGATCACTCCCCATGTTCTACAGCAATGAATGGGGGGCGTTCTGGCAGCATGAACATGGGCGGTCCACATTCAGAGGTTTGGAGAACAGATTTGCATGGGAACAGGGGAGCAGAGCCCCTTTAGAAGAGAGGTGGTCCCGCCCTCTAGCTCTGGGGCAACCTCATCCCTTTCAGGGCAACTGGTTCCAATGAGCCCTGGTGCACAGTAGGTGCAGAAGGCAATGGATCAGAGTATAACCAGCCTTCCCAACTAGACCCTCGGGGCCCAGCACTGGGCTGCACAGAGTAGGTCCTCAATGATATTAGCAAAGAGGAGGATCAAAGAAGGAAGAACAGACAAGGACAAATTCTTCCCTACCCAAACTCGGAAGCCACATTCGCCATGATAGATGGTGGTAGGAGACATTCTACCATCCCATCTCAGTATTGGCTGCCCCAGTCCACATGGAGATGACTTTACAGTTTACAAAGCACCTGCTTATGTTCTGTGACCCACAACTGCCCTGAGGTGGGCATGATTATCCCCAGGTTAGAGACAGCTGTGTGCGGGGACAGACACACACTTGCTCTCTCCCCACATGCCCACCTTGACCATACATGTAGAATGTCTTATCTCTTAGAAGTTGGGGAGTGAAAGCTTCATGTCTTTTTCTCACCTCTTGGAGAGAAAAGACTTATCCAACTCAGGCAGAATCAAGGAGAGGGTCCTTGTGCATATGTGGCTAGCATCTCCCTCGTTTTCTCTCATATGCAAAAGGTTAAAAAGATAATGTGTGTGGAACAGATATTCAACACAGCGCCTACCTCTTGGAGGGCACTGAGGAAGTGCTCAGAAACCCAGCCGTGAGCTCTAACAAATAGTAGGTGTTTAGTCAACATTCATCCCTCCCCAGGGTATGCCAGTATTCAAAAATCTGGAATTAAAAAAAATACCCTCTTCCCTTTTTTTCCCTACAATACACACACACTGGGTGTCCACCATGTACCAGGCACCGTACCAGGAGCTCGTGCCCTCGGGGGGCTCCCATTCTAGCAGGAGAGACAGACCACACACCAACGCAGAGAAGCGGCAACACCCCATCTGGTAGAGAGGAGCAAGCAGGGACTACGGGAGCTGAGGTTGCAGGGCAGCTGGGCCCAGGGCCCTGCTCAGTAAAGATGCAGCTGCTGCCCCGGGAGGCTGAAAGAGGACTGGAGCTGAAGGCCTCCTTCTCTGTGGTGCCTAGTGCAGCAGGACCACAGGAAGAAGCTCCCCTCGAAATGCGCTTTCAGGTCTACACAGAGAACAGAAGGGCAGTGCCTCTGTGCATCGTCAAAGCTGAAGCCAGCGGGCGGGCCTGCTATCCATCTCTGTGTGACACTGAGGTCTCTGACAAATGCAGCACTAACCTGTCCTGCCACTAGGAAGAGGAGGTGTGTGATGACGGTGATGCCAATCATCACCATACCAGCTCCTCTCTGGTCACGCCTATGTCATACCAGGGGCCGTCCTAAACACATGACGAGTATTAGACTCACTGTTGAGGTTGGTGCTATTATTACCCCCTTTCTATAGATGAAAAAACAAATGCCCAGAGAGGTGAAGTCACTTGTCCATCTAGCTTTGGAGAGATGTATACACTGGCTGCTGTGGGAGGAGTTAGCCTTAGGGACAAATGAGCCTGTGGAACCTGGCCTGCCCTCTGAGAGACCATGCCAAGGGGGAAGAGATTAAATAAGATGGTTTCTGTCAGATGCCTGACTCCAAGCCTTGCTATGGCTTAAGGAGAGGGTGTGAGCATTGGGATCAGGCAGACCCAGGTTGGAGCCCTGCTTGTCCACTTACCTGCTGTACAACCTTGGGCAAGTTACTTCACCTCTCTGAATTTCAACTTCTTCATCCGTGAAAGATACAATGAGTGTAAGGTACACAGTGGGGTACCTGGTAAGATTCCCTTAATTTGATTTCTTTTCGGGGCTAACACTTCTCAACTATACCACGAAAACAAGCTCCTGCCTTTTTCCTACCATCCCAGCCCCTCCAGACCAAGTGAACCAATCAGATTTCTGAGCAGCACCAAACAGTGCAGCCACACATCACTACCACAGACTCACTTACTTTTAGGGCCTGGAACATAGACACGACAATGAGAGGCAGAAGGAGCCAACATCTCATCGCTCCCAGACTCCTTGCCATCCCAATGCCAGGCCAAGAAGATACGTGAAAACCGCCAGACCCAACAACACATGCAGCATTTGGCTCTTGGAACCAAGTAGCCAGGACACGGCTTGGTGGCCCTCCTGGGGCTCACAACCCACAGCCCTTTGTTTCTTTAACATTTTCTTTTCATACAGGCAGCCACACACAGACACACAAACACACATACACAACACAACTTTTGTAAGCAAAGCCTTCGATTGAGGCTAAAACATAACTTATATGGCCCGGCAGAAAATGGCTGAGTTAAGCTCTTTCTTTTCTCCTTTTATATTGGTAAAGATTCTCAAAAGATTAAAAGTAGGTTAGGAGAATAATACAACAGCTGTGTTTCCAGTGTGTACCTGACAACGGCTTTTGTAGAAGTGAATAATTACATGAAAATCACTTCCTTCCCACCTCTTTCTCAGCCCCCTCTGGGTTGCTAGGCGCCCTCTCTCCTTCTTTCGGCTAATGCCACATACAGAAGCTGATGAATACAGTATGGCCATTATGAAGGAAGAGAGTCGGGAGGGAGAAGGATTCAAATGCTCCCTCCCTGAAGGATTCAATGGTGGGGAGAGGGCTCTGGGGGAGTCCACTCTGGATATATTTAAATGCTAATGCGCTGGGCAGGCGGGCAGGGCCAGTGGGAACAGTGGTGGGAAGGGGCAGAAGCTCTTGGCCTGGAAGCCCCACTGGAAATATGTGCTGCAGCCTCTGGCTCTGGAGCCAAGCACTTCCCTGGGCAGCTGGCCCTGGGGGCTGCCTGGGGCCCTGCCAACGGCCCTGCCAGTAAAGTGTCATTATTGGGCTGAAGGGTTGCACTGCGGGCGGTGAAGAGCCGTTCAGTTCTGTGGGGGGGAGCCTGGGTGTGTAGGCTAACCCTGGTGGCCCTTTTGTGTGGAGCAGGGAGCGGGGTCACTGTGGCTGGGTCTCTGCCCGGAGACTGGACAGCCGTGTCCCAGTCACAGAGCGCTGAGGGAGTGGATGCGTGGTTGTTGGCACTGAGCTGATGGCAATGACCTCCATGCCTTATGTGGTAGAATCCTGAGGCCTGTGCATGTCTACTCCTTAATCCATCACATGAGACAACTGGGCCCCATTTTACCAAATGGCTAAACAGAAGAGGTTCTGAGCAGCAGAAAGCATGAGCAAGGACTGAAGATAGCACATCCCCTGCCCTGAGTTTATCTCACGGCTGTCCATGCACCCTCGGGAGGTTGCATTTTAGGCCAACAGTGTTCCTCCAGGGAAATGCAACTGGCATTTTGGACAGGACAATTCACTATTCAAAATGTCCCATTCACTGCAGGGGGCCGTTAGCTTCACTGGCTTCCACTCTCTAAATGCTACAGGTAGCCCCAGTCATCACGGAAACCAGAATCAGGCTCCCGCGTGTTTCTAAGTAAGCCTATCTGGCCCTGGCTGAGAACCACCGAGGCAGGAGGAATCTGAATTGGCATCAGTGGTGGGGCTGCAGAACCCACATCCCATCCCTGGGAGCACAAGGCCAGGGGCTCCCAGGCCAAACCAGACATCAGCTCCCAACCAAGCCCCAAACTGGCACATTCTCCTGTGTCAGCTAAGCAAACAGCCAAGATGAAGTCTCATCATCTCCTGCCGTAACCACTTCTCTCCTCTAAGAATCATGGAGTTAGTTCAAGGCAGAGAACCAGGGAAAGAAAGGGTTCGCCAGGATGCTCCATGCCCTGGGAGAGCCAAGTGGTCACATACATTGCTGTCTTGAGAAAGGACTCCCTTGGGAGGAAAATGAAAAACAAAACAGCCACAGTTGGTGAAGGCAGCTACCTCTGCATCTGCCTAGAGACAAGGAAGTAAATACATTTAGTCACATCATTATATTCATTGTTTATTGTCTGTCTCCTCCAACTAGAACAAAGGCTCAACGAGAGGAAGGACTTTCATTTACTTTTTAGTTGATGCACCCCTAGAACTTCACACATTGCCTGGCACATGGTAAACACTCAAAAATATGTGTTGAAAGCCCACAGCTGCTTAGAGTCTCCAGAACACAGGAAGAGAGTATTCAAGGCTCATTCAGAGTCCTAGCTACCAGGCCATGTAGAGAATGTGCTGGACTGACAGGGTCAGGACACCTGGTTCCAATTCCAGATTGCCTTGATAGTTCCTATGTGTTCTCCCTAAAATTCTCTCTCCTGGGGGTGCCTGGGTGGCTCAGTCATTAAGCGTCTGCCTTTGGCTCAGGTCATGATCCCAGGGTTCTGGGATCGAGCCCCGCATCGGGCTCCCTGCTCAGTGGGAAGCCTGCTTCTCCCTCTCCCACTCTCCCTGCTTGTGTTCCCTCTTGCTGTGCCTCTTTCTGTCAAATAAATAAATAAAATCTTTAAAAAACAAAATTCTCTCTCCTGGCCTCAGTCTTCTAATCTATAAAATAAAGACTGGATTGTAATGTAAATGACAAATATGTGGCACACACATCCCACTCTAATTCCTGCCCACGGCAGACACTGCTAATCAATTTCACTCCCATTCCTTCCCATTGGCAGACACTGTTAATCAATCCTACTCCAATTCCTGCCCATGGTAGATGCTGTTAATCAGTAACACCCTGCCCCCAACCCTTCCTCTCATGACAGATATTGCTAATCATTCACTACACACTCTTACCCTCCATCCAGCTGTGGTAGAAGAATTCTACTACCAATCAGAGTTGGTAAGTGAGCTAAAACCTGTGAAAGATGGTCTTCTAGCCCTGATGCCCCAGGCTGATATAGCAAGGATATGTTTTGGGGTCAGTTGAGACTTATTTTCCCTAGGGTGTTTCAACCTTCCAGTGTTGAAAGCCCAGGAAGACACTGTGACACCCCAGAGTTTAAGCTCCTGCCGTACTCCAGGAACAAACTTCAAGTCAAATACAGGAGCAGAAAGTCTTTATAAAGGAAAGAGGAGAACGATGCCCCACTCATGGAGATAGACATTTTCAATGGATTTTCAGCACTTGTCCTGGCCTGGAGGCAGGAAGGAAAAGGAGGGGTGTTCTAGTAGTGATGCAAATGGTATCAGCAAAGGCCTAGGGGCAGGGAAAAGAAAGATCTTTGTGAAGTTGCCCAGCAGAAATGCTTCTAAGCTAAGCAAAGGATGTAGAGAGGGTATGGAACACACCTTCCTGGGCCCTGTGGATTCACAGAGCTGGTATTTCATTTATCGCTGTATGTTTGGCTGGAAGCTGCTCTGACTTTGAGTGGGAAAATGCCTGTGGTAGCTGTAGGGATGATGCAGGAAGATGCTACTCACTCCCATGGGAAAGAGAATTCTGATAGTGAAAGGGAAAGCACTCAAATTCTTGTCCCAAAGAGCCTTCCGAAGGGGATCCATGGTGGAAAGGGTGTGGGGACAGTCACAGCAGTGGAAAAGCTTGTCCCTGGCTGAAAGCTCCAGCCCTGGGATGAGCTCCCTTTTGCTAAGTAGTTGGGGGTGCAGTGAGGAAATTCTTGCACTGCATTGAAAGTTAGGGTAGAAATCTCTGAGGTTTTCTGTTGCTAAGAAACTTAACAGTCAATTCCCTCTGCAACACTTTCTGAGCATCACGTATCTGCCAGGGGTGGAGAATATGCACACAATTAAGACCCCTATTCCCTGCTCAGGAGCTTGCAATCTAGCAAGTGAACAAGGGAAAAGGAAGTCAGACAAGCACCTTCCCCAGTCTACAGTATCCGACAGATCTGGTTGAGTGCCAGCTCTGCTGGGTGACCTCGGGGAAGCCACTTCTTTGTACCTCAGTTTCTTCATGGGTACTGTGGGAAGAAGAGCAGCTCCAGGGTGCAGACTTTGTTCTGGACACAAAAGAAGACAATGTGTATAGAGTACACACCGGTACCTGGCTCACAGGAAATGCTGCAACCAGTGGGAGTTGCTGAGTAGCCAGAGAGGGGTCATTACTTCTGGCTTGAGAAAGAGTCTTTGAAGAGTCTGGGAAGCCGACTAGGTGTGTCCCAGGAGGAGAAGCAGAAGAAAAGTCAGCTATTCTTGACTGGCCCCAGAGCCCTGGCCTTCTCTCTGCCCCCGGGGGGTGAGTGCTCCCAGGAGGGGCCAGGCCTACTCCCAAGCTCACACCTCCTCTCCCGGGCTCCCCAGACAAACCCCAGGGAACTGGGCTCTGCAGTCTTCACTCAGGACCTCTTCCTCTCCCTGGGACTGCACCTGTGAGCAGCATCAGGAGTGAGACCAGAGGGGAAACCTGCCACCTCCACGTGGGCCTTCGAGGAACTATGCAAGCTGCTTACATGAGCACCAGGTAGGGATGCAGATACCCTTTGCTCCCCAAAAAAGGTGAGTGCATTCTTTTCTATCATCTCAGCAGCAGAAAACCAGGCTCTCAAATCCTCATGCGCCTCACTCTCTTCGCTGGGGTCCTACAAGACTGACTATTATCTCAGTCCCTCCAACAACACTTTGAACTA
Source organism: Phoca vitulina (assembly GCF_004348235.1). NCBI lineage: Eukaryota > Metazoa > Chordata > Mammalia > Carnivora > Phocidae > Phoca > Phoca vitulina. Next base: position 40,805,315 of record NW_022589716.1, on the reverse strand, counting down.
GGTACTCTGATTTTCTCCATTTACAGATGGGGAAACTAGAGCCCAGAGAGGCTGTGGAGGTGGCCCTTCACCACCTAGCCAGTAAATGGAAGATTCAAACTGAGATCTGTCTGATCCCAAAGCCCTCCTCTGAATCTTCCCATGAGACTGCCACCATCTCAACCAAGAGGAAATGCCCAGGATGACCAGCTTCACAGGCCCAAAGTCCAGATGGATTTGGTGCCTGACATGCGATGACCTGCCCACATCCACTCACATACTGTTCTCCTTCCACCTCCCTGCATCCTTGTCAACCAGGGTGGCTCAGTGGTTAAGCATCTGCCTTCAGCTCAGGTCATGATCTCAGGGTCCTGTGACTGAGACCCATGTCAGGCTTCCTACTCAGCTCCCTACTCTTTCTCCCTCTCTGCCTCCCCCTCCCTGCTTGTACTCGCTCTCTCTCTCTCACACCCTCTCTCTCTCTCTCTCTCATAAATAAAATCTTAAAAAAAAAACAAAAACAAAACTTCACAGCCCCATGGCCACCTGATCCACACTGCCTCTCCTCTGCCCATCTGAATAGAGAGGTGAGAGCTTTAAACAACACCAGATCCTTGGGAATCTTGGCACCCAGAGAGCTCAGGGCAGAGGGCAGAAGCGGGTCCGGGTGGTAGAGTGAGTGAGCTAGCACAGCGGCATCGCAGGCTGCCTTCCACCTGCAGACGGACCCCACCTTCCTGACCACAGCAAGGTGTTAGAGGGCGAGAACACGGGAGGGACGGCTAACCTACATATGGACTAACGGGAGACAGTGACAGGCTGCCACGACACTCCCTCCCAAATGATGCTCCATGACTGTGGCCTTGGCTCTGGGCAAAGCTGCTGTGAGTGAGGGGCTGACCTCATTCCTCATGCCTCCCTTAGCAACTTCCGCGGGCACTGGCTTAGGGAACAAAACCAAGAATGATCATTTCAAAAATAAATGAAACATGAATGCTGAAGTGTTTAGGGGGTATAGTGTGCTGATGTCTGCAACTTACTCTGAAATGTATCAAAAAATAAGTTAAATGGATAGATGGATAGAAGGCTTGGAGAGGCCTGTGATGAAGCAGACACGGCAACATACTGATGATAGAATCTAGGTGGTGGATATGTGGGTGTTCCCTGTGCAGGCAGAACCAACAAGATGACAGAGGGGAAGCTCCCATGTCAGCAGCAGGAACTGGTGGGCTCACTGAGATGACTCATATCCACAAACGGGAGGGAAATGATTCCCAGGGATGCCTCGGTGAGAAGAAATATGCTTTGTGACCAGTAATTCATGATCACATCAGTGAGGGGTAAATGGAAGCAATCCCTCTGCTGCCGAGGGGACGGTCAGAAGCCAAACCCAGAGTCAGCCCCTGACCAGAAAACATGGGGTTTTCTGAGATTCCTTTGTTCTCCTCCTTGACATCACCTTAATGATTGAAAACACTTCTGAAATCCTTAAAACATCCAACTGCAATTCATGGATTTATCTGAGTTCTTAAACCTCATTTTCAGCCACAGTTCTCTTCTGGATAAGGTGGGACAACCTTCCAGGGCTGATGGGAGGAGGAGGAGCAATGGACAAGAATGTACCAGTCCCCAATCACCTATGTACAACTGTAGAGATTCATTTTACATTTGCTTCTGAGGCATTCACTAAGAAATCCATGTCTGTAATTTATTTTCCTGTCTTTCTTAGAGAAAACCCTTTCTTTCTTTACCACTCTTGTCTTCTCCACTCTGTGGAGAACTCTGTCACCTATTCTGAGATGTAAACAATATCATGGCACCCACTGTCCCAGGCACGAGCCAAGCACCGAGATGATGATCACATTCTATATAAGCATTTAGTGAGCACTTGCTGAGTGTTAGCTGAATAGTGTTGGTTAAATAAGATGTTGTTCGTGTTCTGGAAGGGTAGTCTTGGAGGATGATCAAATGTAGTTTGGATTGTCTCCCCAAGGAGGTTAACCACATACTTGCTTAGAATGACGTTCATCTGACCCTTTCCCCTTACTTAGTCTTATAGCCTGGAGAAATCTTAATGTACTATCATCCATAACTTTGGAGGCATGTGGATGATTTATAACATAAAAACATTCACATGACCACAGATAAATCATCTCAAATCTCTGGGTCTCATTTTCACAAAGGACATTTTAAAGAATAATTCCTGGGCTCTGCTACCTTTTATTAATCAGACACATGCAACTGCTAATAGGAGCTTCCTATTGGCAAGAAGTAGCCCATGGGAATGGGTCATAAGGGAGAAAAGAAAAGTAAAGGGCTACCAGTAATGAAAATATTGAAAACCACTGATTTTACTTGATACCCTAATTTTATGGCTGAGGGAACGGTGGCACAAAGAAGGACAATGTCTTTTCAAGGTCAGGGATGGAGCTGAGTACTCTGATTCTGAGCATGGGAGTTTCCCACTATGCAACACTGCCTTCTCGGGGCAGGGGAGGGTAGGAAATGCAAGGACCAAGGCACTTACAACATTGGAGGCTGAGCTTTGCCCACTGGCCCCTCGCATTTGGAACATCTCTAAGGCTCTAATCAAGGAGACGGAGTTATGTTTGATCTCTTTGTGAACATTATGCAGGACTCAGTGCTCACCCTGCAGGGCTTTCCAGTGCTTGGTCTGCATACGAGAAGTGAGGGAAGTAGAACATAAGATTCACACACCAGTGAGTTTTCACAGAGAAGAACAACAAATGTCACAATCCCAGCAAACTAAGATGTATCAAAGCCTTGTCATCTTGCTGCTTACGGACAGAAGAGATCCTTGCTTTTCTTGCTCCAATCTGTGCTGGGTCAGAAATCATAAGAACACATTGCATTTGCAAAGCAGACTGCTTCCTAACCACGGTAGAGTTGCAGGAGGCACTCACAGCATCTTATTTATAAGAACCACATGCACCTCTCTGCAACTCTTGTGTTTCTCAGGGCTCTGTTGTACATATCAATCCATTTGTTACTCTTGACAGTCATCCAAGGTACAGAGGGTAGGGCTTATTAAGATAGAAGCCCAGACAGGTTAAGTGGTCTGCCCAATGTTACAAAACCAGGCAGTCAGGAGCTGATTCCATGTCTAGTCTAACTTCTTAACTTCACAGATGGGAAAACAAGCTCAAAGGGATAGAAATATGACAGCAGGTTCTGCATTCCAGTCCAGTTGTCCATTAGCTGAGGACCTGGATAAGTCATGTCCTCTCTTGGGGACTCAGCTACTCATCCATTAAAGAAGAAAACAAGCCTAGATATTGACTTTCAAACTTGTTAAAATAGCAAATAAATGGGCTCCATGGGGCTTTTTATCTTGATGAATATGATCTTACTGTATGTGCTGGAAGCAAATTTATTGTCAGAAAATAGATTCAATGGGTAGCATGAAATATGAAATCACCACAAACATATGATTTTACAAATAAGACTGAGCTGCTAAATTAAGCACAAATGACTAAGGGCCAATTCCCTTAATGTGCTACCTGAACACTCAGTATGTCACATTCAAGACTAGCAGATGAAGAGAAGCAAATACTGAGAGTTACACATATTTTTATAGGAGATACAAAAAACACATAATTATAAAATATCATAGCCATTTTAAATCATAGCCTGGCTTGAAAAGAAGATAGAAAATTCTCCTAGATGCCAGAATGAGAGCAGTCAAAGCTAAAAGAGGAGGAAGAGAAATAAACTCAGCAACCCATGGGGATATCCAACCAGAGAGAAGCCTGAGGTTTACACTCCTTTTCAAGGATATAATTAAGATTACAACCCCTGAGCCTGACCAAAAGCTGAGTGCGCTTACTGCAAAAGGCAAGGACCCAGAAAAGGACTGTCCTATGATGAATGGGGTGTTAGAAAATTCTACCCCTTGGCCCAGGATTCAACATGGAACTTCTGGGTATGGGTATGATCACACCTGGCTCCTGTAAAGTGGGCACCCAAGCTTAAACTGCAACTTTAGCATTACCAGCCTAGAATTCCATACCCAGCTAAACTACCAGTCAAGACCGACAGTGAAATAAATATCTTTTCAGACATGAACAGACTATGAGAGCTAGTCTCCACAGGGCTTGCTCAAAGAACTATTAAAGTATGTACTTCAATACAAAGGAAATTTAATCCAGTAGAAAGGAGTGAAAGTAATAGAGAACAAAGAAATGGGTAAATATATTGTAAAATACAAGTATCAACTCTAGAAAGTAACAAGGCAGTATTTTAAAAAGTAGCAAATAACCATACAAGGATGGGGAGGGATGTGAAATTTAGAGGGAACTTTGTATCTTATGGCATTTTCTTGTTCAGAAAAAGGATGAGGCTAATCAACAGCCACTCTGATGAACACGGCATCTTCTGCCTTTCCACTGTGCTCCAGGGAAGACCTTTCTTCCCAGCCAGGAACTGCTGTATGAGCAGCTATCACCGCCTTCTCAGAACTTCACAGGGTGGCCCTCCAGTTGCTGTGCTTTCTGCCCAAGACAACTGTGGCCACAGTTCCAGTCCTGATTCTTCAATGGGCATTCTCTGAACTCTTCTGGAAATAACCTGGCCTCTATGGGGTACAGGAAGGAACCCCACAATACTGACAGCATTCCTTCAAAGAGCCAGGAGTCACCACTCCACTTCCAAGTGCCTGGAGCAATTTGAGTTTCAGTTTCCAGACCACCACCCCCTCCCCCCCAATCCCTGTTTCCTGGACCATTTTCCGTCTAGAGCACTACTGTCCAGTAGAATTTTCTGCAATTATAGAAGTGTTCTATAACTGCTCTATATAATATGGTAGCTCCTAGCCACATGTGGCTATTGAGCATCTGAAATTTGCCTAATGAAACTGAGGAAACTGAACTTTAACTTTTATTTAATTTTAATTACTTTAAATTTAAATAGTGAGATATGGCTTCTGGCTACCATAATGGACAGCATAGTTCTAAAGGGTGGGCAATCCCTGAAGGGATCCATTCGCTTCACAAATGATTCCTGAGAGATAGCCCACCCCACCCCCCCCAGCTCTGCAGAAATCCCTGGAGTGATCTCTACCTCCCTCTGCTCTGGAGTGTGAGTGAGGGCAGGTGGGTGGCCCCAACACTCCGCCCCAGCCCCACTCCTTCCTCTGAACACAGCCCTCACTGCTTGTCTGACAGGTCTCAGCCTGCCCTGCATACTCTCTCAGACCAGTGCTCCTCAAACTTTCATTTGTACACAAACCAGAGACAGATGTTGCTAAAATGCAGACTCTAATGAACAGGTTTGGGATAGACCCTGAAAATCTGCATTTTCAACAAGCTGCAAAATAAGGTTGCTGCTGCTGGTGGTCTGGGGACCACACTTCGAGCAGTATGGTTTTAGGGCCGTTGTCTTAAAATGTCAGTTAACTCTGCCACCACCTAGCATAATAGCTGCTTCCATTAATATGTGTATCTTCTCTTTTTGCCATACCTGTTTTCCACAGGATTTTAAGATTTTTTTTTTTTTTTATTGATTTATTTGACACAGGGAGAAAGACAGCTAGAGAGGAAACACAAGCAGGGGGAGAGGGAGAAGCAGGCTTCCCACTGAGCAGGGAGCCCGATGCGGGGCTCGATCCCAGGACCCCGGGATCATGACCTGAGCCGAAGGCAGACGCTTAACGACTGAGCCACCCAGGTGCCCCTCCACAGGATTTTAAAAGCAAACTGTATGAGAACAGGAGAAGGTTAAATCAGTTTATGCTGAACAGGCCTGCAAAAAACCCTGAAGTGTTGGTCAAGAAAATAAAATCAAAGGCACATTCATCTCTTAAAAGAAAATAAGAGCCAACATTCATTGAGCATCTACTATATGCTGGACATGATGCGACGCACATCGTGAATGAGGACTATCTCATTTAATCCTCACAACGGCCCTTGTTACAGATTTAAAAAACCACACAACCAAGGCACAGAGAGCTAAGTAATTTGCCCAGGGTTATAGTTAGTAAGTGGATGAGCCATGCTTCAAATCCAAGCAATCTGATGGTAACCCCCACATTATATAAAAGCTCTGGTCAAAAGCTCAAGAACAGGGATCTCAATTGTTGAGAGTGGCTGGACTCCTTTAAAGAAAAACATGCTTAAGGAGATATCTGCACACAAATGTTTCTAACAGCTTTATTCATAATTGCCCAACTTGGAAGTATCCAGGACATCAATCAATAAATGAAAGAATAAACAAATATGGTACATCTTGCTGATGGACTATTTTTCAGTGTTAAAAAGAAATGAGCTGTCAAGCCGCAAAAAGACATGCATAAACCTAAAATGCTTATTACTAGGTGAAAGAGGCCAATCTGAAAAGGCTACATGCTGTACAACATTCTGGAAAAGGCAAAACTATGGAGACAGTAAAAAGATCAGTGGTTGCCAGAGGTTCAGGGAAGGAAGGAAGAATGAATAGGTGGAGCACAGGGGATGTTTAGGGCACTGAAGCTATTCTGTATGATACTGTAATGGTAGATACATGGTAGATACATTATGCACTTTTCAAAACCCACAGAGTGAACAACACAAAGAATGAACCTGAATGTAAACTATGGTTAATAACAATGTCTCAAGATTTTCTCATCAGTTGTAACAAATGCACCACACTAATATAAGAGTTAAATAACAGGGGAAACCAGAACAGGGGTGAGGAGGTATATGGGAATTCTCTGTAGTATCTGCTTAATTTTTTTGTAAAGCCAAAACTGCTTTTAGAAAGTTTATTAATTAAAAAAGAACACGGTTAGCACACAAAATTTTATGTCCAGTTGTGGGGTGGGGGGCCCAAAAACCCTCCCCAATGAAAAACCCCTGTCCTAGAAAACGCCACTCATCCACATACTCCACCCCACTCCCACAGAGCCCAGCAAATGTCCAGCAAGAGTAGATACTTTGCACATTTCTGCTGATTCATCTAAAAAGCAAAGGCCTAGCCAGCACAATGCCTGGTATGCAGCAGGTGCTCAATACTTGCTGGATGAATAAACATAAGGCTGGAATTCTGAACAAAACAAAACAAAAAACAGCCTAAGAATCCTTGGAGATAGGCTCGTGGTCACTCCTCTCCTGTGCTGGTACAGCTGGGGTCATGACCGTTCGTTGCCCCCTCTGGCCCCCACTGCGGCCACTCCTGGTGACATCTCTCTCTCCCTATGAGAATGTAAAATCCTCAAGAACAACAGCACTGCCCATTTCACCCCTCATGCTCCCAGGACATGGTCAGACCTGGCAGACAGCAGGCGCATCTTCAGCGTTTGCCGACATCTCTCTCAAATGAGCCCCATGTCTCTTTCCTCTGCAGCACCTCCTGGGCTTCTGGAAGTAGCCCGAAGAATTCAAACAATGGCACTAACTCCAACCACATCTGCCCATAAATTCATGACATCACAATTGGAGGGCCACTTTTTGGGTCCCCTATGATGCTGCAAAGCCCCCACTGTCCTTGGCAGACAGACTTCCTTCTTGCTTTACTCTGTCCTCCCACTCCAAAATCAAGGTCATTTGACACGTATCCACTTCTTTCCTCACCTCCAAACTCACTCTATTTTCTTTCTCTTTTTATGCCCCTAGAGAAGTTCACATGGTGCTGATTCATTTAATCTTACTATGTCTACAAGGGGGGCGGATGAGTAAAGGATTGGATGTTGAGGCTTACAAGAGAGGAAACTGAGGCCCAGAGAGGGTGAGTGCCTGCTTAAGGTCACACAATGAGGTGAGTGAGAGGCAGGCATTCAAATGCAGCTCTGTCTGACTCTAAAAGTCTGCTGCCAAGGTCTACTGAGCCCCTCCTGTCTAAGCAATCTTCTGAAGTGACAGCTCTGTACATGCCAATCAACCTCTTGCCCAGAAACTTTCAACAGCTCCCTCCTGGCCAGCGAACGAAGTCCTAAACTCTTTGGGCTTCGCATTCAAGGTTCCCAGTGAGGGGCCTCAGTCTGCTGTCTCAATCTTATTTCTTATGATAGCCTGCAACAAAACCTGTCCTTTGGCACACTGAGTTACTGACCATTCCCTTCATATATGCAGACTTTCCTCCTTCTGGTCTTCGCTTATCTCCAAACAGCCTTCTTTTCCCCATCCTTCAAGGATCCAGTCGAAGGCTATATGTTTCATAAAATCTCCAAAGGATGTATAATTGGGAATAATTTTGTTCTCCTGTGTGCAGTCCTTTATCTGAGCCACTATATGGCAACCACCCACCCACCCATCTAGTATTGACTGGGGGTCTAACATGCGCCAGGCTGTGTGACAGGTGCTGGGGAATCCACGGTGCACTAAGTTCTTTGCTTACATGGAGCTACATTCTAACAGGGGGAGGCTAACAGTGAACATATCAACCAACACATGAGACTGCTTCAGACAGCCATCAGCCCTGTGAATAAAAGAAAACAGGGGTTTGATGAAAGTCATGGGGTTTAGTGGGGGTGTTTGAGCTCAAGTGGCCAGAGGTGACCTGACTTTGGAGCTCAGATTTGCAGGGCAAGAAGGAGCAGGCCGTGAGAGAACAGTGATCCAGATAGGCAGGGTCTGTGGTAGGAAAGAGCCTAGAATGCCCAACGCCCTGTGGGAGATGGAACAAGGCCAACAACGGCCATGGTGAGCAGTCTGGATGTTAATCCTAGTGCAAAGGGAAGCCGATGGGGGTGCTGTAAGCAGGAGAGTCAGACCTCTGCTTCTGGTCATGACTGAGTGACTGGTATCAGACTAGCCCTCCTCCATAAGCAACCATCAAAGCAGACAAAATAGAGGAGGCAACTGTTTCAGGCATTGAATAACATGCAGGCCAAGACTACTATTCCTAAGAGATGGGAACTTCCAAGGGGGTTTTGCCCAGCATTCCACCTGGGGACAATTTCTTGACCACAGCACAGAGGGCTAGAGTCCAAGTAGAACACACAGTCTCACCAGGCCAAGGAGGCAGGGCCAGACTGCGGGACAGCTGAAATAGTTATAATCTATAGTGTGGGGTACCAGAAAGGGGGATCTGTACAGAGTAGGGCCCCAGATGTCCATGTGGAGGTCCCCTGTGAGGCTGTGGCTGACAGCTGAGCTATAAACGTCCAAGGTGAGCCCATCCAAGGCCAGATAGTGCTACTAGGGGTTGAGAGTGTAACAGAGACACTAGATTTGGACGGGGGGCGGGGGAGGAAGAGCAGGGCTGGGAGACTGGAGATCCTGCCTACAAGAGTGGACAAGAGATCTGGTCAACACCAAGTATTCAGCCTTGGCACCTGGCTGAGACACAGAACAACCTCCACTTAGGAGCAAGAACCATGCCTCCAGGCAAGGTTTCTCCACCATGGCATTATGGATATTTTGAGCCCCATAATTCTTTGTTGTAGGGGCTGTCCTATGTAATGGATGTATGTTTAGTAGCATCCCTGGTCTCTTCTCACTAGATGCCAGTAGCTCCCACGGCAGTGACAACTAACACTTTCCAAACATTGCCAAATGTCTCCTGGGAAGCAAAATTTCCCTGGTTGAGAACCACTGCTCTAGGGTAAGAACTACACAGAACTACTTTAGACCCATCCTAACGATGCCTAAAGCAGAGCCCTGACAAGCCCTACAGAGGACACAGAGCTTAGAATCTAAGTCCCACTGAGTCCAATTAAGTTAGAGTATCTTAAGAAACAGCTTGGGATTTCCACATATCTGCACAAAGAAAACATGAAGTTGAGTCTACATAAGTTTAAGGTGTCAGCCAGTAATTGAAATACCTATTCAAATAAAACCAACACTCTTCAGAGGAAAATAACAGAATCCAGAGCATCTACAATATAGTATCCACAATATTCAACTACAATCAATCAAATACTACCAGGCATGGAAAAAGGATATGAGATTTAACAAAGACTTTAAAGTAGCTATTATAAACACATTCAAGGAATTATAGCACAACACACTTAAAGAACAATGCCAGGAAGTTACATAATCCAGGTTTCCCCCTTTTTCAAAGCTCCCTCAGTCTGCAGGGTGAGGAAGGGAATAGTGGTAAGGGGCAGGGAGCCCACCTTGGAGGCTACTCTATTAGCCCAGAGGAGGCTGGTTTGTCTGTCAGTTGTTTGAGCTGCACTTAAATTAGTATGTTCAACCCTGGTAGATACTCTCAAAGTGGGGCACAAATTGGGGCAGATGAATCAAGAGAGAAAAAGCAAATGAAAGAATGAATGCATGTCTCAACATTGGGAACCAGGTGAGCTGGACAGTTGTTCCAAAGTGGAGGTGAAAGGTTTCTTTGTAGGTGGGGCCAATCAGAAACTGATCAGGTTACTACAGAGGGGATTCCTGCACTGGGTGGGGACTAAACCCACCTAATGCTAGATACTAGGATTCTTGCAAAGTAGTCATGTAGGTCTGGGATGCTCAAAGATGCCAGAGCCAGGATTGGCAGCCCAGGGCTGCAGAGTAAGAGCAAGGCCAGAAAAATCAGATACGACAAAGGGTTTCAGGATTGCATCCTTTACATGACGAAGTCAGAGTCACCTGGGTTCATGTGCTATCTCTGCTAGTAGAAGGCAAGTGCCTTAACTTCTTGGAGCCTCAGTCCCCCATCTGAAAAACCTTTAGGACAAAGATTTTAAAACTCTCATGACCTTAAGAGAGAACTTTTCTTAGGGCAATAGGACCTTAGGTCCTATTTTACAGGTCATAAGAATTTAAGGTACTTATATATAGGACTTAGTGCCTGGGTCTAGAAAATAATAATTTTCAGTAAGTATTTGCTGATTCAGTGAATAGGATGAATTAAATGACAAGTTTGTGAAGCACAGTACCTGTCAGAGAATCAGCCTTCAAGAAACAATAACTAGTATTACTCTTATGTGTACCTAAGCAGTTCTTCAACCACTGAGAATACAGATTAATAAGGGGCTGCTGAAACAGCTCAGAATTAAAATTCACAAAACCTCCTCTTGAGTAAACCTGTGGCTGAAAAGATTTAATGAGGAGCCCCAACGATGCACAGAATCTCCGTGGAGTATATCAGAATTCTGATTCCACAGACTAGCAACTCTTAAGGAATTTCAAGCAGTCAAGAAAAGAGGAAATGCTCACTACCTTTCTTTCAGTGTGTGGGTTAGATCAGCAATGTGTCTCTAATTCTTGAGTTCACCTGTGTCAGGTGAATTCCAACCCCAGTAACTCCCTTCACCACTGTTATCGCTGACTTAATTATGTGTGTCTCCCAAAAGACTGTCATCTTTTTGAAGACAAGAATTATGTCATCTGATTCTGTATCCCCAATGCCTGGTACTTAGGAGACAACAAATGAATGCTGGTAGAACAGTGACCCTAGCCCAGAATCAAATATACCAAAAAGAAACCTTGATTGATTTTCAGTCTCAAGGAATAGCTCTCATGTTCAGTGAGTTTTGCAATATTTTCAAAACGTATCCAACATCTGTATGTCAGTGTCGTTATTTACATTTTGGTTTCAAAGTCCAGCAGCCAAGAGGCCCATTTTTCCTTGGATCATTTGGAACCAGAGTACACTGCCACCAGGTGGCAGCAATTCCATGGGCACATCCATAAGGTTCATCAGGTAAGGTTTTAAATGAAGGTCTTGTTTTCCTTGATTTGTCCTCGTGGGGTGGGCAGGTGGAGTAGATTTCTAGTGTTCTGAGATGCTCTCACTGTTTGGACATCCTTCTACCCCACCTCCAGAACTTGGACACCTTAGCCGCAGACTCCAGTTCCCTCCATAGAAGAGACTGACTTGGGGGACGTGTGCACACCCTGGGAAAGCAGACCCCACGATTTGGATCTGTGACAGGCCTTTCTGTTCTTGCCCTGAAAACACACACTTGAAACACAATGAAGAGTGAGAGTGGCAGGAATCTGGGGCAAGGAAAATGTGATTTCCTGCAAGAGCCCCTCCATTCCCCAAAGACTGAAAAGAGAGAAAATAAAAATTTGAGGGGGAAAAAAATGGAGTGGAAGCACTCCACACTTCAGAGAGAACACAGGGCTGACAGTGAAGACAAACAGATGTTTAGAAAGTTATAAGAGACCACGGAATGCAAATTGCCAGAGGACAAAGAAGGCAAGCTGCTGGGTTGCTTCAAGTTCTTGATGAGAAACTTTATTTACTGGGTTCACAATAAAGGCGCTCGGTTCCGAGTTCAAAGCCTCCCCCTTGGGCTGTGGGGCTACGACTCATCCTGTCCAGAGCCAGTGACATAGAGGCAAATGAATAACACTGCTGGTGTCCCCAGAGCCCTACTGCATGCCAGACCCTGGGCTGGGTACCAAAAATGAGAACTAGAAGTGCTTTTGCAATCATGTGCACACTTACTTCACAGCAACCCTGTGTGGTGGGTATTCTTACCCCAACAGACAGGTGAGAACCCCGAGTCCCAAAAAGTAAAGGAACAGCCTAAAGGACACCAAGCTGGTCAATGGCTATAATAGAGTGACTCCAATTTCCTTTCCTGGAAACGAGATTCCACTGCACTACAAATCCTGTCTCTGGAGAGCTTACCCATTACTGCAACACATGTGAGGTCACCCTAACACAGAGTCACATAGGCTCCTCCCGAAACTGTCCATCCCTGCCTGCCTGCCTTCAATTCCTTCCTTCCTTCAATTCTTTCCTTCCATCCTTCCTTCCTTCCAAAAAATATTGACTGAGCTCTTAATGTTGGCAGGCACTCTTTCCAGGGGTGGGAGATCCAATAGTGAACGTTAACAGATTCATCCTCTGCCCTCCTGGCGCTAACATTCTAGTGAGGGGAGGGTGGCGACACAAAATGAAAGGTGTCTTAGATGTTGGCAGGTGTCATGGCAAAAACCAAAAGTGGGGGGTGGACAGGACGTGCAGGGTGGGAGTGAAGGACAGTGTGATTTTAAACAAGGTGGTCAGGAAGCTCTCACAGAGACTACAACAGTAGGGTGCACAGCCCTTTAGACCTTAAAACAACTTCCATGACTCTCTCTCTAGACCTCATAGTTATTCCATGAAGAAGGTGTTCTTGGCTCCCAGGCTCCCCACAGCTGAGCTCTCTTTATATGCTTTCTGGAATTCTCTTGCTCAATGGCTGGGGAGACAGAAGGAGGGGGCCACTGTGAATGCATCTGCCTGTCCAGATCAACACTTCATCAAGTCTTCATGCAGAATGCCACACAAGCCCAGAGGGGCCAGGGGCACTCCTTGAAAGGATTTTTCCCTTGTATAAGGCCCCAGGGAGCTGAGGTCCCAAGCACTGCACCAGTCAGGAACCTGTGTTCCTTTAGAAATGTAAATGACACCGCAAACAGGCATGTCTTGAACACCTTGTAAGCAGCAGGGACGGGAGCTGGAGACCAGGGCTGGAATTCATGAAGATCCTGGATCACGGAAAGGCCCCACCTCCTTGTCACTCTGGTCAGGATGTGGGCTGCAGGGAACAAGAGTGTCCTATGGGGCAGAAGGCACCCCAAGTGTTGTTTTCCTTCTGTGGGTCATTGCCTGTCCTACCCGGCTGACCTGCACGGGCACCCGAACTTCACAAAGCCCCAAACGTGTTCCCAGAGAAGTAAAGCTCTGATGATAACCTGCAAGCCTCACAGCTATTACTGGAGCGCTGGGACAGGGCTGGCCCTTCCGGCTGCAGGACAAAGAAGGCAAGTGGGGGTTCCATCTAGTGCCCGGGGCATCAGTCATCAGCCCTCCCGTGAAGCCCCTACCCACGTAAGCCCCTGGGAAGCAAAAGAGGGAAAGTGGCGGCATGGATGCAGCTACTCTAGGTCTGCCTCAGTGTGTAAAAGGCATGACTTATTCCCATGCTTTGGCACGAGGACCATCACCAAAAACAAGGTGCATGTTCTTCTCAACAGACCAAAGGAAGGATGAAAAGCTCTGATCTCCTCCAACCCCCTTCCTTCTTATAGGGAGGGAAACCCACCCAGTCAAGGACCGGTGAGGCTCTACCCTCTTCCACCAGACTGTGGGCTCCTTGGGGACAAGGGTGGGGGAGCTCTTATTCATTCTATATACTGGATATCTGGCATAGGTAGACATGCAGTAAATATCAGTGGGATCAACTAAGGAGCAGCTTTGCTGGGATCTGGCAACAGGTGAGTGGTACACAGGATCCATGTTGTGATCCCTGCCCTCATGGAGCTGGCAGCCTAGGGAGGACTCCCAGGAAGTGCTCATTTCACCCCTGCTAGCCCTCAGTCCACCTAAGAGCACCTCCCACACTTCTGGGAATGGCTAGAGCAGTTCAGGGAACCAATGCGGCTCTGAGGCCGGAGACCTGAACGTGTCCGGCAGCCGCCCCTCTGACCAGCCCCTGTCCCTGGGGCTCACCTCCTCCATCCCCTCTCCTTCCCATTTGTTTACCCACAAGAGACATTTTCGTAGCTCCAGCATCAACCCTTTAGTCCCTGGTAGCTGCAGGAAGCCTGAACACTGCAACTTCTAGATCATCCCGAAGAAACACGGGTGTTCACACCCCTCGACAACCCAAACCACCAGGCCTTTCTGGAAACTTTTCTTCCTGGTGCAGTCTGAGGTGCAAATGGGAAACTGAGTCAGGATCATTACTCAGAAAAACAAACACTTCTGGACTTGATAAAAGGAGAAAACTACCAAGAGACTGAGCCTTTTTCTGATCTCCTGATTAAATGTTTCCAGCCGATAGCTCTCCTGACCTACTTTCTCTAATTTTGAGAGCCATGCCTCAGTTGTTTTGAGCGGGACCATGTGGCTACCTAAAGTCCTAACACTACTGCAGGATGATTCTCCAGCCCTGGCTCTGTCCCAAACTTCAGCCTACCATCTTCCTCTGGTACTATTTTTGCCAAGTCCATGTTCATTCTAGTATTTATTGAATAGCTGCTTGTAAATTAACCTTGTTCCTTATCACATACAGGTATGTGTGTGAGTGAGTGTACATAAATACACTCTAGCAATAATAACTATGAAGTCATGATTTAGACCTTAAAACAACTTCCATGACTCTCTCTAGACCTCATAGTTATTCCATGAAGAAGGTGTTCTTGGCTCCCAGGCTCCCCACAGCTGAGCTCTCTTTACATGCTTTCAGGAATTCTCTTGCTCAATGGCTGGGGAGTAGTTGATGTAGTTGACTGATGTCCCAGGTTTTTTTTTCTAACGCACATGAAAAAATAAATACATATCTATAAAAAGAAAAAAACATTCTTCCACTGACTGGGTCATTGTACTTCAACTTCACAATCATCTGATGGGGCAGGAACTACAACCTGGAGGCCTCATTCTAGGGAAGAGGGGACTTGGCCCCAGAGAGGGAGGAGCCTTGCTAGAGGCCACACTACCAGTAACCAGTAACAGGAGAGCAGGAATTGAAACCGGGGCCTTCCTGACGATGAACCTGGGGTGTGCACAAATGGTAATGCTTGGGGGGGATGTGGATCTGTTGTTTTCTTCTTCAGACCTCACCTTCCTTCATTTAGTATTCTCTTGCCCAAAACCCAGGAACCCTGGGCTCTAAATCCTAGTTGGGCCACTGAGCTGCTCTGTGGCCACAGGCAAGTAGCTCAGCCTCTCTGATCTGGATCTGTGATTCTACCGACCCACTCACAGGCTGCCTTCCCTCCGCACAATGAAATAAACCTGTGTGATGTGCTAGCCTCCAAAGTCTGAAGAGTTGTCAAGACTCCTCCACAGAGTCAGGTTTGCTATACACCCCACCACCAAACTTTCAGCCCCCTGAAGCAGACAAAAAGCAGGCTCCGGGCTCTCCTGCCTTCCTTTTCAGCTGTGTTGGGCCCTTCCTGCAATATACCTCAGCTTCCAGAAAGCACTAGCTACATGGAGTTTTGTTTACCCTTCCATCTTGTAGTCACTATCCTTACCTCTGTCCCAGACAGTTACTCTCACTGTTGCTTTTGGGGGCATACACACACAAACATACACATTTCCTTGCCATCACTGATGGAGGATCAAAAAGCGTAACTCTCAGATCTGGTGAGCTGGAGGTTTTTAGAATTTTAGCTAAAGCAATAGAACCTTTCTTCAAAAATCAAAATAGCTTTGGCTCTTATAGTCATTCAGCAAACATTTACTGAGCACCTATTATGTACCAGGCACTGAGCTAACTAGGGACTAGAGACACAGCGGTGGACAAGGCAGATAAAGCCCTTGCTTCCAAGCTGTCTTCTCTGGGAGGCCCTTCCTGGACACCACCATGCTGGAAACTTCAGCCCTCTCTCAAGCCATCCCCTTGCCACTCTGTACTTGGTCTCCATGGGTCTTGTCACCATTTAATGGACTGCATGTTTTATTTTTACTTCTGTTTTCTGCCTTCTTCCTTGACTAGCATATAAATGTCATAGGGAAGGTGTCATTGTTTTGTCCACTGTCTACTACTATATCCCTGACACCTAAAATAATCTCTGATACAGAGTAGGCACTTAGTAAATATCTGCTAAGCAAATGCATGGGTGTAAAGTGAATCATACATGTAATACATACATATATGTATGTACATATATAAATATTTCATTGTAAATATGATAAGTGCTTTGGAAAATAAGTATGAAATCCTAGGGGCTGCATGGTTGGCAGCTGGGAAAGACTTGCCTGAAAACGTGATGTTTAAACTGAGTCTTAAAGTACGAGTGGATGTGGGGCAAGATGGGGAAGGGGGATCTGGGGAAGAAAGAGGGAGCGTCCTCAGCAGAAAAACAGCATGTGCAAAGGTCCCAAGGCAGAAAGAAGGCCAGTATCTGGAATGAACTGAGAGAGAGGGAGCGGGGCGGGGGGGGATGCAACAAGGAGGCAGTTCAAGGAAGCCCTTGTAGGCCCTTCCATTTGGATCTTATTCCAAAGACCACAGGGAATCCCAGAAAGGATTTAAGCAAAGAGGTGTCTGTCAGATTTATATTTCAAAAAGGTCACTCTGCTGCTGCATGAGAGTGGCCTACAGGGGTCAAGAGACTTTTCTGGAAGACCAGTTAGGAGGCTTCTGTCAAGTGGGAGATCTTGGTGTCTGGACCAGGCTGGTGGGAGCAGAGGTAGAGAGCAACGTGGATGGAGTGGGGGGTCAGGTGGAGGTCAGAGGCCATCAACTCTCCCCTTACAGGCATCTGAGGGTTCTGCAGCTTAAGGTTAGTAGCTTTTTCTAGAAAAGACCAAATAGTAAATATTATAGGTTTTGCAGGTGTACAGGAAAGTTACCACAGTCAGCGTGATGTTGCTGTCCAAAAGGGCCTGCTGGCAAGAATGGCTCTTGACTGGTGTCTGGGAACTTAGCTAAGATGTTCCCCCTGGTACTAAGTCACACAGTCGTTTTGGATGTCTGGGGCACTGAATTCTGCTGTGCCAGCCTGCCTGGACTGCTTGTACAAGCAATGCAACTTACAGTGAGCACCTGCTTTCCTTCTGAAGGTCGGGAGTTCTGGGGACTGTGTGATCGACCACATGGCCCGAAAGTATCTGTGCACTTAATAAAACTTCCCCATTGGGACACCTGGGTGGCTCAGTCGGTTAAGTGTCTAACTTCAGCTCAGGTCATGATCCCAGGGTCCTGGGATTGAGTCCCACAACGGCCTCTTTGCTCAGTGGGGAGCCTGCTTCTCCCTCTGCCTGCTCTGCCTGCCGCTCCCCCTGCTTGTGCTCTCTGACAAATAAATAAATAAAATTTTTAAAAATCCATCCATCCATCCATCAATCAATCTTCCCCATTAAAAACCCGATTCCTGAGCAATCTCCTCTGGGCAGAAATACTGTCCACATTCTGCTGCATTTCGATGCTGCAAGAAGGAATATGTTCTGTGTGTCTCCTCCTGGCAGAATGCCATGGGAAGCCTATGCATGGATTCCTCCAGACTCTATCTGATGATGGAAATAAACCATATTCAAGAGGGCAACTGCTCTGAGTCCTTTGAGTCCTTCTAGTGAATCACTCAGTGTGTGTGGGGTCTTGGCACCCTCGACACAAGGGGTCATACGGTTTCTGTCTCAGCTACTCCACACTGTCTCTGAGTTATGCCTCTGGGCAGCTACAAACAATTTGTGAAAAAATAAGTAACATGGCTGTGTTCCAATAAGACTTTATTTATTAAAAAAAGGGCAGAGGGTGGAATCTGGTCTGTAAGTCAGTTTGTCAACCCATGTTCACAGAAAATGCAGGATTCTCTGAATCTAGTTTGAAACTGCTGACTGAATTCAACCTTTTCATGTCATTAGTGGGAAAACTGAGGCCCAGAAAGGGGAAGAAAGAAGGAAGTTGTCCAAGGTCACTCAGGATCAGCAGCAGAGCCAGAGGAAGACCAGGTCCAGACTGTTGGCCCAATGTGCTGGCCATGACTCCAAGTGGCCATTTCACAGAATAGCCTTGCAGGTAAGTGCTGACCTGGAAGCCAAGGCCTAAGAGGACAGAGATGGCAGGAGACTGGGATGACGAGGGCAGGCAGTGTGAATGGTGGACTGTCTGGCTTCACCTCTGCTGTGTGTGTGGGTGTGAGTTTGTGGTGCATATGTGTATACATGTAGATAGGGCTCTATGGTCATAGGTGTTGGCTGAGTTTTCCCAAACTTTTCTAATCATCAGAATCTCCTCTGCAGCTTTCTAATAATATAGATGTGCAGGTGCCATCCCATACTCCCTGAAATTGTACTTTTAACATGTTCCAAGGTGTTCCGATGATCGTTAGGATTAGAAACTACAGGTGATGCTCAGAATCTCTTGACTGACCTTGAGGACCAGGATAAAGAAACCCATGAGTAGAGGAAAGAACAAGAAATCTGTCCTGGGTCAAGAATTTGTGGATCTAACAAAAATACACAGACCAGTGATTCTGGAAATAGGTTTTCCAAAACTGATTCTCCAACTGAGCCTTTCCCATCCTAGGTTGGAGTTGGTGAGGCCAACAGTCAGGAGCTCATTTCCTTCTTCCTAGGGATTCTGCTTGCAATTCAGGATGCCGCCTCAGGTGCCTGGTGGTGCCTTGAGCCTCGGGGCCCCTCACAGCACAGCAAACTGAGACAGAAATGAGTACACATTGCCACTCCACCATGGACCTTAATCAGTGTAATGAGGTACAGCTGAGCTGCAGTAACTCACCCTCCATAAACCTTTCCATCCAAGTCCTCCTAACAGGGTTGGCTGGAAGACATAGACAGCACACTTGGAATTTCTTGCAGGCTCATCTTCTATGAATGCAGATTCTACATTATAATGCATGATCCACTGTGTTTGTTTTAGTAGAAATATGGGTGCTTCTATGTTCATCATGGCATTATTTACAATAGCCAAATTATGGAGGCAGCCCAAGTGTCCATGGATAGGTGAATGGATAAAGAAGATATGGTGTATAGACACAATGGAACATTATTCAGTCATAAAAAAGAATGAAATCTTTGTAACAACATTGATGGACCTAAGGTATTATGCTAAAGGAAATTAGAGAAAGACAAATACTGTATTTCGCTTATATGTGGAATCTTAAAAAAAAAAAATGAACAAAACAAAATAGAACTAGACTCCTAAATACAGAGAACAATGTGGTGGTTGCTAGAGGGGTAGGTGAAAGAGGGGAAGGGGATTAAGAGGTACAAACTTCCAGTTATAAAATAAATAAGTCACAGGGATACAAGGTACACTATATGGAATATAGTTAATAATATATAACAACTTTGTATGGTGACAGACGGTAGCTAGATTTATCATGGTGATCACCTCATAACATATAAAAATGCTGAATCACCATGTTGTACACCAGAAACTAACGTAACATTATATATCAACTAAACTTCAATCAAAAGAAAAAAAATGGATGTCTCCTCATCCATCAAATGTCTTTGAGCACATTATCAGACACACTGGAATTACCTGGTGGCCTTTAGAAGATACTGATACCTAGGACCCACCCCCAGAAAGTTTAATTAAATTGGTCTGCGTTGTGTTCTGGGATTTGGGATTTTTCAAGTTCCCAGGAGCTTCTAACAAGTAGTGAGGCTGAGCACTCCTGGGCCTGCAAGATAGATGTTTGTTTTCATCTCTTGTCTCATGTACCCCCAGGCATACCACCACCACCCACTTAGAGAAGTTTAGGTATAAACAGTCACTACCCGTGATGTACGACAGCCAATGCCTTCCTGGAGACAACTAACAGGTGAGCCAATTTTCACCAATTATCTTCTTTCTGTGAGCTACACCCACAAGGAAAATCAATCACCAACACAGATCCAGTTCCTCTGGCTGAGATGCATGGCTGCAGGGATCTGTGATCTTAGGTGGGAGGAAAAGTGTATTTTTACTTTCACTTACCTCTGAAATTTAGCACTTCTTCAATTATGAATGCAGACAACAAACTATAGTATTGTTAGCAGCAGAAATCCCAGATACTTCCAAATCACAGTATCGGTATCTCCCAAACGTCATTTATGCTCATCACTACTTTGAAACCATGAAAATTATCAGACCTTGGATCTTGCTATTTGATGTATTGATAAACAAGCACATATATTATTACCATGTCACAAATTTGTTTTTTGTTAATGTTAATTATCATTGAAAATTATTACTGTGAGAAGGGGTCCACAGGTTTCCATGTGCTCAGCCAGCTGTTGAGCCCCCCTGGTTAGCCTCAGAGGCCCACGGAGGTCTTCCGAGGGGTGACAGGCAACTGGGCATTGAGCAAGCAGCTCTTACCTGTGGGTCGGAGAGCCGGGAGAGGTCGGGGTACAAGTAGAACTTGATGCCTTCGGAGGCCCCGGGCAACGTGACCCCTCGGATCAGGAGGATCAGAAGCATGACATACGGAAATGTTGCAGTGACGTACACAACCTGCCCAGGGGAGGAGAGGAAAGAATCAAGAAGGGGTGACAGTGGGGGCCATGTGGCAGGCTCCTAACTTCTGGCCTGGAGCAAAGGACTTCCCAGTGCAGCGAATCATGAACCCCTGACACGGTTTCTTCTCCCACCTCATCTCTCACCACTGACCCCTCATTCAGTCATTTGTGACTACACCCCACAGAAGGAAATACACAGGATATCAAAATCCCATACACATAGAGCTGAAACAGGATGTTTCACAAAATACTCACTCTTCCATGTGTGATGCACTCAATATTTTCTATCATCTTCTATTTCATTTTTTTTTTAAAAAGCTGGTCATGACTCTCTAAGTTCAGGTCACAATTCACCAATGGGCCACCATCCACATTTTTGAAAGACACTGCTCTTAATTAAAATCAAGTTTTCACAGCCAAGAATATGATAGAAAAGTGCAGGAGAGGAGTCAGGGAGGGAAGCTGTCAGGGACAAGAAAGACCCAGTGTATGCCAGGAATCATTTCAGCTTGCTGCACCTGGAGGCAGGTGATTGGACCCAGTGAACCTGGGCAGCCCTTTCAGCCCACAGATGCCGTGCAAGAAGCAAAATCTCCCCTGGGTTTCCTCATACAAGAACTGTTTACAAGGAAACAGCAACACCTTCTAGACTCTGGGAGTTCCTGTCTTGGGGCCACACCTTCTCCTGAGGTCCATTTAGGACTCGGTGTCCCCTCCAGCTCTGATTTTTTCTCCTTTGTCACATTCTCTTCTGTAATAACTTGGTCATATCCTCTCAGTGGGGCCTGCCTGTTCCATCTGTTTAGATCAGCAACTTGTCAACATTTGGGAGCCATGGACACTTCTGAGGATCTGAGGACAGCTACAGACTCTCTGCCCTTCCCCCAAAGGTGCCCAGACACAGATATGTGTCCAGCTTTTGGACTGGTTCAGAGACTCCGATTGCCCCAGTCAAGGACCCACGGTCTTAATTCTTCTAGTGGAAACCTTTCTCAACCCATGGTTTCTTTTACCAGCGGTCCAGTCCTTCACTCAGGTTGTGCATTTATTCCTTTACTCACTCATCCACCTACTCACTCACTCACTCAGTTACATACCCGAAACACTCCTACATACCAAGCGCTGAGCTAGACTCTGGAATATACAAATGAGAATGAGTCTTGAATGGAAGTTTCTGCTTCAAGAGGCTTCCCCACTGGTAGAAAAGATAGACATGTAGGTAAGTAGACCATGCATTACGTAATCAGGGGGAGTATAAAGGATGGAAGAGCTCAGAGTAACTAATTACAGGGGCACTCAGGAAGGGCTTCTCCAAGGAGGCGATCCAGGTATTGGCCCATAAAGGATAAGCAGAAGTTCAGGACATGGGAAATGGGGACAGAGGGAAGAAGAGAATAAAACCCTGCTAAAATGCCAGTCTTGACACGTGACAATAGAAATAGCTACATTTAGGGGCACCTAGGTGGCTCAGTTGGTTAAGTGTCTGCCTTTGGCTCAGGTCATGATCCCAGGGTTCTGGGATCGAGCCCGTGGGCTCCCTGCTCAGCAGGGAGCCTGCTTCTCCCTCTCCCTCTACCCCTCCCTGCACTCCACCTCCGCTCAGGCTCTTTCTCACTCTCTCTATCTCAAATAAATAAATAAAAATCTTAAAAAAAAGAAATAGCTACATTTATACAGCATTTCCTCTTGGATTTTTTTCCTCATATTATTTTATTCTCATATAAATTAACATCTTAGAAAAATGAAATAGAAACACTAAATACAGGGGGCACCTGGGTGGCTCAGTTGGTTAAGTGGCTGCCTTTGGCTCAGGTCATGTTCCCAGGGTCCTGGGATGGAGACATATGTCAGGTTCCCTGCTCAGTGGGGAGTCTGCTTCTCCCTCTCCCTCTGCCTACTGCTCCCCCTGCTTGTGCTCTCTAATTCTGTCAAATAAATAAATTTTAAAAAATCTTTTAAAAAAGAAATATTAAATACAGTATGACACACAGCAATCCTTGTGTTAACTGCCCTATTATTTCATTGAAGAATGCTCGTATGTGCACTAGAGGGACTGAAGGGGACGGGAACACAACAAAACAATAACAAAAAAAAATTACCATTTCTCTGCACTTAACCTGTAAACTAAAAGGTAAGAGGCCATACTTTACATAAATGCAAACGTAAGTCATTCGGTTGGCAAGTGGCAAAGCAGGGATCTAAACCCAATCCTCAAACACAAGAAATGAGAACCAGCAGAGGGTGGTGTCTTCAGGTCCTGCTCACATCTGGAGGGCTGGATTGTTTCATCCAGACATTATCCTTAAACCTACAATGCCGGCACCATCCTCAGCCTGCTCACAGTCCTGCTCCAGCCACTTCAGCGTCCTGCTTCCAGATCAACAATTGGCTCCACGGACATGCCATGCAGTCGTTTCAATCTCTTGCTGTGATATATTATGTAATCCAGAAAAGGTGAATGCGAGTCAGATATGTAAGAACAAGAGCCAGCGGCTGATATTAACAGTAAAAAATTAGAGGCCACCTATCAATAGGATTGATGGTTCTTGCCCAGAGGGGTAGCTGTGCTATGCTCTCCATTTCCCTTAGCCTGGTAGGCATAATCTATCATGATTCCTCAGCATTTCATATAAATTCTGGATTCTCTTCCTTCAAAATGAACCTCCACACCTCAGCCAACCAGCTTGTATCTATGAAAAGTCAAGGAGGGGAGCTAAAATCTATTGCTTTTAATTGCATACTTTCCACTTTTGTCTCTGTGGTATGGCAGAAGATTAATTATTCAGAATGCCCAGGTTCTGAGTGATATTTCTGTCTTAACCCCCAATGCTCATAAAATTTAAGAGAAAGAATGTTACCATGTAAAATAGAAGAACAACTGAAAATCATAGGACTTTATCCTTACTGTACGGGACCACCTCGATGTGACTAAACTTGTTGGTTATGCTCTTCCTGGTCTGTTGTTTTTTTTTTTTTTAAGATTTTATTTATTTGTCAGAGAGAGAGAGAGAGCACAAGCAGGGGCTGCGGCAGGCAGAGCAGGCAGAGGGAGAAGCAGACCCCCCCCCCCAAGCAAGGAGCCTGATGTGGAACTCGATCCCAGAACCCTGGGATCATGACCTGAGCCGAAGGCAGATGCTTAACCGACTGAGCCACCCAGGCGTCTCTCTGCCTGGTCTGTTTTGAGTGCACTGAGCCACCAGGGTATCATTAAGGGGTCACTTATAACCTGGCCAAATGCGCCCTCACCGTGCCCTCAGCAGTGCACATAGCAGACTGTTCCTCAAGGTCCACACTGGCCTGACTTATTAAATGGCTAATGATTGTTTTGAAGTAATCCCATTGATTAGAGTTCTAAATGCATGTTCTGCTTCTACATTACATTGAGGAGAACTACACTCCCTCCACTGAGATCTGCACCTTCATTTTTACACTTTTTAAAATAAAACCATAAGGGAAAGAAAATATTCAGATGAACTGCCCAAAGACCACAGTGCAGACAATGACTTAGGCTGCCAAAATGAAACCACTGGCTGGCAGGCGTTAGCTAGAAAAAATCCCTTTGTGAGCTGAGGTTTGAGAGCCTTGAGCAGGGAACAAAAGGTGGTTTAGGGGCATCATTATGTAATGGACACAAGTGGAGAATGGTATGAAAGTTGAAAATGCAATGCTGAGGACAGCCTGTATCTGACACTGGTCCCAGTTCTCCCAACAGCCCCTTCTAACCCTCAGCTATACTAGACACTTAGACATCATCTTTGATTTTTCCTGAGAACAGCCATAGACTGTCCAAACAAACCAGGTCTTGTCATTAAGAGATTGCACCTAAATGGCATGCACACTGCCACAATCCCTCCTGTGCTCATGGCAGACATCACCAATTAATCACAACACTCTCTGCAGCTAAGCCTGGATGCAGCTAAACCTCAGGACCCTCCACAATACTCTAGGGAGCCTCCATAATCAGCTGGGAAGAAACCCACTATCTGCTACCCTTGCTCTAGCCCATTTTTCTTTGATGCATTCACAGTGTCCCGCAGGCCCTTAGTCCCGGTCCCCAGAGTGGTAAGACCCAGATCTCGTGCTCAAAGAAAGAACTGCCAAATGTGCATGTCTGAATGACATTCCTGGGATCATGACACCCACTGAGTAGTATGAAACAGGAAAAGGAGGCTAGAGAGATGGGCTGGAAGGTTCTTTGTGGATGAATTCAGCCATCTGGCTCTGACAGTGGGGTTGCAGCTCAGTCTCCAAGGATAAGCAGGAATGGGAGACGCTGAGTCCGCCAAGGAAGATGTAGAACTAGCCAATAGTGTGGAAATGGGCTGAGAATACTGTCTCCCAGGCTGTCCTCCAGGTGTTCAAACTGGAGTCTGCCTCCACTTTTTCCCCAGCTGCTTCCACATTCAATCAGTGGCATGAAGTCCTGCCAACTTGATCTCCAACTATATTCTGACATGACACCCCCTCTTCAGCCCCATCACCAAGGCCTTTGGTCATCTTTCTTCTCGGTCAGGTGACAGCCCCACACTATCCACGCTGCAGCTTGGGTTTCAAAACTATGAATCCAGCATGTGTCTTCCTGCTCTCCCCAGCCTCACATTCAAGGTTGTAGGATATAGTGCAAAGAGTTGGGCTTTGAGTCAGATGACCCTGCGTTCAAATCTTGGCTCTGCCCTGATGTGCTGTGTGACTTGACTAGTCTCCATCCTTCCTCCAACCACTCTGTCCTCTGCTGTGCCAGGTTCCTCACCCTCGGGGAGCATGCCAGCCTCCCTCAGGCCTCCTTGTCTTTTCATGCCCCCTTTTATCTGTAACATCCAGCCCTAGGTGTTCATCCTGGGTATGTCTGAATCCCCAGAAGGCTAGGACTCCTCCAAGTCAGAGACCCTGCCTTCCAGGTACAATATCATTTTCCCACCTACTTTATATGTCAGGCAGCCGAGGCCCAGAGGGGTTGATGAAGCACAGTAGCCCCCCCTTATCTACAGGGGATATGTCCCAAGACCCCCACTGGATGCCTGAAATCACAGGTAATACAGAATGTTCTATATACTATGTTTTTTTCCTATATGTCCATACCTATGGTAAAGTTTAATTTATAAATTAGGCACAGTCAGGTGAAAAACAATAACTGAGAATAAATTAGAATAATTATAATAATATACTGCAATAAAAGTTACATAAATGTGGTCTCTCTCTTCCAAATATCCCACTGTACTGTACATCACAAGAAGGATACTGTGACATGATAAAATGCCCCGTGATGAGAAATGAGGGGAATGACGCAGGCCTTGTGACACAGCATCAGGCTACTATTGGCCTTCTGACATCAGAAGGAGGATCACCTGCTTCCAGTGAGGAACTGAAACGGCAAAAAGCGAAACCATGAATAAGGGGGGACTACTGTACCTCAGTCTCACCTCAGGACCCACCCTCTTAACCAAGAAGTCATGCCATCCGCCCACCTATTGTTGAGGGGCCAAAGTGCCACCTCCTCCCTGACTCCCTACCCCATCTGCGTCCCCATCACTCCAGCGCCCTTGGAGCACCTCTAGCGGCTCTCCATCAGCTGCTTTATCACCTTGTAAGCTTCAGATTTCTAAAACATAAGCTCCTTGAGGAAAGGAAGTTTTGTCTTTTACTTTCCCTGCTGTACCCAGGATAGCATAAGGTACGTAAAACATGCTCAATAAATATTTGGTGAAAGGATAAACAAGTAAGCAGGCTGAGATTGGGATCCTGAGGTTAGACTGCAGGGCTTCAGAACACCACTGTGTGCTTTGTCTGTACGAAATGCTAGGTCCATAAAACGGGATTCAGAAAATTGAATCTGATTTTTTAAAAAGACTATTTGAGAGAGAGAGAGAGCACATGCATGCATGTGAGCAAGCGGGAGGAGAGGCAGAGGGACAGGGAGAGCAAGAATCGCAAGCAGGCTTCCCGCTGAATCCCACGACCCTGAGATGGTGACCTGAGCCGAAATCAAGTGGATGCTTAACCAACTGAGCCAGCCAGATGCCCCTGAATCTGATTTTAAGAGGAGTGTTTCTAAGTAAAGAAATAAGAGATTTGGCTGCAAATGATAGATCAGTCCAGATAGAGAGGGCAAGAAAGTTCAGGTACAAGGTACTCCACAACAAAGGTCATCACTTTCAAGATGCCTGAGGCTACAGGATTCTCTGGATGAGCCAAGCAGGGCTCAGGCATTATGCTAAATTATGCAGTGTTTGGTGATGGGCACAATAAGTCACTGACAAGGTACCATCAAGTCTGGCTGCTCCTGGCTGCTGCCAGCAATGGCTTAGACCCAGAGAGGTGGGTGTGGGAGAAGGAGGGTCTAATCTGTCAGACCTCTGAGGCCCCTGAAATGAGGTTCCTGCCCCAAGCACATCCCTTGGTTAAGGAAGAGTTTTTTTTTACTATTGTTTAATTTCCTTTCAGCAGGTCAAGTCCTCCTGAATATAAAGGTTAGCACAATTGGTGGTAATTATACTGTATCCTGTTTTAATTGACTCTAATTGCTCATTTGCATTCCAATACTGGAATTGTGGGGCATTCCCCTTACTTCCGGGACACAGCTATTTATTTCATAGCAGGGAGATTGTCTGATCATTGGGAACATGACAAAGGTTGCAGAAAGGCTGCCCCTCCCTAAATTTTCCAGGATAATGGGGTAAATTGGAAAACTGAGCCTTGTTCAAAAGGCTTTGGGAAAGCAGGGTGGTGTGGGGGCAAGGGCAGAGAACCACAGGGTCAGAAGATCCAATAAAATAAGCGGCTTGGGCAAGTTCCATACCCTCTCTGGGATGGTATTTTACCATCTACAAGAGGCAGGGGTGAACTAATCCAAGCTTCAATCACTCTTACCATTTTTCCCAATTCTTTTTTTTTTTTTTTTTTTTTTGCCATATACATGTATTCCTTTGTACTATTTATATTTTCTAGAATTCAATATTCTCTCTTATGTTCAATAAATATATGTAATGGAAAAACTGAATTACCACCATAAACAGAAAACCATTATCTCTAACCACAAATATAGAAGATAAATGCAAAAATAAATACAATGAGAATAAAGTGTGATTAAATTTTAGCCAAAGGCTCTGAGTCTGAGCTGTGTTTTATATTTGTTCAAAAGCAAGAGTGGCAAGTGTCAGGGAGGTGCTAAAAGATAAAGCAGCTTACTGCACCTTTTGCCTTAAGCAACATGAAAAAGGACTATTATCTCATTATATGATTGGATGTTCTTTACTATGGGTTCATGTATCACTAAAATCATCCTGTGGACTTCCAGTAGGAAGAACACCTCCCATACTTGTGGAAAAGATCAGATGGATGATTGCTGGGGTCCTTCCCAGCAACCACAGTGTTTTCTAGAACAGTTCATAGTTAACCACAGCCCTTGCAAAGGACCAGAATTCCTTAGAGCTATCCAAGGTCCTGACACTAATTTAGGCTGAACCTTCTGAGAGCCAGCTACCCAGGGCCTTAGAAGAGGTTGCTGTTAATTGAGCACCACTGGGTGCCAAAGATGTGTCATATAGTACCTCTAACTGATATTCATGCCACTTGAATGGGTTCTATCTCCATTTTGCAGACAAAAACAAACAAACAAACCCCCGCCCAAAACAACAACAACAAAATCCCTTGAGAATTAAAGAAAGGAGTGGCTTGCTCCAGTCACAGAACTATAAGAGATCGGAAGTCAGCTCTCTCCACCACACATGCTGTGCTCCACGCCACACACCTGACCAGACATACCTTCCTGTTTTCAACTCCTGTTTCTTCTTCTGTCTGTCCTTCACTTCAAAGGTCCAAACAAACAAGGGTCCAGCTTGCTTTACTTTTTTGGCAGCAACTCATCATAGCCCACTACCCCAGCATGGGAAACACTGTATTAGTCCAGTCCTCCCCGACTTCCCCTCTGGATGGGCTTGCCTCTGTGTGTAGGGCACATATGCCCATTACATATGGCTGGAAAGCACAGGACTAAAATCCAATCCTTAGAGAATGTGTTTTGAATATCAACATATTTTCGCCAGCTCTGGTTTTTGAGAGAAAACTACCTGAATTCCTAGGTAGGAACACCAGAGCAGGCACCAAATAGTCTGGTATAACCTCTCCTGAGATGTTACTGATCTCTGAGAACAAGGTGCTAGGAGAATGTGAATCCAAAGAAGGGATGTCACCATGGGCATATCTTGCCTCTTCACCCTTTTTAGAGGCATTATTCTTTAGACCATTCTAACAGAAATAGGAAATGAAGAAAAAACGTTCTGTTTTAAGCAACCAACTTCTAAATACGTGGAAGGAGTCATGTTTCACAAGAAAAGAGTGAAGATATTCACTATTCGAGGAGATGATGGTATTTCAGCAATGCAGAAATATTTCCATGGGAAGCTGAAGTTATAATTTTTATGTAACAATACATGGTATATCATTATCTATGAAAGTTAGTCTATGTGTGGAGCCTAAAATAATATACCAAAACACCAGCCAGCCTTGGGATCCGTGCTTCAGGGCATCATCCAGATCTAGGTTGAGGAGGGAGAGAGGGACAGAATTAGGGCTGGAGGCAGCAAGCAGGGTAGGAGGACCTGGTTCTAGTCCCCATTCTACCATGGTGGCAGAGACCACAAGCCCCATTTCAAGATTCATTTTCCCCCACTCTATGGTAACAAAACTCCTGATTTTTGACTGGATCCACGGCTCCCTAGAATAAAGACAACATTTCCCAGATTCCCTTGCAGCTAGGTGTGGCCACGTGACTACCTTATGGCCAATGAGATACACATGAAGGTGTTTTGTACAACTTCCAAGTTGTGTTCTTAAAGGGTAGGGCTATATTCTACCCTTCCCTACTTCCCTTCCCACGGGCTGGAATGAAGACCAAGCAGTGAGCCATCTTCAACCATGGAAATGAGGGCAACACCCAAAGGAAGGTAGAGCAATGGAACAGAAACAGTCTGGGTCCCTGACAGTAGGCAGATTACACCTGGACTATAATGGGAGGGAGAAAAGCGGTCTTGTTTCCATTACTGCTCTTTGAAGTCTCCATTGTGAAGAGTCAAACATGTAACTGAAATATCTAACCACTGATTGCCTCTGTGATCTGGGATAGGTCCTGTTCCTGCTCTAAGTCTGTATCATTTTTCTTAAATGACCGTACTAGCCCAAATGATCCACACTATTCCTTTCTACTCAGAATGAAGAGAAGATTCATTCAGGATCCTCATCCTGAGGATCCTGAAGGTGGACTCTTCAGAGCAACCATCCTTCTACACCTGGAATCAACCAGGAATGCAACCAATACAGTCAGGAAGTCTTCAGAAAGATCCAGTTAGTAAAATTAAAAGAGCAGTTAGAACAGACCTGTCAAAGAGATCACCATTTCTGATAAGCCACTGTTTCAACCTTCTCTGTCACAGTTTAGAATGAGCTAGGCAGGGTGAGTAGCCAAATAAGGTGTGAACCCCACTATCAAGTACAAAGGTGCATACGTGGGTTAGAAGGTCTCTGAGGTCTTCCTGAGCCTCCATCCTCTTCATGTGTGAAATGAGGATAATGCCTATTTCAAAGATTGGTGTGAGAATTTGAGATCACCACGCAAAGCACCTGACACACAGACGCTGCTCAATAATTGGAAGGATTGTGATTGCTTTTGCTGGCCATCACAGTGTCAATAAGCAATGGCCCTCCAGCTCAGTGAGTGAGTAGACTTGGCCAGCAGAGAACAACATATATGGGAGGGTTCGAGAATATAAACAGAGAGGCTGGAGTCATCCCTGTCTCAGCTGTAAGGGGGGACAGGAGAGTGGCTCCTGAAAATCCTTATGGGATCCTCTCACTATCAATGGGAATGAATAGCAATGTGGTGGCAGAAGGCTGGTGTAAAGAGATGGAAAATCTGGGTGAATAGGACCAGAGATAAGAAAAACATCAGGACAGAAGGGAAGTGTACCTAGCCATTCCAAGGAGGTGCTGGAGCAAGACTCTGGAAGGAAGGCTAAAGGGTAGCAGGAGTAAGCCAAAGTGGCCATTATAAGGTGAAAATCCTCTGGAGTCCTGACTGCAGCCAATAGCTGTGGCAGCTGAAGGGGCCAGGCTGCAGATAGTACTTAGATGGAATGGAAGGAATTACACCAGGATAAAACCCCATAAGACCAAGTTCCAAATTAAAAGAACTGAAGTGACTCTGCGATGAAGGGAAGGATGGGCCCCAGCTGTGTCATCACGGGGATGAAGCCTGCCCTGTTAAAGGGGGGAGCCAGACTTTCAGGAAGAAGCCAAGGACAATAAGCATCACCAACCTTCATGAGGCTTCAAGAACCCAGTGAGGAAGGAGCATGGGGGCTCCCCACTAATGGGTATGTGGTTGTTTGGGGATCAGGTGCAGCTTATGTGGGAAAACTTGCTGAGACTTCTCAGATTCTGACCCCAAAATGCCACTGCCAGCCCTGATAGGTTATGAAGGAAAGGTCAGATCAACAAGGCATCTTCAGGGGTTGGTGCATTGTGGGTAAGGCACCGAACATCTTAGGAATGGTGTTACTCTTTCTTCTTGCTGATAGTTGGGACCATAAAGATCATCTACACCCATGGACTGTTCCAACCTGGAGATCCCATGGCTTTATTATTTACTAATCAGGAGCATGCTGGTTGGAGCAGAGAGCTTAAGAGGGAAAAGTGCTCTATTTAGGAGAAATGGAAGATTAGGAGGTCCCTAATAATGATGGGACAAACATTGTTGGTTCTACATGCTTTCTTCTTATGTTATCCAGTGCTCTAAGGTGGAAACCATTATCATTCCCCTTACACAGAAGTGGAAACTGAGACACCCGAAGCTGAGTATTTGGCCCATAGTTACACCCTTAGAAAAAGGCAGGATTCAGGCTCAGATCTGTGTGACTCCAAAGCCAGCACTCAACCACTACACAGCCCCACAGGGAATTCAAGTGTCCCTGTAATCCAACCAGCTTCATCTCACACATCTCCCTGTGTTCCCCAAACAAACCCTGCACTTTCATGCATGTAAGCCTTTGCTTTTTTCATTCCCTTCACCTGGAAGGTCCTTTTCCCCTTTTCTAGTTAACAAAATCATGTCAACTTTTGAGAGTGGTCAATTAGTATCTTCCAGGAATCATCATTAGGACATAGGATGAAATGCTTCTTCTGTAGCCTACACCACACTGGGCAGTACAACATACAGATAAGGGGATCAGCCTTGACCACAGAATAAACAAGTTCAAATCTAGCCTCCAGCACTTTCTATGTACATGATTGACTTTTGGCAAGTTATTGTCTTTCTAGGTCTTGATATTTTCTTCTATAAAATGGGGATAACAATATAGCCAATTATAACTCAATCCCTTTGAGCCTTGGATTCTTAAATCTATGGGATATGGATAATAGTTCCCACCTCTTACGGTGAAGGGTGAGAATTAAATGAGCCAATATCTGCACAGCACCAGACACAGAGACTTGACACATCAGCCCATAGCAAACAGCCTCCCATACTTCTTTCACTTAGCTCTTATTTCATTCTACCTTCTCATACACCTGCCTCTCCTTCTAGGGTAAGATCTACTGAAGGGCAAGGGCTTTATTAATCTTTGCCCATCCTGAATGCTTCTCACAAAGGCCTACAAAGACTGTAAACAGTTGATGAATAAACACATTCTGACCTCAATAACCCAGAGAGAACAAATGGAACAAAAGAGGATATAATCCCATGTGTCCACAATGGGCCTTAAATGTAAACAGTTCTCACTTTGAGCCTCCCTATCTGAGGATAAAGAACTTTCTGTCTAATTCAATTCACCAGCCATTCACTGAACCCACTGTGGAACGGGCCCTGTGCTGGTTTTGCAGGGCATGCTGATGAATGAACTGGGCCCCTGCCTACGCAGACGTAAGAGCCAGCCCCAGACACAGACAGCCATAATGGTAGACCATTCAGTGGCAGCAGTGGGAGCTCAGGGACACAGAGTAATGAGGGTGCAGGCAGCTCAGGTGACAATGGTGTATCGAGAGAGCTCCTCATGGGCCTGCACTTTGAAGGGGGACAGACTGTCCCTATTGCTCCAAAGAGTCCTGATCTAGAATGTGCTGGTGAACACATTCCTCAGAGCAAGAAGGGTCGGGACACGGAGCAAGTGGGGTGCTTTGGCCTGGGACCATCACCTCCAGGGAAAGAAATAGGCTTTGCATGGGAGCAGGAAAGCTGGAGGCCCAGAGGTGACAAGATACTTAAATAGCAACCATGCTCATTAAGAAGGCGGAGCCCAATTCAAATCCTTGTCCACGGGATATCTAAAAATCACTGAATGGGGGAGTCTAGTGTTTAAGCCTATTTCACGGTGAATTAAGATTAACTAGAGAGGCAATGGTATTGATTTCTACATAGCTCCACCATAAAGACCACAAAAATGAAAACAAATCCCCAAACAAGCTCAAGTGACAGAAATATTCCATGCGGTGCCCAGCCAAGCTTACACCAGCATTAGGAGCTATTATTTACTGCCTGGAAAACACAGTTGGTACCTTGGCTAATAATGATTTAAACCCCAGCCATCTGGTATCACCATGGAAACCAAGAGCACCATTAAAGCACACCATGAAATTCCAGGCAGGGCTTTACCAGTGTGGGGTGGCTGTTGGGTAAGAAGCACCACCCCACATCCTCTTACGCTAGTCTTCAACACGCTTGCTCATGGCAATGGAGGTGTGGAGGGGAGAGAGCCAACATGCAGGGACTGTGTCTGCAGCTAGAAAGAGCAGCGTGCTGCCTGGATCCTGCAAGCATCACCCGCTCTCCGAGATAGACCGCCTCCCATCCAGTCCACAGGCCAATCACATGGAGTTCTCCTGGGTCTTCCTTAGGAGTCCTGAGCAACAGGGATCCCTCCTAGCCCACCTGTGCTGCTTGCAACATGCTCCTTCCAAGACAGCTTCATGTGTTGAAAGAAGAATCTACACTTGCCTCTGCTGATGGAGACCCGCACTCTGGCCTCCCACCTCCACTCAGCAGCCACCCCGGAGGACGCCAGGCACACCTGTTAAGTCAAACTCAGTAATTTCTTGGCGCTTGTCCTCCAATTTTTTGCAGCTTTAACTTTCCCTCATTAGATGATGTCTCCAGGTTGTCTGCTTCCTTTCCTCATGGTTTTTTTTAGTATCTTTCACAGGCTCATTTCTTCACTCATTCTTTCCAGCAATTAACCAACCAATCGGCCAACTTGATGAGCATCTGTCCTGTGCCAGACACTGTGGGAGGCACAGAGGATGAGAAGATAGATCAGGGGCAAGCCCTGCCCTCTGTTTCATGGGGGCAGATTCAGAAGCTGCTTCCCAAAAGTCTGGCCTCACTCCACCTCTATTCACTCTCTACCCACTCTCCTGACTTTTCTTACCTACTCCGACAGTTTTAGGAGTCACCGATGTCCCGATGGCCTTCAGTCTCCCTCACCAGCCCAGCTGAATCTCAAGCTGAAGACCGACACGTTCAACTCCCTATGTATACATCCACCTGGATTTCCTACCACCAATTCCACATGCTCAAAACCAACATCATGACTTTCTCCTCCAAACAGGTTCCTCCTTGTGTGTCCTTTTCTTGGATAATAGAATCATACTTACTCTGTCCCCACTCCTCATGAATAGAGAAATGCACAGCTGGACTCCACTGTCCCGCAGCCCCTTCCCTGCACCGAGGCTGGACGGGCTTTCACGGCATGTGGCCAGCTGCAGTGGGCTCTCTCCCCACCCTCCCCCAAGGCCTCACCATCCTGGCTTTTCTCTACTTCCCAGAGAACTCCGCTTCCTTTTCAGGTTCCTCTACCTCTCAGCCTCTCCAAACCCCTTATCTTGACCCCTCCATCCTTCTCTTGCATTCTCTCCCTGGGAAGCCCACCTGTTCCTGGAGTTTCAATTCTATCCATTCTTTTTTTTTTTTTTTTAAGATTTTATTTATTTATTTGAGAGAGAGAGAGACAGCGAGAGAGGGAACACAAGCAGGGGGAATGGGAGAGGGAGAAGCAGGCTGCCCGCTGAGCAGGGAGCCCGATGCGGGGCTCGATCCCAGGACCCTGAGATCATGACCTGAGCCGAAGGCAGTCGCTTAACCAACTGAGCCACCCAGGCGCCCCTCAATTCTATCCATTCTAAGATGTGTGCCTTTAGCACTGTTCACCTTATTATCTCTAGAATCAGGACACCCCCCACCCCAGCCTAGGTGGCAGCGGCAACATACTTGCTGCTCCCTGAGCATAAGGGACCTAGGTCAGAGCTGATCCTATTATCATCACTTCAGTTGAGTGGCTTTGTTGGTTAAAATATTTTAAATTAAATTAATTTAAATCAATTGCTGCTTGATGTGTAAACCGTCTTTTTAAAAGATTACACTGTGTTTCTGCAGAAAGGCACAGAAAAGGGGGTGAAAGTTGTTACTGAAAAGCAAACATAAATCATTAGAAAAACAATCACAATCTCATATTTTCCTACAAAGAAAAAACCAAATACAGTTGACCCTTGAACAACACAGGTTTGAACTGCTCAGGTCCACCTACATGTGGATTTTTTAAAATATAAATACACTATAGGGCTGTATATGTATTTTCTCTTAAGATTTTCTTCATTATTTTCTTTTCTCTAGCTTATTTTATATAAGAATACAGTATACAATACATGTAACATACAAAATATGTGTTAGTCAACTGCTTATTTTATCAATAAGGCTTCTGGTCAACAGCAGACTATTAGCAAGTAAGTGTTTGGGGGGGCCCAAAGTTATACGTCGATCTTCGACTGTGCAGAGGGTCAGCACCCCTAACCCCCATGGTGCTCAAGGGCCAACTGTACTTTATGGATCTAAGAAAATACCTTCCAGTAGATGAAGCTGTATTACATTGTTACTGCAGTACATGCAAACTGATAGCTATTAAGCCTCAAACAATACATCTGCCAACAGGAGAATCCACCAAAGAAACTTCAAAGTGGTGAGAGTCTCTGAGAGTCTCCTGTGGTTACTTCACGTGTCACATAGGAAGTTCAGGCAATGCAGAGGGGTGAATTGGAAGTACTTCTGCTTCTGGTAAACATCCTTCTTAAGTGGTAGTATTATGTACTGGCATATAAAATAGTGGTGTAACTTAGATCAGATGAAATAGGGAATATCAGAAGTTTCTCATCATTTTGGGGACACAAGCCCCTTCCAAAATCAGATGATAGCTATGAACCCTCACCCTAGAAGAATGTGTCCCATAATTTTTATACAATTCCAAAAGGTTTGGGAACCCCCTGAAGCATCTGTGGACCCCAGGTAAAGAAATCCTAACATATATGCCGACGGCCTCACTGCCCAGCCCTCCCTCCTGGGCTTCAGACCTCCCAGTCCACAGTGCAGATAATCTCTACTTGCAGGGCCAAACGGGGATCTCCCTCAGCTCCAGCCATGCCTCGTCCTCCTGCCATGTCACCCATCTCGGCCAACAGTGGCACCAGGAACCATGCATTTAAGCCAGGAACCTAGGTTTCCTTATAGACGACTCTGTCCCCTTCCCCCTCTATATTCAGTCCTGGGGAGCAGGGGCTGACACTCACTCTTGTTCTCAAACCCGTCCTCTTCTCTCCACCGTAAGACTGCCACCATGTCCCGCTGAACCACCACAGTGGGATTCAGCCTCGCTCCCATCTACCAATTCTCCATGCCACAGTCACAGGGGCCTTTTTATAAAGAAACCCTGATCATATCACCCCTCTGCTTTCAGCCTTTCAGTTTCTCACCACTACTTTCATCTTCTTACTAGGTTTGCCTACAAACCCCTCCTAAGCTAGTTCCTGCCTACCATTCCAGCCTGCCTCTCTCCATTCCCGCTCAAGGAATGCACACTCTGGCCATGGTGAACTTCTTTCTATTCCTTTCCTGAGCCATGTTCCCTCCCTCTCTCTCTCTGGACCATCCCATGTATTACACAGGGACCACATCTTAGATATTTGCCTCTGTGTCTCCAGGAATTATCAGTGCCTATAATCCAGTAGGTGTTTAATAAATGCATGCTGAATTAATCTTAAGACACATGGTTCCATAAAACACCAACATAGTATTAAATGCTATGGTGAGGCAGACAAATGAAGTGGGTTCCAGTTCCAGCTCTGTGATCATGAGCAGGTGACAGTACCCCTCTAAACCTCAAAAAGCACACCCATAAAGCGGGAATGAAAATATCTACTCAATGGATTGTTGTAAAGGTTAAACAATATAATGGAAGTTGGTGGTTGTCACAAAAGCAGTACTGGTGTCTAAGGGGTAACCTGGAGATTTATGGGCCACTGAGGTCATCACAAAGATTAAGACACATTACTTAATGACCAAGGGCTAAGAAAGCTGGCAATCCTGCAATGCATGGGACAGTCCCCACATAACATAATATAATCATAGTCATGTTTCTCATGATTTCCAAATGCACCACCAGACATTCATGTGTGTGGGGGGAGATGGGCTGTTTATAATTATTAAGCCTAGAATCTGTTTTACAAATAACTTCAAAGTATATTTTATTTCATTTTAATATAAACTGAATTTTCCAGGGGGCACATGGGTGGTGCAGTCAGTTAAGTGTCTGACTCGAATTCAGCTCAGGTCATGACCTCAGGGTCCTGGGATTGAGCCCCATGTTGGGCTCCACACTCAACGGGGAATCTGCTTGAGGATTCTCTCCCTCTCTCTCACTCTCTCTCCCTCTGCTCACACGCTCTCTCTTCTCTCTAAAATAAATAACTCCTTAAAAAAAAAAATAAACTGAATTTTCCAGAAATGCAATCCCCATGTAAACTGAAGGTAGACTGTACTCTCTCTACCAAGCGTTAATGTTATTCATCATTTCAGAAAAATCATATCACTAATGACGAGGCCACAGGTGGAAGCTTGGCGGTGGTCAATGCAACCCCCTTCTGTCAGTCCACATTTGCAGCTGTTGCATTCGTGCTGACTCCATAACGTACGTGGCTAGCTCTTATTTCAAGATGTAAACCACAGAGGACAACATATTGGTGATATCCTATGGCAACGTGGCTCTCTTGTCTTCCATCCAGATGTATCCATGCCGGGTTGCTGCCAGCGCTGGATGACGCCATTGCCTTTGCGGTGTGCCTGAGCATTTACACACTGAAATACACATTGTTTTATACGTTGCTTCCTTTTTGCTTCTCCTTTAAAATATCGCTGGGGTATTATATCAGCTTTCTTGAACTTATCTGTGCAGGTAGATTATTTATGATTTGCATTTCAGGGCGGTAGGCAGTATTACAAATCTTCGTCATACACAAGGGGCACTGGGCCTGTGAGTGGCTGAAGCAGCACAGCGGTGGGGCGGGGGGGTGTTGTAAAGGTCTCAGTGCCAGAACTAGCCTGGAGTGAGCCCTTGCCCCCTGGTGCCAGTACTACTATTGTCAGGATACTGGGTCGATCCTGACTGTGACACAACAGACTTGTGATTCAGGATAAAGATCATGTCTGGCTTCTGCAGAGTGAATTATCTTCTGCTTCAGTGTTCTCACTGGGGGTTCCAGTTCATTACACATGGGGGGTTGTCAGACAGGAAGGAAGACAGAAGCTGCCACCGCACAGTGCACAGTGTGAGGCCTGTAGAAGCCCCCTCCACTTTCTCAAAATATACCCCTGCTCAAGGACCCTCAATGGATCCCCACTGCCCATGCTACCTCAGTCTGGCACTTGAAATCCGGCCTTCCCTACGGCTTCCCAATTTCCACAGCCATCCTTGACTCTCCCTTTCCTTACCCCTCCTCCACCAGAAGGCCCAGCTCAGCCCTCCACTTGGCTGTCCTCCAAAGTGAAGCTCACATCCTACGTCTTCCAAGAGGCCTTTCCAGACCACTCGGAGCCACAGCAGCTTCCTTATCCAAGCTCTGTACCAGCCTCACAGTGTCATTATTGGACAACTAATCTATACTACAACATCGTGTGAATTATCTTCAAGTCAGGGGGTCCAATCTTCCTTCTCCACTAGACCGAGAACCTTTTTAAGTTAGAGAATGGGCTTATAAAAATCACAAGCAATTAAATAAAAACAATAGCGATTTGCATGTGTCCTGTGTGACAAGCACCGGGCAAGTATTTGCATGCCTCCCCCCAACTTAAGCCCTGTAGTGACCCACTGACATGGGTGCTCTTATTGTCCCCAGTGACAGTCAAGGAAACAGCTCAGAGGCAAAGAAAGGCCCATGCCCGGACACGCAGGGCGGAGTTTCAGTTCAAACTCGGGACCACCCGGCTCTGCTCTCTTCCGCCCGTCCACCTCCATGGCACCCACCAACAGTGCCAGGCACAAGGTAAGCACTCGGGCTGATGAACAGTTACCTAGGCCAGGAAGGGAGCCAACACTTATTCAGGAGTGGAAAGAACACTGTGGTTCTGAGATCCACTTTTGCGGACCTGCATTCAAATCCTGACTCCTCCAACAGCTGTGTGGCCCTGTGCACATCACTTACCTCGGTGGGCCTCAGTATCTTCATTTATAAAGTGGGTTTGCTAACACTCACCTGACAGTCTGTTGTGAGGGTTAACTTAAATAGTGAACGTAGAGTGCCCAGCCCAATGTCTGGTACACAGTAAAGAGTAAATTGTTTACTCAGCTTAGGGCAAAGACCCGAGCTTTGAACCTGGGTCAATCTGACTCCATAGCTTCTGAGACACCCTCCCCATCTCCCTGCATCCCCCCTCTAGGCCTGTGAGATCACCCTTCCTTTGCTGCTGGTCCTTAGACAAGGGTCTCACACCTACAGCTGCACACTTGGGATCACATACAATTCCTATGGACCCTGCTTCATTTTTCACTCCTTTCCCCCAAGACAGGTTTTCCCTCTGCTGTTTTCCTAGCCACTGGGAGGGGGGTTGCAGGGAAGAGGGCTTGGTTGTATGATTGTCAGGAAATGCTTTGGAACTTTCACCCCGATCAGTCAAACACGTCCTAGCACATGACAGGCATCACATACTTGTCAGCTGAATCAACTAACAAGTGACTGCTCCCAGCACCTACCATGTGGCTTACCCCCTAGGGATACAGAAATGCAGAAAAGCCCCTGACAAGCAATGGATGCTCACTCACCAAATGAGGAGGAGGGAAGGAGAAGGGACAGAGGAAAAGACAGAAGGAAAATGGAAGAGAGGAGGGAGGGGAAAAGAATGTAAGCCAGGTTTTTGGCCTTTGTATAGTTCCTTTTTCCTGGAATCCCCTTTCTCCTCTGCCTTGGGGTAATTAGTAACTATCCAGCTTGGATGCCACTGCTTCCCTGGGGCCATCCCCAGCACAGGGATGTTTCATAACTGCCTGTTTACTCGCCTGCCTACACTCCAGCCTCTAAACTTGTTTAGGGTTGATATCTGCAGTCGCAGGCACAGGGCATGCTTAATAAATATTTGCTTCTCGAAGTAAGAAGTCTCCCTGAGCTCGCAAGCCTGGCAGGCATGAGACAATGACAGGCAAACTTGGGGCAGGTGTAGGCTGCCCACCAAGAACCAGTGGAGGAGTTAGGAGACGGCCAAGGATGAGGGTGGAGGGGGTCTGGAAGGCTTCCTGGAGGAACAAGAGACATCAGGGAGGGGCAGAAAAATAGCAGGAGCTGGAAGAGGGCACGGTGCTGCCCGTACCTGCCAGGGACACAGGGAGGGCTGGTGGTGAGGGGCATAGAGACAGGGAGGCACGTGTGAGGGAAGGCTTGCTTGGGGTGAAGGAAACTTAACTCTCCTCCATCCAGTGTTAGCATTTCCCAAATGCCAGGGCGAGATTCGAGCTGGATCTTCAACCATGGGCAGAATGTCAGGGTGGAAGGGAAGGCAACCAGACATGACGGGGGAGCTGCTGGGCGGGGGGGTGCCTGTCTTGCTGGGGGAGGCGGGTAGTGGACAGAGGTTTTCTGGGTGAATGAGACCGGTGATTTTGACAGAAGTTTCACACCTTTTAACCTTCCTATCAAAATAACCTCCCACAGGGAAGGAAAACCATATGAATAAAGTATTTCCTTTAGCATTTTCAATGATGGAGAAAAACCGTGAAGTATCCTAAGAGCCCATCGGTCACAGAGCAGCTTATTAGGTCATGGGATATTTACTCAACGGAATTTAAAAATCATCTTTTGGCAAAATGGGGGAACATACTTTGTGAAGGACTGTTAAATGAAAATGTACAATATTGAATTACATCATCTTATGATTAAACAGGATATAAACTATGGTTACATATGTATAAGGTCAGAAGGAAGCTGGGGAGACCATTCTTTTGCTGTGAAATAGGCACTGCTACAATATTGGTTGCATGATTTTTAGAGACCAGAGTGGGTGCTACAGGTAATGGGGGGCTACTTGAGAGTTCTCAAAGAAGTCATGAAGCAAAAGCCATGGTTAAGGAAGCTGAGTCTGGCAGTGGTGGACAATGGGCCTGGGCAGGGTGCACGGCAGGGTCGCCCCTGTGCTATCAGCCCCGTGTAGGTAGGACACCTCTGGACGAGAGCACTGGAAAGACTCTATAACATGCAAGGTAGCTAGGCTACAGTCACATTATTCAAACACCAGTGTACGGGTTTGCTGGGAAGGTGTTTTGTCAATGTGATTAAGGTCCACCACCCGCTGACTTTAAATAAAGCAGATTATCCCAGATGATCTGAGTGTGCCTGATTCCATCAGTTGAAAGGCCTTAGGAGCAGAAATGAGGTTTCCCTAAGGAAGAACTGGTGCCTGTGGGCAGCAGTGTCAGCCCCTGCTGAAGAGTTGCAGCCTGCCCCAGAGACTTCACACCTGCCTGGCCGGCCCCCACAATCAGCAATGCCTCGCACAAAATCTCTGTATCTCCTCCTGGTTCTGCTGCTCTGGG
The DNA here is from genome assembly GCF_004348235.1 of Phoca vitulina. NCBI lineage: Eukaryota > Metazoa > Chordata > Mammalia > Carnivora > Phocidae > Phoca > Phoca vitulina. Next base: position 40,763,649 of record NW_022589716.1, on the reverse strand, counting down.
TGAATGCTGACTGACACAGTGGCAACAGAGATGGGGAGGAATGAGGATCTAGCAAGGACTCTGGAGGAAGACAGTGGCTCCCTGACAATTCGACTACCCTAGACTGAGCTAGCCCATTACTGCCAGGCCAACAGCAAGCAGGTGCTCTGTAACTTGCCAGCCCCCCCTCCCCGACTTAGCCATCTACTCCACAGTCTGCCCAGGCTCACATCATCTCTCAGTTCTCCCCCGAACACCCCTTTGGGCCTATGCTCATCACCCTTCCCACATCACCCCTGCCTGGAGCTTCCTAGACATGCCGACCCCAGGTCCTCCTCCCCCTCCAACATGCTCTGGCTGCCAGGCACCCCCCGCCTCAGTTGTTCTCTCACTAGTGACACCAGCATGGCCACTGACCTGTCACTGCACGCATCATGCTAACCTTGACAGAAGGGGAAATCGAGGCCCTGAGAGATGAAGTGTGTGGTCACACAGCCAGAGAAGGTCATGTTGGCCCTCCCTATATCGCGCAACTGGTAGGTTGTGGGGTGGGACAGTTGACTCCAAACGGTGGCTTATTCTATTCCTCTTCATTGCCGTCTTCATCTCCTTTGCCAGATTCTTGAGGGCAGGATACATAGCGCACAGTTCTTTTGTGAGTGCCTAGCACGGTGCTAACATTCAATAGGCACAAAATGTGTACCCACTCGCTTCTGGTTTCATTCTCCAAAAGCACTGCACTTGGTCTCACACTGAGAGCAAAGCCACTCTGACTCTTCTATGCCTGCCATAGGGGAGGGTGGGTTCCTGTTTCCCAGGGAGGCCACCCACGTGGGCGAGCTCCGCAGAGCGCCGGGGACGGGAGGCGCTGCGCCCCATACAGGTTAACAGTGCCCGCTGCCCCCGCCCAGGTCCCCCTCGCAGTGCTCCAACGGGCTTTCTCAGGAGGCGGCCAGCCCTGCAGAACCCCTCCCATCCAGCAACCACTCGGACTTTGGGGGGCCTTTGTGCTTTAATAAAGACGGTATTACTGAGTCGCAAAGCTTCGCTCCTTTCCAACCCTCCGCGCTGCCAGGGTTCCCGCTAAAGGTGAAGCGCTGTCATTCAAGGCCAAAGAAAGGGTTGAATCAAGATGCTAAACTCTTTTGACTTAATGTGACAATCTACGGCTCTCCCCAAACCACAGTTGTGGGAGAAGCACTCCCAACTGGGCACAAAACCCCTCGGCACTGGCTTCGGGTGTCCTGGGGTTCTGGGGGCCCAAGGGCAGGGATCTCCCTGCGCTGGCCGCCTGGGCTCTCTGCATGCATCTCATGAGCGCTCTAGTTTCCTCTCTGAATGCAGACATCAGCCGGGCCACTGGGAGAGCCCTGCCACCAACGCCGTCCCCGCTTGCTTCGGGCTCAACAAAGGCCACTTGAGAGCCCAGAGACAGCGCTGCCCAGTTCCTTCCCTGGGCCTGTTCTCTTCCCTTTCACACATCTTTCCCTTTTATTTCCCCTGCCCCCTTTACTCCTGCTTTATGCCTCATTGAATCCATTAGCCACTTTATAGGGTGCTCCTGAAGAATAAATTTTCTGTGTGGGGCTCCTGGTTGTTTCCCCGCTGGCGGCTCCAACCCGCCTTGGTTTTGGGGGGGGAGGCGGGAGAGAAAAAGGCACACGCTCCAGGGAGGAGCCTCCAAGGGCCCCTCAGGGCTGTGCCTCCATGAGGCAGCTCTAGGACAGGCTGCCTGGAGTAGGGGCCCTCACCCGCCCAAGGGCCCCACCGTGCTCCTTCCCCATCGTGACGGGCTCTGGTCCCCCAAGAGCTTAGGGCACACAGCTTAAGCCCTGTGAACTTTGGTCTTCTCATCTGCAAAATGGGGATGAGAGTCGCCTTTCGCACAGGGTTGCTGTGAGGACTCAGTGGGTTAATGTCATGAGGGCTTTCGAACAGGGCCTGGATCAAACAAAGTGCCACTTAAAGCATTTGCTTTACTATTATCATCATGCAGACGACACAGGCTGTTTAAGAGTCCTTGTGCCACCTCCATCTGCTCTACTTGTTGGTGAATGAAGGAAGGGAAAGGGGGAAAAAAAATCATTCAAGGTTATTTGCAGCTGTTTCTGTGTGAGTGTATCTGTGTGTGTGTCTGTGTGTGTGTGCGTTCGTGCATGTGTGTGTGTGTTTTCTTTTCTCCTGCCTTGGTGTCCTGGAGCTCTGAAAAGAATAAAAACAGAGCCCCAAAGCAGTGAAAAGGCAGGATTCTTCTTAAAATCCCAGCTAATCCTGCAGCTTCCTTTAAAGTGGCAATAGTAGGAGGCGGGGAAGGGACCAGAACTGTTTTTGCAGTGCCCTCCCCTCCCAACGTCTGCTCCTGGAGACCAGGAAACGAGGGGGAAAAATCCATAAATCATCCACCAAGAGGAGGACAGAAGAAGTTGGGCAGAGGAGACAGCAAAGAACAGGAGCCAGCTGGGGAGGGAGTGGGGGGCAGCATGAGAGGACACCCTGACTATCTGGGGGGCAGGATGGCTGCCTGCAGAGGGCAGAGGCTGGGGTGAGCCACCCCCATTCAAAAATCCAAGGACTACAAGTTCTTGAACCCCTGTGCACCTTCTGGCCCCACAGAACAAGGACGCCACACCAAAAGTCGTCCGATGCGACCACTTCTCTCTACTGCGCTGCCGCCTCCGCCTTGGTCACCTGCTAACACGGCTCCTACAGCCTCTCTGTCTCCCACCCACCCAGAGCCAGCTTTTCAGGGTGAAAATCAGATTATGCTCCCCACTTAAGAACTTTCAGTGGCTCTCCATCACACTCAGAATAAAAGCCCGAGCTTTCCCTACGGCCTGCAAGGTCTGACCCCTGCCGATGTCCCCTGCCCATCTCCTGCCACCACTAACTCTCTCTGGGCCCCAACTTGCTTGGCTGCACATGAACCAGGTCCTTCCCATTTGAGAACTTCCCATGTGCTGCTCACCTGGTCAATCCTGTCTGAGGGGTTCCCCTGCCCTTGTTCTTTCTTCTCCCATCTTCTCCCGTTTTTCTTCCATCCATAGCATTTCTGTGACTTGTTCATTCTCCATCCCCCCCCCCGCCAGGCTGTAAGCTCCATGGTCGTATGGATCACTCACCACTGCAAAGAGCCCCAGCCTGGTACCTGGCACACAGTAAGTGTGCAACAGACACTTAACTGGACGCATGAATGAGTGAATGCGCAATGTCTATAGCAAGTGAGCATTTGGATACAAGAGATAGCACATCTGGGGGATAAAAACGCTGGGGTGAGATATTAAGGATCTTCAGAAGAGCTCCGCATTGCAATTATCACTGTAGCTTTGCAGTTTTTGAAATGGGCCATGCTTTGGGTGACGGCTGTTTATGTTAGTTCCTTGTTAAATGGCAAGGAGTCTGCACGAGTTCGTTTAATAGATTACAGATCCACACACATTTTCTGTTAAGTGCCAGAGAGTGAATATTTTAGGCTTTGTGGATCACACAGTCTCTGTCACAACCATTTAACTCTGCAGCACTTAACTCTGCTTACAGAAATGGATGTGGCTGTGTTCCAGTAAAACTTTATTTACAAAAACAGGCCATTGGCCTCATTTGGCTAATCCCTGAATTAGACTAAGGTTTAGCAAAGCCACAAAAGGACAACTAGTAATGACCAGATTTTTCCATCTTCAACAAATATGCATACAGGTATTGGGAAAATATTGCAAAACCATGACATTGTTTCATATGCTGTCACTTGATAAAACAGAATGAAGACAGGAACACACAGAATTTATTTGAAATTGCTGTTTCATAGAATAAACAGCATTTCGTTTGTATTATTCTGCATGTCAGCAATATGTTTGTACAAGTGGGAAATTCTAAGAGCAATTTTCACTCTGGAGGTACTGGGGAGCCACCGAGGGCTCAATATTTGTTGCATGTGTGGGTGAGTGAGTAGATGGATGGACAACAAAAACAGAGAGGACAGGATGTTTGCCAGGAGGATTACAAAAGGAGACTTGGTCAATAACTGGATGAGACATAAAGGGACAAGATGTCAAAAATGACTTGGTGGTTTCAGACTTATGAGACCAGGCCAGGAGTGGATGGCAGGGATGGTCAAGATGAATTTGGTTGATGAATAAAAAAAAATTAAAACAACAACAATAACAACAACAAAAAAAGGACAAAGCAAAGTTGGTCTTTTCAATGAAAGAACATCTACATGTAAAAAATAAATCTAGACAAAGACCTTACTTACATCCTTCACAAAAACCAACTCAAAATGATCACAGACCTAAATATAAAACACAAAACTATAAAGCTCCTAGAAGATAACTAGAGAAAACCCAGCCCCGGCAATGACTTTTTAGACACAACACCAAAGGCAGGATCCATCAAATAGTTGATAGGATACATTTCATTAAAATGAAAAATTTCTGTTCTGCCAAAGATAATGTCAAGAGAGTGAGAAGACAAACCAAAGACTGGAAGAAGACAGTTGCAAGACACACATCTGATAAAGGACTGTCATCTAAAATACACAAAAAATCCTTAAAACTCAACAATAAGAAAGCAGCCCCTTTACAAAATGGGCCCAAGACCCTAACAGACACCTCACCAAAGAAGATATACAGATGACAAGCAAGCATATGAAAAGATGCTCTTCATCATGCCATCAGAGAAATAAAAATTAAAACAATGAGATACCACTACACACCTATTGGGATGGCCAAAATCCAAAACACTGACAGTACCAAATGTTGGTAAGGACGTAGAGCAATATTAACCATAATTCATTGCTAGTAGAAATGCAAAATGGTACAGCAACTTTGGAAGATAGTTTGGCAGTTTCTTACAAAACAAAACTCGTTGGGGTGCCTGGGTGGTGCAGTCAGTTAAGTGTCCCAACTCCTGGTTTTGGCTCAGGTTGTGATCTCAGGGTCTTGAGGCCAAGACCCACATTGGGCTCTGCACTCCATGTAGAGTCTATTTGGGTTCCTCTCACCCTCTCCCTCTGCCCGCCACCCCCCACCCCCCACCGTGCTCTCTAAAATAAATAAATAAATAAATCTTAAAAAGAAAACAAAACAAAACTCACTATACAATCCAGCAATCACACTCCTTGGTATTTATCCAAAGGAGTTGAAAACTTATGTCCACACAAAAATCTGCACACAAATGTTTATAACAGCTTTATTCATAATTGCCAAACTCAGAAGTACCCAAAATGTCTATCAATAGGTGAATGGATACACGCCCCTATGTTTATTCCAGTATTATTTTCAATAGCTAAGATATGGAAGCAACCTAAGTGTCTATCAATAAATGAATGGATAAAGAAGCTGTAATGGAATATTACTCAGCTAGAAAAAGAATGAAATCTTACCATTTGCAACAACATGGATAGACCTAGAGGGTATTAAGCTAAGTGAAGTAAGTCTCACAGAGAAAGACAAATACCATGATTTCACTTATATATGGAATCTAAAAAACAAAACAAATGAATAAACTAACAAAAAGCAGAATCATACCTATACATCCAGAGAACAAACTGATGGTTGCCAGAGGGGAGGTGGGGTAGGGGCATGGGAGATACAGGGTGGAATGAATAAGTCACAGGCACGAAAGGTAAGCACAGGGAACGTAGTCAATGGTATTATAATAGTGTCCTGTGGTGAGAGCAGCTCCACTTATGGGGAACACAGCATAACAGAGAAAGATATTGAATCACCAGGTTGTACACCTGAAATGAATGTAACACTGTGTGTCAACTATACTCAAATAAGCCAATTTTTAAGAAGGTGAATGGATAAACTGTAGTACATACAGACAATGGAATATTATTCAGTGTTAAAAAGAAAGTCATTGAAAGACACGGAGGAACCTTAAATGCATATTACTAAGTGAAGGAGGCCAATCTGAAAAGGCCACATACCGTATGATTCCAATGATACGATATTCTGCAAAAGTAGAAGCTATGGAGACAGTCAAAAGATGATGGTTGCCAGGGGTTGAGCGCGGGGGAGATGGAAAGGTGGAGCATAAAGGATGTTTAGGGCAGTGAGACTATTCTGTAGGATACTCTAAGGGTGGATACCTGTCATTACACATTCATCCAAATGCCCAGAATGTACAGCATCAAGAGTGAGCCCTCATGAAAACTACAGATTTTGGGTGATGATGATGCATCAGTGTAGGTTCATCAATCACAGCAAATGCCCAACTCTGGTGGGGGATTTTGATAACGGGAAGGTTACACATGTGTAGAGGCAGGGGATACATGGGAAATCTCTGTACTTCCTGCTCTATTTTGTTGTGAACCTAAAACTGCTCTAAAAAATAAAGTCTTTAAAAACAAACTACAAAAACCAAGGACACAGAAAAATCACAAAGATGTCTCCATGTTGTGGTCACTTGATTTCAATTATCCAGAGTAAAACTGTTCATCATCCAGAAGATGATAATATACAAACACCTTGGAAGTTTCCTCCTGAAGAAAGCAAGTATCTTAGAATCCTCCATCTTTGCAGAATTTATTAAATAATTGAGAAAGGTTTTTACTTATTTTTCTAATCCAGATTTCTAGCATTTCCAATAGTGCTTAAAGAGAGAGAAAAAAATCACTGTGCAGAATTAAAACCGTAGCTGTTGGACTGGGGTAGGGAAATAAACAGCTTTCTGAGTACCTACTGTGTGCTCAGAACTACAATCAACATGTTCACACTGAGCCTGGACTCCCAGCTGGGGGCATGAGAACAGATGAGGATCAGGCCTAGGGAAGGCAGACAGACTTGAGCTTGAATCCCAGCTCTGCTCCTTCCAAACAGGGTGGCCTTGGGCAAACCGTGCAACCTCTCTGGGCCTCTACTTCCTTATTTGTAAAACAGGGTTTGAACTTAAAAACCAAGATGCCTCCCAGCTCTGACATGCTACACTCCAATATTCCCGAGCCAATTCTCAGCCATTAGAACCCCCACATTCGTAGATTCTGATTCTCCAACTGTTCTATTGTGAATGCTAGCACTAATACACTGAATTGCAATTGCTTATCTGTCTGTGCCTGCCCTGCTAGGCTGCATGCTCTCTGGGGACAAGACTGCCCACCATCCTCTCTACTGCATCCCAGCACCTTGCAGGGAGCCCCAGGTGCAGGTAGAACTCATTCATTCCACAAATCCTTATTAAAGAAGTTATGTGGCACCTTGCTACGTTCTGAAGCTGGAACCGAGTTAGTGTCTCTCCAACCCAGAGCAGCTTCTTCTGATAGGAGAGGTTGCTCACTCTGACCCTGGGGAGATCCTGAAGCCTGGCCTCTGTGACATCAGAGGACTGTAAAGCACTTGACTGGGGTGTGGGATAGGACTGCACTGAAGGACATCTGTGGATACTGTCCGTGGAGCGGGCGGGGGATGCTAATGCCAGTGCAAACTCAGGAGCCCACGTGCTGCCTGCTGAGCTGCTGGAGTGGGGCTGGGCCTTCACCTGGGGCCTTGTCACAGACTCATCTGTGATCTACTCACAAACCTGATCCCAAATCTCCACGTAGTCACCAGCTAGCAGGTTGAGCCTGCAATGTCTGCTTCCAGGAGCAGGGGCCATGTTCGCTGAATTAAGTTAAAGCTGGGGTTATAGTTTTTACCTTGGATATAAGAGGGGACCGGGAAACTTTTCTCAAGTTAATGAAATTTCAGAATTTCTGCTGAGGTCTGAGTATGGGAAGCAGGCTGGAACTCAGCCATGTCCTGGACAAGAGCAGAAAAACAGGGTTCTCCTTCCTTGGACAGCCTCATTAAAGTGGCTCTGGCCAGGGCCCCACAGGCAAGAGACAGGGGTGGCAGCTGCCCACTCAGGAAGACTCAGATGACCTGTGTTTATTTTTAGCTGTTTTTGTACAGAACCTGAAAAACCTTTGGACTCTAGGCTTATGTCCAAGGTGAGGTGAACAATAAACAGTAAGAAAAGCATCAGCCCTTCTCTTGAGAAGACACCATGTGCTGATCGGGGACTCCTGGTCCCCTAAAACTGTCAGAACCTCATCATTTATAAACAGCTGAGGAGCTGGGCCACCAGGCTCTAGTTCCTGACCTGACACTTGTCACTTACTGCATGACCTTGGGTAAGTCCCTTCCGCTCTCTGAGCCTCAGTTTCCCGAATGATAAAATAAAGGTGGGGGTGGACCAGATAATTTCCAAAACATCACGCAACTCTGGAAAACCACATCCCATCCTGGATGCTAACCCTGGTCTTGAGCATAAAATAGGGGGAAGAGCCCCTGAAACCCAGCCTTCAGGAAAATGCTTAATTGGCTCATCTGATTTCAGTATTTCCCTTAAAAGCACCATCTAGATCCAGAGGCAACCAACAACCACTGAGTACCCACTATGCGCTAAGCTATCTCATTAACTGCCTCTTTATAGCCAGCCCATAAGAAAACTGTCAGTGTCCCTACACCACAGACGACAGGCAAGACAGTACACTCATCCAAGGCACAGGCTGTGTGGTCACAAAGGCGTGGGGTCCGCTTCCTACCTGAGGGTCCTTAAGCAAGTTACTTCCTTACTCCAACAAGCTTCGGTTTCCTCATCTGGAACAGAGATAATGATTGCCCCGTCTCCTGGGTTTGTGCCACGATCTGAATGGAGTGGGCATGTGAAGCACTCAGTGATGATTAACCATTACTATTACGAGCACTACGATTGCTGCCATCATTACCTTGTCTACTAGAGACGAGAACAAGAAGGCTCAGGCAGAACGTGTGAAAGGACAGCACTCGAAATACCACAATTGTCTAAAATTTGATCAAGTCCAAAGACAGGTAAGATGGGAACAGCTCTGGGTCAGTGCTGAGGTACAAAGTCTTCATGTAACTGAGCCCAGGCTCCTGAACTTCTTACCCCCTGGGTCTCCATCTATAACACAGAGGTAATACCTCCCCAGGTTGTGGGATTGTGTGTGCTAATGTGGATGAAAAAACTCCTGGCAGTGTGCAGTGAGCAGAAGGCTGTGGATGAATGTTCTCTCCCATGCCTTCCCATATGCCTCTTGTGAAATCTCCAAGAAAGCAACCTGGTCCTTCCTTGAAACCCAGTCTCTGCATTAGAATTCTCGACAGACAGGCTTGATGGCCCAGTCAATGGCAAGTGGCCCTATTGTGCATGGGACTCAGCTTCCTCCTGAGGGCTGAGTGGAACCAAATTTTGCTGGGGCCCATATCCTGGGCCCAAGAACTCGGCAACATGTGCATGTGGATGACCCAAGCACGTGCATGCACTAACACCTTGTCCAACGGCCCTCAAACCCCACTGCACACAACTGCCACCCAGCCAAGCCCACTGGCCTTGGCACTGACTCCCAGGAAAGTTGTAATCGTGATAGAAGCAATCATAGTATCAACCATGACACCTCCTCCCTTTCCCTTTACAGTTCACAAAGCACTCACACATACGTTAACTGGGTAGGGTAGAGGCTATGTTTTATTCATCTTTAGATATCCACTGAATAATGCTGGGTATAGATACCCAGAAACTACTTCTCAAATGAATAAATTTTATCTTTATAACAAGATTTTTTTTAAGATCTACCTATTATTCAGCACTTGCCATTAATTACCCACCCTGTAAGACTGGAATATGCATCCTTGCATCTCATCCTGGCAACCACCCCATGAGACAAGCCTCCTATCAATCCCCATTTTGCAGAGGAGGAAACGGAGGCTCAGAGAAGTTAAGTGACGTGCTAAGGTCACAGCTAATGAGTGATAGACCTGAGATGTGAATCCTGATTCCAGACTCTGGTTTTTCACCCCTCTAAGTCATTCTCCTCCTCTTTATCCAGAAGAGGCAGCAAGAAGGGGAACAGGAGCAAAGTGTATATAGTCTAAAGAAGTATGTCAATAATGTACTGATTTTTAGATTTGGAAAAACAGAAAAATCCTATTGCTTTCATGATACAAACTAGAGAAAGCAAAGTCATCTTGGCCGACAGGACATGAGTCTCTGTTCTTTCTCTGATCCCCCAGGCACATTTATGATTCCTTTCTAGTACATCCTCAGCTCCCTTAGAGCCCACAGCATGGGGGCTTGTTGGTATCTGTTTTCTGCTCTCCTAACTTCCCTCCAGCAGGTCCACCCACCTGTCAAACACTTACCACTGTGGGGGCTGAGGGAACCATCTTTTGTAAAAGGACCCAGAGTTGTTAAGTTCCCATTTCCGTGGAGGTTTGACCTCCAGCCCCTGACCCAGCCAATAGCTTAGAATAAAGGTGATGAGCAAATGCCTACCGGAAACAAGCAGGCAAGGAGTGACATGGTCAGGGTGAACCAGGAGTAAGTAAATCTTCATGTCCTCTTTCCCACAAGAAAAAATGGAATTTCACAAATGAGGACACTAGTGGGACTGACATTCAGCCAGAGGGTCAGGGCAATAGGGAATGGTGGAGACTGTAGCTAAGCAGAGTGTGCCTAGAAGGGGGTAGCTGCTGCTCAGCTCAGCCAAATGCTGCTGTGTAGGCATGCAGGCCCAGCGTCACCAAAACTTTCAACTTTCCAAAGGATACCAGATTCATATTTCCTTTTTCAACATGAACTCTCTGGATTTTTAAATGTTGGCAACTAATTCTTTACTTTCTTTTCTTAAATAAAACACATGAGTGAGCTGGACTTGTCCATGAGCTACACATACAACCTCTGTATTGATCCTCGTGGCACAGATGTCCGTGCTAAAGACGTCCCCCGCTCCCCTACGTTTCGAGCCTCCCTGGCAGGTAGGTGAGGCCATGCCTTAGGTGCTGGCCAGATGCCTGTGGTAACCTCCTGACCAGGCCCGTCGAGAGTCGGCTGCCTCTCCCATTTCTCTTCCCCGAGGAGACGGAGGCCCTGGAGGCTACGTGGTACAGATGGCAGGCACAGCAAGGCAACCAGATGGAAGCATCTGCCCTTCCCTCCAGACTCCAGGTGGGTGAGGTCTCGGGGCCTGTCAGTGTAGGCAGCCAGCATCGCCTGCCCTCACACACACCTGGAGCACATACCTTCATTACAAAAACCACACGGTAGTAGTTTAGCGCTTCCAGTGTTCAAAGCACTTTACCTCCCCTTTCCTTGCACAGCTCTCCATAAGACAGGACAGGATTTGTTATTTCACACATGAGCGACCTGAGGCTCAGAAGGCAGAACTGAACAGTCCTGACGTGTGCGGCAAGTAAGTGGTACACTGGGATTCTAGCTCTGGGCTCCTGAGCGGACTCCCAGTCCAGTGCTCCTCCTACCACCCCCACAGAAGAGCTGACTTTTGCAATGTGAACTCCCTGGCACTCTCTGGGTCACCTGTGATCTCATACAAGGACAGCTCATGTCCTCCCCTGCCCATGGCTAGTTGCTTCAAGATGCACCTCTTACCTTTCCTGTGGACTTGGTCCCCTTCCAGATGCAGAAGTAGCAGATGGTCCAGGCTGCCAGGAGACACAAGGCCAGCTCCCAGCGGAGGTTCCCAATGTGCTCGATCCCATCTGAGATGGCCAAGACCCGGCGCCTGCAGAGGGGAGTAGGGAGAGTCATGGGTGCTGGAGACCCAGCCTGACCCCACCCCCGGCAAAGCTAGTGCTATAGAGGGGCAGGGATGGGCCACCCACTCATTCACCTGCCCTCCACCATTTGCCGAGCACTTCCTCTGAGACAAACCCAGGGCCAGCTCTGGGAACCCCAGAGAAGAACAAGACCCAGGCCTCTGTCGTCATGGATTCACTCATGGGGGAAAAGACAGGCCAGTTAGCAGATGGTTTATGATAAGCATGACAAGGGCTATAACAGAGGAAGTTGTAGGGACTTTGGAAAGACCAAGAAGCATCTAGCCTATCTCGAGGTTGCCAGCAGACTGCAGGATTATCCGTACACATTCCAGGTCCCTCCCTGAGCTGGAGCAATTATACATCCCTGGCCTGCTGAACTAAATAGCGGACATTGAACTTGCTTTGGCCAATGGCACCTGTGTGACTTTCAGAGCCAGGTGGTGTGGTTCAACACCTTCCCTTCTCCCTACTGTTTTTGTCATGACAGGGTATGTATCAAGATGAAGCCTCTAGAAGCCTGAGTTCCCGAGTGACTACATGAGCCTTTCTGCTACTCCTTGTCAAAGATGTTGTGTGAGCAAGAAAGCAACTTTGTTGCTCTAAGCTACTGAGATCTTTGGAGGTGTTTGTTATCGTGGCAAAAAACAACCAGTCCTGACTGACACAGGGGGTCAGGGAAAGTGTTCTGGAAGAAGTGATATTTGAGCTACACTGTGAAGGATGATGGAATTTAGTCAGGAGAGAGAGGGAGTGAAGGTGGTTTTAGATCGAGGGAATAGCCAGAACACAGGGCATGGGATACCTGGGGAAAGCTGGAGCACAGGGATCAGAAGGGAAAAGCAGAAAAGGTAAACAGAGGAGTGTCCCTGGGAGCCTTGAATAGCATGCAGAGAGTAGGGACGTCCCAGAGGGCCCAGGCCACAGGAGGGGGAGGACCCCTGGCTACACTGAGCCAATGCTTCCAGCCACACTCTTCCTTCAGAACCCATCAATTCTCCAGGGTTGACACAGGCCTGGCTCCCAGAGCCCACGCCTGGGGTTTGTGTTTCTTTAAAGTCAAACTCGCCACGCTCCATATTGTGCAGAACCATGGCACCAACACAAACCCCCTCCAAACTCACTCCACGAACCCCATTCTGGCTGCCAAACCACCCCCGCTGGACCACGCCAGTTGCCTCAGCACTCTGGGAACGTCCTTTGAGCAAGCAGCTCCCATCCCACCAAGCATGAAAGCCTCCCTCAGTGTCTGTCTCCCTGGGAATCTGCTCAGGGCCTGATTCTGCATTAATTACCCAGTGACACCAATTAGCACTGGTCTACAGGCTCCCTCCGGCCCCAGTCCCTGCTGGAGAAATCAGGCAGGCCCCCAAACAAAATTGGGCTGTGTGTGGCTATGGATTTACTTGAAAGGAAACCAGCCTTCAGACCTATAGCCAGAAGTGGGAATATCCACTTAAAAACACATTTATTGAGCACCTACTATGTACCAGGCACTATATTAATACTGCAGATAAAAAGGTAAGCATGTATGGCTTTTGCCCTCTACTAGTATAAATTGGACAACAACAACAACAAAAGTCCAAGTTATTTAAGGAAGGAGAAAGCCACATAGTTGTAATAGGTTTTTTTTCTTTTTAAAGATTTATTTATTTTAGAGAGAGAGGAGCAGAAGGGGCAGAGGGAGAGGAGCAGAGAATCTCAAGCAGGCTCTGTGCTCAGCTTAGTCTCACAACCCTGAGATCATGACTTGAGCAGAAACCAAGTCCGACACTTAACCGACTGCCCCACGCAGGTGCCCAGCAACAGTTTTTTGTGTGTGTTTTGTTCATTTCTTATGTCTTAGTAGTCTCTGGCTTTAATTCCTTTAAGAACTACAGGCCATTAAATAAAACCTTCAAGAGTATCTATTATCATAACAGAGTAGTGGGCCTCAGAGCATGGTCTTTGTGGAGTGCTTGCTAAAAATACAAAAATTCCTGCACCTCGTCCCAGACCCACTGAGCCTGAATCTTGCTGTATGACTCCCTGGCAGCTGCATTTTGCAACATTTCCCCGAGGACTGCTTATGCATGATAAGGCTTCTACACTACAGAAGTAGAGTTTCCTAGCTATGAAGGAATGACCTACAAACTCCACCTGAATAGTATTTTTGAAGAGGACCTGGGGATGGTGTCTGGTATCCTTTGAGAAGCTAGTGAAGGACTGGACTTTCTCCCCGCCAAAATACTGTGATGTACCCACTCACTCCCAGAATTCTGCAGGGAAACCTCAGGGTGCTCATCAAGTACCTTGTTTCTAGATTAAGAGTCTCCTAGCCGACATATATCTACCACCTTGCAAACTGCCCCCAACAGCAGCCTGAATGCCCAGCAGCTGGTGAATGAGAAGGGTGAAGCCCACACAGGAAAGAAAGCGGGCCAGTGCAGATGGTGTGCTTTTCCCAGTCCACCCCAGGCTCTGAATTTTTCATTAAAGAAACACTTACATGAGGTCCCTACCTAGCACAGGTGCACATACACACATGCCTTCTTGTTGATGTAGTTGTTTTCTGAACGGGAATTTGAAAACTGGAAATGGCACGGGGGTAAAGAGACAGCGGAGGGGGCAGATCAGCCAGGAGGGAGCTGGCTCAGGTCCCCTCTCTTCCACATTTTGAATGCTGCAAACTTTTGAGTCATGCAGCCTGCCTCGGCGCCCTCTCGCTTAATTGAACAATCTAATTCCCAGAATGGGAAGCAGATTACTAAAAGCTACGCAGGATGAATTGCTCTTTTGTTCCACCAGACACTATTTGAAAACATCCTCAAACTATTCTCCTTAGGTTTTACCAGAGCTGACTCTAACTAGCAATGGACCTTGGGTTTCTAAAGATAGGGGGCTTGGGGGCAGGTTCTCAGCCTGAGGGCTGTGGGTTGTTTTGAAACCCACAAGGGCAGCCTTTGAGAGCCAGGGGCTGGGGCACTCAACTCTGGAGACTTGGAGAAGGCACAGCTCTTCCTGGGAAAAAGCTTTCTTAATGACCCTCCCCCATGAAGTGCTGGGACAGGAGAAAGGTCTGAATAAGGAAGAGTTTGCTGCCAACACCCTGGCAAAAAAAGGACCAAGGAACAGACCTCCCAACACTGTCCAGGGAGCAGGAAATGTTGAAGACTAGACGGAACTCTTTGGAGACATTTACTCAAGTTATACTGAACACCTACTATGAGCCAGGAAGGGAAGCAGATCCTTCATGAGGCATATTTTTCAGGACATAAGTGGAGAATATTTCTGGAGATTGCTATCCGGAGACTAAAATCTCAGAACTTGGAGGTATGATGCCTCTGCTTCCCCAGCCCTTGGCACATATAGAGATGGGCTGGGTTCAAATCGAGCTCTGCTCCTTACCGGCTGTGTGACCTTGGGTAAGGGACATCACTTCTCTGAGTCTCAGCTTCTTCATCTGTAAAATGGGAATGACAATACTTCCCTTTGATAGGTTGTCAAGCATCCTCTAACCCTCCCCACAATCCTTGAGGTTAAGTACAATCACCATCATTTCAAAGGTGGGGAAACTGAGGTGCAGAGGGGTTAAGTAACTTTCCCAAAGTCACACCAGGAGCAAGCAACAGCACTGGGATTTGAACCCAGGGCTCCTGGCTCCAAAGTCCACACCTTCAGCCTCAATACTAGTTCCTAGATTCCCCTGTAACATTCCCCTGTAAAATTACCGCCTTCCTCTCTTCTTCATAAATTAAAGCTTTGGTAAATGCATGCCCCAAAGCTATATTACATGCCTTTGCATATGACATAAAGGTAGTACACATGTCCTTCATACATTTATTAATTTATTCAAGTAGCACTTCTCAAGGTGTCTTTAGTGTGCCAGTGTTACAGCTGGGGATCTGTAAAGAGCTCATGTTCTAATGGGGAAAGCAGACAAGAAAACAGAACTGGGCACGGAGAGCGTCAGGACGGAGAAAAGCAGGGACACTCACTGGGGATCTGGCCAATAACAAGATGTGGAGGTGGGACTGAGCCAGGGGGTCCTGGAGGGTAGGAGGAGAATTAGCAAAGAAAAGGCAGCGGGAGCATCTGGGGCAGAAAGGCCACCAGGTGCAAAAGGCTGGAATGAAGGCTCAGTGAGGCCAGGGAAGGGCACAGCATGTTGGGTCAGTGTAGCAGAAGCCAGGGTGAGAGGTAGGGGTGAGGACAAGGCTGGAGTGTGAGCAAAGCCTAGACTATGAGCCTTGCTGAGGAGCTGGGGCTTCGTCCTGAGGGCAACAGAAGCCTAGTAGAATCTTAAATAGGAGTGATACCCCGTCTGATACATATTTTGGAAAACTCTCTTGGCTGCATTGGGAAGAATGGACAGTAAGGGTGGAATGGAGCAGGGCTGCCTTAGTTTGGACACTAAAGGGGGAGGGTCTGGACCAAGATGGGGGAATGGCCCTGGAAGGGAACAAGTGGGCTTGAAAACAGCACAGGCACAAAGTGACTGCCAGGGGGTGGCTGGCAGCAGGGAAGAGGGAGGTCTCAGCTGACATCCAGCTGCATACTTGGATGGATGGGGGGTCATTAGCTGAGCAGGACTGAATCATCAAGCAGGTTGGAGGAGGTGGTGGTAAAGAATCAATCTTTTAGACAGGATGATTTTGAGGGTCTGTGGGACGCCCAGGAAGCTGCAATGCCCAGAGGCAACTGGGGCTCTGGCTGTAAAGCTCAGAAAAAAGATGCAGGGAGGAGATTCAGACCTGAGCCATCAGGGTGTGCCGGGAGAGCAGGAGGCTGCCTGGGGAGAGCTGGAGGAGAAAGAGGGAGAGGATGACCTGGCACAGAGCTTCCAGAACCCCAACATTTACAGGGCAGAGAGAGGAAGGGAGGAGCCCTTGCAGCAGACAGACAGGTGTGAGCAGAAAGGCAGGGGAGCAACAGGAGAAGGTGGTCTCCCTGGAGGCAGAGGGCATTCCAGAAGGAGAAGCAGCCCATCTGCCAAGTGCTGCCGGGCAGCCTGGTGGGAGGGAGGGTGTTGTGGGATTTGCCACCAGAAGGGGTGGGTGAGGCAGGGAGAGCAGATCCCTGTGGGGCAGACTTCAGGCTGCTGTGGGTGGGGAGCAGACACGCGATGGGACCCTGGTGAGGTGGCTCTTTGGGGAAGTTTGGCTCTCCTGGATCAGAGACCGTGGTAGCGAAAAGGGCCACACAGGGTACAAAAGCTGTTCTGCTTATGCCTGTTTTGTTTTGCGGTTGCTGCAAGTGGGATAGTTAATGGGTAAGGGAGTGGGGTGGGGGTCAAACACAGGAGGGGATGGGGTGTAAGGGAGGAGAGGAGGGGGTAGAAGAAGGAATACCCAGGTGAAGATGTTGCCATTTTCTACAGGAACGGGAGGGAAAGAGCTGGGGAAGCCAAGAGGCCAGTCTGAAAGCAAACCATCCTTATTAAGAGACTGTCAGGAGAGAACCGGAAGGCGCTGGCAGTGGACGGGACCATGGCAGGCGCCACTAAATGCCCTACAGCTTGCCACATTTACTCCTTCCTGTGAGGGCATTATTAGACCCATTTTATAGGTGAGGAGACTGAGGCCAAGTGAGGTAAAGCATCTTGCCCAGATTAGGACTGGAAATCGGGTTCTTCTGGTGCCCCTCTTCTGGTGCCCCATACCCCTCCCCCGCACCGCTGCCTCCCACTCAAGGCCCCTCCTCCGTCCTTCATGGTCCTAGGGAAATCGCTGGAATCCCAAATCCAGTCCTCAGGCATCACCCTCATTCCCCATCTCAATGTCTCATACCCAGAGAAGCTGGGTCGGGAGAGAAGGAAGCAGCCTCACACCTGGGGCTTCCCTAGCTTCCAGAGCCAGGAATGGTCTGAACCAGGAAAGCAGAGAGGGAGCAGGCAGCCAGGCCCCCCTCCCTCCCACCTCAGAGAGCCTGGGAGAGGCTGTGTGGGAACAGCTCCCAGCGTGGCCAGTCGGCAGGGGAGGCCTCATCTTAATGTCCGGCACGGAGCCCACAAACACATCACCTTTCTTTAACCTGCCATGGAGGACTTGCTGCCAGGGACGCAGAGACCGCCCCAAAAACCCGCGCTGAGGGGCTGGGCTATAAATAGCCTTGCTGGTCTTCCTTTCTGCTCTCCCCAAGCAACAAACAAGAAAGGGGCCATCACCAAAACAAATGTGCCTTCCCTGCCCCCTCCAGAATCTCTCTGCCTTCAGGGTTCTGCTGTCCCCTCTCTGGGAAGAAAGAAGGCCCCCAGCTCTCCCCACTTACGGGATTTGCTCCTCTGAGCCCCCAGCCAGAGTCCTAAAACCCACTGGAGGCTCAGGGCAAGGAACCCTCTTATCAAGAAATTGCAACTGTTATTCCCATTTAACACATGGGAAAACTGTGGCTTAGGCAAATTAACATGCCCAGAAAGGCTAAAGCAAAACCTGAAGCCACATCTGTTTGACTTCAGAGGCAGAGCTTGGACCCACTGTCTGGTCATGGGGAAGATGGGCCAGAACTGTGTCATTCAGGGAATACAACTAGGGACCCAAGTTGGCCTGAGAAATCCCCGTAGGCCAAGCAGAAGTCCCCACCAGCCCCCAAACACACCCTAACTTCTCTACTTTACAGGATTCATTCCTGCTGTTCCCTCTGCCAGGAATGTCTTTCTCAGTTCTCTCAAGCTATAAAAACTCAACCTGTCCTTTAAGCACCCGCTCAAATAATACAAAGCCTCACAAAGTGCTTTCTTGGTCCTTAGGGTCAGTCCCTCCTTTCATTTAAAAGTTAACCAAGCATCTACTATGCGCCAGGCACTCCTAGGTCAGGGGCAACAAACTTTTTCTGTAAAGGACCAGATAGTAAATATTTTAGGCTCTGCAAGCCATAAGGTCACTGTCCTAACTATGCAGCTCTATCCTTGCGGTGTGAAAGCAACCATACACAATTTATAAATGAATGAGTGTGGCTATCTTCCAATAAAACTTTTTTTACAAAAACAGACAGCAGATGGGGTTTGGCCAGTAGTCTCCAGACCCCTGTCCTAGGCTAATGCTTTCCAAAGAACACTAATCCCTCAAGACACTCAGAGTTTCCAGGTCACACCAGGCCCTCATTGGAGAAAATGATATACATAGTAGCCCTCCTTTGAGAGTCTCAATTATCATGAGAATATTAAAGGCTTTGAGAAGTCCTGCAATAAAGACACCTTTATAGCTCTGATTTGCCCAATGTTTCCCAAATTTATTCAGAAGTGTTCCCTATTAAATTGCAAATTAAAACCACAATGAGATACTATTCCACACCCACTAGGGTACACCAGCTAGGATGGCAGTAATCAAAATAACAATAACAAGTGTCCTCAAGGATGTGGAGAAGTGGAACAACATATATTTATTTCTGGTAGGAATGCAAAATGGCTTAGCCACGTTGAAAAATGGTTTGGCAGTTTCTTAAAAAGCTAAACATAAAACTCAGAGATTCCACCCCTTGGTGATTCATAATAGCCAAAAACTGAAATCCATCCAAATATCCATCGACTGATAGACAAACAAAATGTGGTAGATCCATAAAATGGAATGTTATTTAGCCACAAAGGGGGATGAAGTAGTGATACATGTCATAACATGGATGAACCTTGAAAACATTATGCTAAGTGAAGGAAGCCAGTGACAGAGGACCCACATTGAATGACTCCATTTATAAGCAAAGTCCTAACTAGGCAAATCCAGAGAGAGGGAAAGTGGAGGCATGGTGGCCTGGAGGCAGAGGTGGGAGGAGAGATGAACTGCAAATGGGTACCAGAGCCCTGAAGAGGGTGATGGAAATATTCTAAACCTATATTGTGATGATCTCACAATTGGCAGTTACTCAAAATCACTGACTTGCACACCTACAGGGGGAGCAGTTTAGGGCATGTAAATGATAAGCCAGTTATTAAGAAGTTAGGAAGGAAGTGTTCCCCGCCACAATTGTGCCTTTCCAAAGCAATACTTGCTAGCATGATGCAGAACGCACGCTGGAACAGCGCTCTGGCACTCTTGTGTCTGTTATCTTGTTTACTCCCATTGTTCAGAGGAAACGGAGGCTCTATGTCGTTTCTGACCTCGCCTTGGATCACAGACTGGTGGGTCGCAGAGCCTGGACTTGCACCCCAGTCTCCTGTTCCGTACCCTCTCCCCTCTGGCTGGTGGGTGAGATCCAGGGAAGTAGAAGGCAGTGAAAAGAGGAGAGTGAGTCTAGAAGAAGGGACTGTTAGAGCATCAAAACTCAGGGAAGGGTTCCAAAACTTGTGCCTCATGGGGAGATGTGACCAGAGGTACTGCCGGTCAGGAGGCAAAGTGCAGAAGGGACAGGCTGAGCAGCAGAGAGGCTGCCACAGCTTTTGGGAACCCACTGGTTCTTAACATAGCCCATCCTCACATGGGTTACACGGATCCCCTGCAGTAGAGAGGACCTTGCCACGTATGGCTGGGGTCCCAGGATCCTCCAATTCCTCAGCCTTTCTCCTCACCGGGACTCAGCATGGCCCTAACCTGCTGCCTAAGTCTTGCCAGCCCCATCCCATGGGCTCCCACAGTACCACACCTCTGCAGCACCAACCACCAAAAGCTCTGATGAAGTCTGACCCTCTTTGCCACCCCTGGCCCCCTGAGATGTTCTGTGTCAAGGTTGGCAATGAGCCACCATCGGCCATGGAGGGACAGCAAGCAGGAAAGGCCCTGGATCAATGAGGAGATCCAGGGTGGGGAGTGGAGATCTGCTCCCAGCTCCGGGGTCGCCCACCAGGAGATCTCCATCCTTTGAATGTCACCTTATCCATGGTGGGGGGCGGGGGGCAAGCTGGATGCAGGAGTGAGCAGCACTACCATTAGCCAGTTACTTACTGCCCACCCCATCACTTCACACTGAATGCACCTTGAAGAGTGGGACAGGTACACCCATTTCACCAATGAGGAAACAGAGGTTCCAAATCACATGCCCAGGGGCCCCACCAGTAAGTGGGAGGGCCAGGTCCTCCAGTTCTGGTGCTTCTTCCCCACCCTGGATGTCTTCCAGGAGCAGTGTAGAGCAGACACGAAGGGGGTGCGCGCGTGCGCGCGCGTGTGTGTGTGTGTGTGAATCTGGGGAGTTTCATATACTTTCTTGTGGTTTCATTAAAAGTCATCTAGACTAGAGATAATGTGCTAAAATTTGGTAACAGCCCCTTACGTGTTATTCTGCGCCCGAGTCTGAATTACAGTCATTCATTAACGCCTGTGCCGCCAGCTGCAGGCCCTTAAGCTATAGCTGGGAGGCCAGGATCAATTGACATCTGTCATCACAGCAGATCAGAGTCTGCCAGGGTCACACGCAATACCTGGCTCAGCTGGAAACCACAATATTCTTCTAAAATCAAGGTTCAAACCTTTTCCTAAAGGAACCTCTTGAAATCCAGCAAGGACAGAACCCAAAAGGTGGTTTTATCTTGTTTTTTGCTGGGCACTAGAGCTTTCTCTTCATTCATTCCCCCATTAGTTTCTCCCTTCCTCCATCAATTATAGCTCCCCATCTGCTTAAAAAAACTATTCCTTCAAAAGTGTCAGTCCAGCAGCCTACAGAGAGAAGGGACATGCCGGTCAGATTCTGCCCGTGACAGAACAGGCAGCTGTTGGCATATTAGACACAGGCAGGAGGAGCACGGAGGCGTGAAGGGATGCAGGTGGGCTTGGAGGGGTCTGCTCTCAGCCCGGGTCTGCCTCTGGCTTGCTGAGAGAGGCAGTTTGGACCAGACCCTTAACCTCTCCCTGCCTCCGAATCCCCTGTGTGGGATGAGGACCCCACAGGGATGCCACATCATTTATCCCCAGGGTGGGTGGATTAAACTGAAGTAGCATGGTGAGAGGGCACGCTCAGGGCCAGCGCACACAGCCAGGGCTTCCTTTCCCTTGCTGCAGCCAACAAGACGTAAAAGGAACCTCAGACAAAGCCCTTCTGGTTCAGTAAACTGCGACTTCCCATTATTTAGTGTAAGACATCTGCTATTTTTTTGTGTGAAAACAAATACACTCGTGGCTCATTTTATATACAAATATCTTTACTCCACCAATCCAATAAAAGATCACAGGAGTAGATCATAGCTCTTCAGCACTTACTAAGCCCAATTACTCCTCCTCCTCCCATTCTGCAGGCAAAGAAGGTGAATTGCAGAGAGACTTAAGTAATGAACACAAGGCTAATAAGTGAAAGCAACAGGATTCAGATTCTTGCTGTGTTTGGCCCCAAAGCCCAGGTCTCTGCATCCGCATACCACATCACTGTTCTTTTAAAGAGCATTTCCGTAATTGTGTATACAAGCCGTACTCTACCCTCCGCTCTGCTCGCAGTGCTGTGTTCAGGCTGCAGCAGCAGCAGAGCTACCAACTAATCCTTCTCGAGGCAGGGGCTCTGGGCAAGCCAGCACCCCCGTGGTGACAACTGAGGGCAAATAGCTCACAGCTGGGGTGAGAGGGACCCCCCCATTTTGGGCCTCCATCATTGGCAGTGGGGGAGTGCTGCACACGGCTCCTTGAATGGGACGCCTGGGTCTTGCTTCAGGGGTGGTTACCAGGGTCGATTTGGTGGAAACAAGGGAGCCACCAACAGTGGACTCTGGCAAGTAATCCCTCTCAGCTTCAGCAGTATGGAAATGGAAACCCTCTTTTCCTTTCTTTTACTTAAACAGACTTTCTACATTTTCTGCAAACACACACACACACACACACACACACACACACACACACCCACCCACCCAAACCACGGACTACTTTTGCAATAAGGAAATCCAAGAGTCTACTGGAGAACCCACTTCTGTAAAAGGGAGTTTTCCTTTATTAATAGAACTAAATTCCTGAACCTGGGAACTTATTTCCTTCAATAGACTTGGCAAAAAGAAAAGTAAGAAGAATGGTACTAAATGTACAGGGAAATATTGGCAGGAAGAGATTCTGAATTGTTAATAGTTGTTTCTTAGAGGGTGGGGCCAGGAGGAACATACTACAACAGACTCCAAGTTCATACATTAAATCTTAATCCCCAAGATGATGGTATTAGCAGGTGAGGCCTTTTGGAGGCGATTAGGTCATGAGGGTAGAGTCCTAATAATGGGACTAGTGCCCTTATAAAGGGACTCCAGAGAGCTCCCTTGCCCCTTCCACTATGTGAGGACACAACGAGAAGACAGCCATCTATGAACCAGGAAACACGCTTTCACGACACACCAAAACTATCAGCACCTTGATCATGGACTTCTAGCCTCCAGAACTGTGAGACATAAATTGTTGCCAGTCTGTGGTATTTTTGCTATAGCAGCCTGAACCTACGAAAACACATACTTAATATGTGATACCAAATGTATCACATTTAGGTAGCTGTTGTGTTTGCATCACTAACCACGCTCACTACTTTTGCAATCAGTGAAACATTAAATAATTACAAATAAAGAGGATACAAAACGCTGATTCCGGTTTGCTGTGGTGCATCTCCTGAGAGCTGGGAAGAGCTGCCCAGGCCTGCTCCTTTGCACTGAGGCTGGTGTGGCAAAACCTTGTACATCTCAGCGGGACTTCCTCCCTGCTCTCCTTAATTCAGTGCCCCCAGCGCCTCCCTGGTGGTGAGGACTGAGCAGCAGAAGGAAGGGAACTATAGGGAGAGGCAGCTGCCCCCTGTGACACAGCCCCCCAGAGCAGGGCCCTCTGGAGAAACCAGGGTTGCCCGGCGGCAGTGGGAGCCAAGAGTTTTGAGTTCTGGCATATGAGCTGGGCAATCCCTCAGCTTCTCCAAGATTGTTTAATGGAAAAATGGAGATTTTTTTTTTTCTTCAGCCAATCTCACTGGGCTGATATAAAATTAAATGAGATAATGTTAACAAAAATGATTTGTAAGCTAAATAAATAATGACTAATAAGGTGAAACCAGTGTTATAATTGGGATTTATTATAATGGGATCATTATAACAAATGACAGTGTATTCAGTAACCCCCTCAAGCTTCTATTCTTTTTTGAATTATGAAATAATCATGTTCCTGGTTTTAATTTTTTTTAATTCAAATAGTACAAAAAGTATAAAGCAAAAAATAAATGTCTTTCTACACCCTTGCTTGCCCCTACACCCTTGCTTGCCCCCATCCCACTCTTGGGTGATCACCATGGTTCATAGCTTCCTGTGTATCCTTCCAGAAATATTCTATGAGAATAAGGCATATACATATATTTTTATAATTATGGTATTATATACAACATTCTACACTGTGCTTTTTCCACTTAATTTTACCTTAGAGATCTTTTCCACATCAACACATTTTCTGCTCATTCCTTTTTAGCAGTTCTTACAAATATACCATAATTTATCTAATCGGTATCATATTTAAGAACATTTTACATGTTTTTTTTTTTAAATGATCACAAACAGTGTTGCTCTTGGCATGCTGTTCATAACTAGTGTGGTCACCCCAAATAAAGTTCCAGAAGTGGGATTTGGGGGACAAAGCAAATGTGCTGCCCAAGAACTGAGGGTTACTGCTAAGTTGGCTTCCACTGCTGTGTAAAAGCTGGGAGAGTCCAGGCAAATTTGGAGCCTCCCATCTGCCCCCATCAGGAAAAGCCCACCAAGGATGTGTGCAGGTAGTAGGCATCTTAGTGCCAGTGGGTAAGTGGGAGGCATTAGCAGGTCAGAAGGGCAAGTTCTCTTACTTTCCTGGGGCATGGCATGGCCAAGCAGAATTACCATCATCCCCACAAGACTGTTTCTACCCATCATTCCTGATAGGTCAGGGCACCACTCCCCCCCAACCCACCTGCCCTCTCTCCATGCAGAAACCTCAATTTCATGTGCCTGGACCAAGAAAGTGTCTCCATGGCCCCTGCCTCCTGCGTCCACCTGGCAGCCTGGGTGATCTTACTCCTAGATCCGATCCTGTTATTGCATGGATATGGCTTTTGGAGGCATCCACAGGATGATTCAAACCCTTTAGAAAGGCACCCAAGTCCTTCACACTTGGCTCCAGGCTTGCTGGCTGCCTGCTTTTCCCCAAACACCTCCAACATGCCCCCACTGCAGGGTCACGGCTCCTGCTACTCCTTTGACTCAAGGGCTCATCCCCAATATCCACCAGGCTGCCTCCCTCACTTCTCTCAGCTGCCTGCTCAAATGCCACCTCCTTAAAGAGGCCTTCCCTCATCGGTGACACTCTTGCTCCCTGCTGGCTTGTTCTTCAGCAGACCGATCCTGACTTAACCTAATACTTTCCGCCTACTTGGTTGTCTGTGACGTCCGCTCCACCAGGCAAGTCTTTCATTTTGTTCCTGCTGTATCCCAGAACCCACAATGATACCTGACATCCAGTAGGTACTCAGTAAAGACCTGTGACCGACTAGATGTTCTGGCCCTGCCTACTTCCTCAGGAAAGTCCCCCACCATTCCCCAGGCTCCCCAGGCAGGAGCACTGCAGGTAAAGTCTACAAGCCTCAACATACAGCTTCAGGTCTTTGGGTTCT
Source organism: Phoca vitulina (assembly GCF_004348235.1). Taxonomy (NCBI): domain Eukaryota; kingdom Metazoa; phylum Chordata; class Mammalia; order Carnivora; family Phocidae; genus Phoca; species Phoca vitulina. The sequence goes on along the minus strand of NW_022589716.1, from coordinate 40,738,642 downwards.
TGCCTGTGCTATTTTCTCCACCAGGCATGCTCTTCACTCACTCCACTGGCAAACACATAAACTTCTATTCACCCTGCAAAACCCCACTAAGCCTCATCAACTCCATGAAGCCTTCCCCAAAGCCCAGGCATCCAGGCTTCCTCATCTTAGCTCAATGCAACCATCCTACAAATATCTGTTGCTTTACATTTAAAATCTTTTTATTTTATTATTTTATGTTTACTTTCCAGGTTCCCCCACTAAGCTATGTGCTTCTTCAAGGACAGATAGCACCCCCGTGATCTTTCTGGCTACTGATAAGGTGCCCAGCACCCAGTAGGTTCTCAGAAAACGTCAAAAGAACAATCAAGTGAATAAAACGCACTGAGAATTCTTCAGGTCCACTCTGAGGGGCAAACAGACCTGGCTGAGGAGGCTTCTTCTACGAATGCTGAAAAGAATCCATGTAGGCTTTCAAAGAGCTGAATGACAGCTTCCTTGTAAAAATTAGCTATCACATATTGAGTACTCACCATGTGGAAAGCACATAGGCCTCATCTCATCTAATCTAATGCTCCTGACCACGCTGAGAGTTAGGTCCTATTACCATCCTATTTTCAGAGAAGAAGATGGAGGTTCAGGAAGGTAAGCTGCCCCAGGTCATGTGCTGGGCCGGCGGAGGAAGCGAGGACTTAAACTGGGTTCTAGAACTTGCTGGCTGAAGTCTACACTGTGTACATGAAGGGGTAATATATTGGGAGTGGGGTACTCCAAACTAGCAGAAGTAGATGGTGCCAACCAATGTTGGGTTCCGACTTAGGGAAAGGGTCTCAGGGGCCCTTCTGACCCTTCAGTAGGAGACACGAAGGCTGCTTCAAACACACAGGCCAACTCTGCACAAGGATCAGCTATGAATCCACACCTGCAGAGGTGGCGCAAAATGGGGCACTGAGCCGCAGTACCAGGAGTTAACTCGGGCACCCCACTTAAAACCCTTGAAAGTTCTTAATGTGTGTTTTCTTCTTTAATCCTCACAGCAATCCAGAGAAGCTGGCAAGGCAGGGAACAGGGCTAATCCCCATCTCATAAACCATAAAGTCAATCACAAACCTTCTCTTTTTTCATTCAATCCTTTCCAAAGGGCTTAAGCTATACTGGGCTCAATATAGGCAAGGACTCATTCAATCCTCATCTCAGCCTTGCAGGTGGGCATTATCATAATCATTTCCAATTTACAAATGAGGACAATGAACTCTGAGCTCTGAGGTGTTAAAATAAAAAACATCCGTCCATTCATTTATTCCCTCCTCCACTCATCCATCTCAACTAACATTAAGCACATAGAATGTGCTGGCAGAACAATAGGGAACAAACAAGGGCAATCCTTGCTGGCATGGGGCTTATATTCTCATGGAGGGAGGGAGAAAATGCACAAGTAAACAAAGACATGAGGATTTCGGTAAGTGCTATGTAGACAAAAGAACAGAGCGATGGGGTTGAGAGGGGCTGAGTGCTGATATAGCTGGGATGGTCAGAGAGGGCATTCCAAATGACATCTGCATTAGGATGTAGTGAAAAGAAGGAGCCAGACACCTAAGCATCGGGTGAGGAGTCTTCTAAACAAACAGAACAACAAAGGCCCATGACTGAGCGTGGGACAAGTACATACAATGGACAGAAAGAAGGTCAGTGCAGAGGAGGGCAATGGGGAAAGAGTCTGAGAGGGAGGCAGGGCCGGGCCCTGGGTCCACAGAAAGAATCAGGGTTTCACTCCAGCTCCTCTACCTCCCAAAATCTGTGTCCAAAGAAAATAAAGTAGCCACATGATCTAGAAACAATTAAGTTTTAAAAAACTCATCCAGTGAAGATAAACCAGAAAGATAAGACCTCATCCTTCCGAATAAAGATATAGAACTGAAAATGCTTAGAGCTTAATTCAGGCCCAGCACACAGTAGGTACTCAACAAATGCTAGTTGAATGGACACCGTGCAAAAGTGATTTCAATTGCATACACAGCAAACATGGACTTGCTGAAGACCTGTGGACCAATGGGATTCAAGGCCTTAAGTGAAGAAGACCAAAGCCCATCTGATGCCATGATGCTGGTTACATACTAGACAATACTCGATCCCACCAGAGGACATGGGCTTAACATTTAGAACTGCAAATGTATTTAGATAAATGTTCAGATGCCAGATGCATAATGAGTTACTAAGAAAACCAAGATGGCCTAATTTTGAAATATGACATCAGAAAGAAAAACTGCCCCTGTCCCCTAGACCCCCTGCCTGAGCAAGAATCCAAGACTGACCCAGGGCCAGAACTATTCTCACTGGCTAAGCCAACAATTTATACCCTGAAAAAGGAAATGAACCTTTAAGATGGGGCAGGGGGCGGGTTGGGCCAGGTATCCAAAGTCAAGGTGAACCATGGCCAGTCATGGGCAGGGAAGTAGCACCCTGTAACTGATTTTATGGTAGGACTTGTCTCACCTCTGCTTCTAGAGGGCTAGAACTGCATCTCACATTTCTGCCTCCTCCAAATGTGCAATAGTCCTTCCTATGTGCATGCACCAGGAGTCCAGACATTTGTGGAATGAGTGAACGGGCAGGCGGATGAGGAAGTCTATTTGGATCAAGCAGTATGGCCCTGAAGTTAGAGGCAGTGAGGAAAGGCGACAGGAGCACACCTGAGACCTGAACCGAGGGAAGGCCACACAGGGAAATAGCAAAATGAATCAAAGAAGAGATGCTTCTGAGCAAACTTGATCCAATACTTGAAGAGCTGTCTCACTGGCAAGGAATCAGGCATGCTCTATCCAAAGCCCCAGAAGAAAACTGTCAGCTGAATTTAAGGAAGAACTCTTTCCCAACAAAGTATGTGTCAAACTGTGTTTTGTGGACTGCTAGCATTCAGGGAGTGGGGGTGCAGTGGAAGAAGGAATGGAAAGATTCCAAATGATTCCACAGGAAAATATGTTGGGGGATTTGAGTTAATCAAAGATAACAGATGTTCTTGCTAAAGAGCACAGCTTTCGGCCCTTCTCAAATTTATGAGGCCCCAACAGCTTTTCATAGGATGTTACAAATATCTCACAGAGTCTCTGTTCCAAGCTCATCTCTGGGAAAAGATGAATTAGAGCTGTCTGACAAAAGCATCTTATGAAAAGGTGAGTGTCACACCAGTATTTGAGTACTTTTAGGATGCAGAATTCAACACTGCACTCATAATACAGATGCAGTCTAATAGAAAACTAAAATCACTGGTTCATTCTCTCATAGACTTTCATCTGGAATGGCCAAGTGGTAGGTCAAAAGGTCCAGTTACACATGAGGATGCAGATTAGCTCTCTCCTCCCACCACTTGGTGTCCAAATCAGTAGGTGATATGGATATTGCATGAGTTCTTGCCAGAGCCCACTCTGACTTCTCTTGTAGTATCTTCTAGAATATATTGCCTGCCTGCCTTCCTCCTGTTTATCTACCCATTCTGTAAATATTCACTGGGGGGTCTTCCATAGACCAGCAGTAGTAAGTAAAGCCAAACAAGGTGTTGCTTTATGACTACATTTTGGGGAATACAGACAACAAACAAATACATTGCCCCAAAAATGATTTAATTGAGGTTTTATATATATATATATATATATATATATATATTACAAAGGAAATAAATGGTGCATAACAATGGTAAGTTACACAGAGATCTTGTCTAGTGTGGGGTTGCAGTATGGATTCTCTAAGGAAGCACAGAGACCCTGTTTTACAGACCTTCAAATGTGCAGGTCGAAAATCATAGCCCCATGGGGCTGGGAAAGGCCAAACAGGCCCACGCATCACAGTAGCCTCTTCTCTCATACACGTCTTATGTATGCTATATTTGGGACTATAACTCAGTAGGTTTGGAGAGAACTAGAGAATCTGCACTTCTAACCAGGGGATTCTCATGCTGCTTTAAGTAATACTACTGTATCGGGCATTTTAAAAAACCTAAATAAATGGAGAGCTATACCATGTTCATGGACAGAAAGGCTCAATCATAAAGATGTCAATTTTCTTCAAATTAACCTATAAATTCAATATCCTTCCAACCAAAATCCCCATGGAGTTGTTTTGTTCTTTATTGTTGTTTAACCTGAAAGCTGAATCTAAAATTCATTTGGAAGGCAATTTTGGAAAAGAACAAAGTGAGGGACCTGTCTTACCAGCTCCAGGCTTACAATAAAAGTATAGGTGTGGTATTAACACACAATTAGCCAAAGAGACCAGTGGAACAGAACAGAAAGCCCCAAAACAGACCTGTACTTTTAGGAAAACTATATATGGAAGACATCATTACAAATCAATAGGGAAAAGATGAATGATTCAGTAAATACTGTGGGAGAAATTGGTAATTTATATTAAAAAAACAACAATGCTGAACTCCTACATCACATCATATGCAAAAATAAAATGCCAGGTAGATTATATTCCTAAATATAAAAACATAAAACGTTTAAAACTCTTGGAAGAAAGTATAGAAGATTTTTACAACTTTGGGGTAGGGAAATACATCTTAAATAAGATGCCAACTATGCAAACCAAAAAGAAGAGATTGGCAAATTTGACTTCAATAAAGTTGAAACTCCTGTATGCCATAAATAAGAAAAGCCACACAGTAGGAAAAGCTATTTGCAGCATACTTACATCTAGAATGTATCAAGATACTAGTATCTAGAATGTATCAAGAATTCCTATCCATGAGAAAGGACAAACAATCCAAAAAGAAAAAGATATGAGCAGGAAGTTCACAGATGAGGCACCCAAATAGAGGAAAAATCATGAAATGTTTTAATTATTTCACAAGTAATTAGAGGAATGCAAATTTAAAATACTAAGATTCAAAATTTAAAAATCAACAAGACCAACTGCTGTCTAGAATATGGAACAGTAGAATTCTCATACACTATTGTTTAGAGAGTAAATCAGAATGATCCTTTCAGAAAGCAATTTGACATTACCTGATAAAACCCATGATGCATGCGCCCTACTACTAGCAATTCCACTCTTAAGTATACCATGTAGAAACCTTAATTCACGCACACAGGGAAGCACAGACAAAACATTTATTTTGTGCTTAATAACAGTGGGAAACAGGAGAAAGTCCAAATCCCCATCAAGAGGAGCTGGCTAAACACAATGTAGTCTTTTTATACACTGAAATACTATATAGCAGGAAAAAATAAATGAACCAAAGCTACATGTGTCAGCATGGGAACATCTCAAAACCAATACTGAGCAAAGAAACAAAATTTTAAGAAAATATAAATAATGGATACCATCAATATAATATTTTTAAATAGGCAAGAAAGGTCTAGGTACTGTCTGTATACATAATTACATATTAGTATATAATGTGTATATATATGTGTGAGACACACACACACACACACCAAGTGTACACATGAGACTGCTAAGTCTAAATTCAGCATCATGACCTCTAAAGAGCGAAGGAGATGAATGGTACCTGGGAAGAGAATTAAAATCACTCATAAAACCACTGCCCCTCTACACTACTTATAACCAGCATTAGGGATTAGGGTAGGGGATGTTTTTGAATAAAGCCATAGTTTTTTTCATATTGAAAAGCCTCAGAAAGCATTTAGCCCAACCTCTGACTCAGAGAGGAAGCGTCTCCTCAGTACCTGGAACAAGGGATCCTGCTACCTCTATTTAGAAGATCCTAAGTCAGGGCCACTGTGTCCTGTTACACAGGCTGGTAAGGCACAATTCTGGAGCACACATTTCACAGTATAAATGATGCCCCCTAGGGTTGTGCAGTGAATGGCTTCTATAACCATATGTAGCAGCCCTGTAACTGCTAGGTCATAGACCCCTCTGGAATACTAATGAAGAATGCCCACCTCTGGGAAAATGCCCATCTGCACAATTACTGCCTGTAATGTGGGTGGATTCAGACACCTCCCCAACAACGATTAGCAGTCCTCCGCTAGCTGAACACTTTCAGAGATGAGTGATCACAACCTTTGGAAGTACTTGCAGACAATGCTGTGAAACTAAACTCTTATTTTAAGCACATCTGAAACTGGCCTCTTTATAACCTCTATCCATTAATGTTGATCTGTTTCGTTTGGGCATGACACCTCAGCTACTGAAAGAAAATGAATCTCCCTTCTCCCTCCCCACCCAGACTTCTGCTTTCCAGGCTAAATATAGTTTTGACTTAGCTTATCACAAACATGCTGTCTCCTCTTTTGTTAAAAATGCCTCCTTTTTTAACTACCATTTTACCAAGCACTTCTTACCCTAATAAGCAACCAGGCATGCTGACATGTCATCAAACAACAAAAAATCATTTCTCTCATCTGCTCCTTTGGGAAACCTCTAAAATCTCCAAAGCCATCAAATGCCCACAGAAGCTAGGTAGTGCAAAGTCGGAGAAAGAAGAGGTCAGGCTTTTCCCAGGGTGGGAGCAATGTTAACTGAGCAGAACCAGGACAGAGGCCTCACAGGCCAAGGGACACAAGTCATTTTCCACTTACTCCCAAAACTCCATGACGGGAGAGGTGGCATTCTGCAGGGACACATGACTGTGGTTGCTCATGTTCAGTTTCTGGAACTCCACACAATTCTCTACAGTGGAAACAAGACAAGAAATAGAAGATTAACCTCTGCAAGGGCTGGACCTTGGGAAACATTCAGATTTGATGATGCAACCAGGTGGTTTTACCTAGCCGCTCCAAGCAAACATGCCTCAGAGAACACTGGGGAGGGAAATCAATAACTTAACAGTTTAAGAGAGAGGTTTGGTCTGATTAGAACAGGAGGAAAAGTTTGGGGGGCAGGGCACGTTCTCTCATTCCCACCCCATAGGCCCTATCAAACTCCTTCTTCCTACCTTGCTCCCTAATTTCCTTTCCTCTTTTCTATTTCCCTACTGAAGACCTGTCCATGGCATTTCTGTCCTGCCCAGTGGCCCCAGCAGGAATGGGGGGACTAAAGGAGTGGGTCAGTCATGGTGTCCCTATGACCGTAATGCATTTGAGCTCAGTTTTCCTTCATGTAGAAGGACACCAACATTGCAGCTGCCTCATAAATACGTGATAACTAGATGAAATGTCATGAGCCTGTATGTGTAAAGGATTTCGGCTTTCTTCACCATTCCCTCAATTGATCAGTCAATCCAAGAAAAGATTTGTTGAATGTCTCTTCATTTCATGAAACTTGATGACCAAGGGGGATTTGAATTTCAAGTAAAAACATCCAACTGTTTAACCTTAATGGTCCAGATCAACCCCCTCCTCCAGGAAGATTTCCTCAATCTCCCTCCCCCTGAATTCTAAGAAAATTAGGATTTAAAGGCCCTCCAAGGAACCACCTTCTCCAACTCCCTTTATTTTGAAGAGGAGAATCTTAAGGTTCATTAATAGTCAAGGGACCCACATCTATACCCTCTCCCTCCTCTACAAAGTCACCAGCCAACTAGGGACAGAACGGGGAGTCAACTCGAGCCAGGGCTCCATCTCCTTTGTCACAGTCATCACCCAGCTCGGTTCCCCACCAGGGGACCCATACCTCTTTACAGCACCCCTGGTCACAGAGGCACCTCAGCCACCGCCAGACTGTGAACTCCCCAAGGGCAGCTGCAACATTCACTGTGGAGGCCCTGCACCCAGCAGCGGGGTCAGCATAGGGCCAGCAGCATTCCACCTCACACGGGCACTGCTCTCTCCTCACACGTGTGCATACCTTCCAACTACATCTGTAAACTCTGGAGCAGGAAGCACCTCCTACACCTGACGTTTGACACATCACAAAAGTTCACACACTATTAGAGAAAGGGGGCTGCAAACCAGGGGAAGAAAGATTCGCAGTCTGCTGGGGAAATGTCCTCCGACCATCAGCCTCCTTCCTGCTCCCCTTGGCAAGTACTAACCATCTTCTGAAAGGAGGGAGGTCTGTGGGGTCCACAAAGTCCTGAAAGGAGTCTGAAAACCTGAGATTATAGGTGCCCTTGTGCCTTTTTCCAGGGAGAGGAGCCCTTAATTTTGATCAGTCTATAAAACAAGGTTTCTCTTTTTTTTTCTGGAGTAAAAAAATTTCTCAGACATCCAACATTGACAAGGTATTTTTATTAAAATGACATTTAATTATGTACAAATAAATGAGTGATTATAGTATTATAGTATTCATACAACTATAAAACCAGAATTAAGTTTATACATTAAATATCAACTACAGAAGATAATTCAAACTGATAGCATAAAATGGATGTGTAGGATAATGCCATTTTGTGAAGTTAAATGGATTTCCCAACAGAAAAATGGAATCAACAGGGAGGAGGCAGGGTCTATTGAGTTCAGCTTGCCTATTCTTCCACTGGCTACTGGAGATTCAATTCTACCATTTTTTTCTGGTCACACTTTCACAATATCTTCATTCTTACAGTTTGCTACATTCTTAGCTGGACTTCACTTAGTACCAAAGCACCATTTATAAATTAAATCTCTCCGCTCTTCTCCATTGGCCACCATCATCCTATTTATCAAGAACACATCTTAAGTTGTAAACACACACAGTCAGGCACTGAAATCTCCTGACTGTCCTCAGTTATAAGATGGTTGTGCACAGAATCCACAACATGTGCATATTTTTAGAGTGTCCTCAAAATAAACACACACAATTAAATTATCATGGAGGACTCACAGGCCTCCAAGAGCATACCCTTGAATTTTAATTTGATAAAAATCTCTATGAAGTCCCTGGCCAAAGAAAGGTTAAGAACTAGGGCCCTCAAGAGAGACAGTGAGACCTCCACAAAATGCAATGGGTGGGAGCAAGATAAAGTCATGCAGGACTAGAAGCTACTTCACAGCACTTTATAGGCCTAATTGCTACTGTTCCTTCTGCTGGTAACCAATGTTCTACCCAGTCTTACTATATCTCAGCCTTCAGGATGACAGGCCACTTCCAGGGACAACCTAACCACAGGTTATAACACAGATGGTGAATAGCTTAAAGCATGTGTGCCGACTCCAGTCAAAAGGCAGTGGCTGCCTAGAGCACTGCTGAGAAGGGTTCTGAGGCCAAGACTAGACTCATAAAGGAAGGAGGTCTACAATCGATTAGTGATGTCTGCTCTGAGCATGGCCATCATGGATAGGAATTGCACATGTTATTTGCCTTCCCTGGATTATAAGACTCAATCTTGATAGGATGGACAAATTGAAAAGCAAACAGCACATTAGAATCCAAAGTAATCTAAAAAGTCATCCACTCAAGGGAGTGGGAGAGTGGTAAATTCAAATATCTACCTGGGTTAGACAGGTAAAGTAAATAAGTAATGTGGGCTGGGTAGAGACTGTGGCCAGCTTGAGGACAGAGGCCTTATCCAAAGACAACTGCTTATTAGCCCCAGCACTGCTGCCAAGCAAGAATGTGGAAATGTGGGTCTGCTGTTGCCAGATTGCTCTTTTAATTTTTCAAGAGAAGCTGGACTGGATTTTCATGTGAGGTCTTCTGGTTTTTAAATTTTGGCAACCAAATACATTTTTGAAATTCACTGATCACTGATCTAAAACCTAGTTTGTCTGTAGGCCCCTGGTTTGCAACCCTTGATCTAGCCTAACCCCTTCATTTTACAGAGGAAAATCTGATACTGAGAGGCAGGGCTGGAAATGGAGCCTGAACCCCTCATACCTTCCTGCAAAGGGTTCAGTCTCTATATTTGGCCAAGTGAGGAAAACACATCACCATTCTTCTACGCATGCCAATTCCTGGGCCAGGGCTCAGCTCAGGCTCAGGGCTGCAACCCACAGAATGCAACCAGACCCAGTGCAGAACTGACCTCCAATTTCAGTGGAATCTCAACTCAGGTCAAGAGGCCAAAGGCCAGGATTGATCTCCAGGATAAAGGCATACCCCCAATGCCAAGCCCCCCAGCAGGACCAGCAGGGAGACCCTCCCTGGGGGCCATACCTGTGTTCCACTCATGCCCACAGGTAGCCCAGGGGAGCTCAGTAGTGAAGCAGTTGCTCAGGTAGAAAATGGCCCATGCCAGGATGATGATGTAGTATACGTTTAGATGGGCCTCGATCACCTGTGTTGCGTAGCCAATGCCTGAAAGAACAAAGGAATGATTTGCGTCTCTCTCCACCTTGTGAAAACAGTATCAGCTACTTTTCACAGCCTGACATCACCCAGGCACCATTTCATTTTCTAACTCAATGCTTACCTTCAAATAAAGGGCAAACTTTCCTCCAACATGTAATGCCACCTTCACTAGTGAATTGTCCCAGAGCTGTTTCCAAGAAAAAAACAGGAATTCCACAGCAAATAAAAAACACCACGTAGGGAATCAGGAACGCCCCTACAAGGATGCAAAGTAAGGGAATGAGGTTAAAATTGCCTCTACTATTTCAAGTTTGACACAAGAAATCTTTAATAAGCACTTACTATGTGTGAGACATGCTCTCTGAGCTTAAGTCAAGTCCACACCTTGAGGACCACAGTCAGAAAACATGGCTCTGGGTCCGTGCTGTCTGTACATCTACCTCACATCTCCCAGCCTCAACTTCTTCATCTGTAAAATGGGGCTTTAAAACTCAGTATCTGTACCACTCTTCTCACAGAAATGTACATCTAAGATGATAATGTAAAAGTGTTTTCTTTTTTATTTTATTTTTTAAATATTTTTTTTAAAGATTTTATTTATTTATCAGAGAGACAGAGGCAGGCAAAGGGAGAAGCAGGCCCCTTGCTGAGCAAGGAGCCCGATGTGGAACTTGACCCCAGGACCCCGGGATCACGACCTGAGCCAAAGGCAGACGCTTAACCGACTGAGCCACCCAGGCATCCCGATAATGTGAAAGTGTTTTCTTTCCTTGATTCTACAATTTATATATTTCACCCTCCAGCATAGGTTAAATCCATTCCCTTTCTGAACATTTACATTGTCCTTTTGTATTCTAAAGTAACCTCAACAGGCTAGGTGAGGGGGACCCCTCCTTATTTACTTTGGAAGTAATCTATAAAAAAATGTTTTCATTAAGAGAAGCATTCTCCAAGAGATGTGCAAGAAGCAGTATCAGGCCCCAGCACATGAGGGTCAGGTATGGGGCTGAGTTATAAGGGGTTTGCAGCAAGAATCTATCTATTCAGAAAGGCTGACTTTGAATCAGTCTGAGAAAAGACCACCACAAGCTTTAGTGCTCCTATCCTGATACACACAATACCCATTGCCTGGGCCTTTCTGTGAAACAAATTAAATAACTGAGGTGAACATAAGCTATTATAACCAGAAAGGGATTTTTTCCAAATCCCTCATTCTCCCTCACCCATCTAATAACAAAGCCTGAAAACACATGCTTTCCCCACCATCTGATCTCACAAATGAAGCTTTAACTGAAACTGCTTTTTGCTAAATGAAGTTGCTCTAACCTTAAAATAACAACAATTTTGATCAATCCTGATAGTAGGACCAGATTTTGAAAGGGTATTAGCTTTTTTGAGCAAGATACTTTTTTTTTTTAAAGTTTCACATTGGGAAAGAAATACGTTAAACTATTGTTGGGATCTATGGATAGAACTGTGTAGGTACTTTTTAAAAGGCAAGCAGTTGATAATCAGATACCTCAACTATATCAGAAGGAAAAAGTGTGTAAGAAGGGACAAGAGGGTCTGTTTGCTGAATATAAATCTAAGTGTTTACAACAAGCTGCAGTAGGTTCCCTAATACATTGTAGTTTACCTGCGAACCCTTTAGAACCTAACAGATGGCACTTTCTGAAAGGCTTTTAGTCTATGTATTCACAAAGCTAGTAACGCTTAAGATAACTAGCTCAATTAAATCAGGATATCTGTGTACCCAGTAGAGACTCTTGGCAAGTTACAGAGAAAAAAAAAAAGACTAATTTTTAAACTTTACTCACTACAACTTTTTTTTTTTTTAATCTGTGCAGAATTTCTAATTAACCCAACTTATTCTGTTTTCTCCTTTTAGGCACGCATTTGGTTTTGGCATAACAATTTCCTATATTAAAAAAAGATGTTAAAACAGTTTTTGCCTGGGACTACCCTCAAGTGTTTCCACAGGTTTCTAAGAAGATACGGCAGCTAATAAAGGCTGACTCTGCATAGAGGCAGAACTCACAGCTGAGGCCAAAGGTCACGTTCCGGGTCTCCAAGGCCACTCCCACTCTCCCTCGTGCCAAGCCACCAACACCGGCGGCCACTTCATTACCAGTGCAGAGCAGGCTTGGAGCAGCCTGTGCCTTCAGGATGAATGTCTCCAAAGAAAGGGCCCGGGCCAAGCAGTACCCTTCTCGTTCTCCCTACAACTGCTCGCACAGGAAGTCCTGCTCCATGCAACCTAACAGTGTGGTCCCTGCCAGCCAACTTCTGAGCCACCTTCACTGGGATCTGGGGATCTGCTGGAGGAGCAGGGGCACAGCAAAGAGAGAAAGGAATACATAGACACAGGCTTTTCCTTAGAGAAGCTGTGCCACCCAAGAAGGTATCACAAGGTCCCTTGCCATGCACCTGCCATCTGTCCTGCTAATATGACAGGTGGAGGTTCCTAGAGTCCTTGAGCTGAAAGATTTGAGGATTCACTGCAGCATCTCCACCAAACTGACTTGGAGATGTCACTAGAAACGACTGTCTCATCACTTTCCTTTCCATGTCCCCTGCTCCACAACCTCTAAGCATCTCCTAAACATCAAATCAGTATTGTTGCTATTTGTCGTGGGTGACTGAGACCAGTGAAAGAAACTGCTTGGTGCCAATGTTTCCACCAGATGGGCCAGAAAGGGGGCCTAGTGAAGGCCTTAAGGGCCAATGAAAGACTGGGCAGGAAATCAAACAATGCCCCACCTAAAAGTTTTCCCTGTTGTCAGTCCAATCCCAGTTTAAAACAAGGTCTTGGTGGCAGAATCCCATCTTTACCTCTTACGGGGTTATTTCTTTGACCCTTTGTATCCTCATCTGCAAAATGGGTATACCAATGCCCGCAAAGATGACTTTAAGGATGAAATGAGATGATGTAGGTAAAGCTTGTTACGGAGTCTGGCATTTCAGTAAGCGCTCAAAACCTGAGCCTACTCAGATCATGATCAGAGTCCCTTTTCTTCATGCTGGTTTCCAGTTAGGAAAGCTGAGGATCAAAGGATTTGTTTCGTGCCCCTAACAGTAATGCAGGTACGAAAAGCAAGGGCTGCTAGCCTAGGCCTCCACCTCACGCTGCCAGAGAACACACCTGGCTGTCAAGTCCCCGCGTGCTAGCAGGCGGCACATTCAGGTGCGAAGAGGCGCGTGCACATGCGCCCTGGGATAGGCGAGCCTAGCCGAGTGTGGGTAAAGCTCCGGCGCCAGGTGGCCCACTGCGGGCATTCTCCCCGCCCCGCCCGAGGGTCCCGCTACACGCAGGCGCGGGAGGGGTCGCGCGCTCACCCCCTTGCTCCCCGCCCCCACCGGGCTGCTTTCCCCTCCCCGTTCTCCCTCACGTCGCGCGTGCAGCCTCACCTCCTCCGTTCTTGTAGCACAGGTAAGGAAAGCGCCACACGTTGCCCAGCCCGATGATCTCCCCAGCCACGCTCAGCACGAACTCCACCTTGTTGTTCCAGTGGCCGCGTTCGTGGACCGCCTTGTCGCGCTTGTCGCGCGGATCGCGCGCGGCCGCCGCGCCCCCGCCGCCGCCGCCTCCCAGCGCCTCAGACTCCCGCGCCTCCTCGGCAGCCTTCCCATTGCCCAGAGGCAGCGCCTTCTCCGCCGTCATGGCCGCGCTGGCTGCCTCGTGCGCCGGGCCCGGCTCTGCGCCGCCGCCCCGGGCGGGCTGGCTTTTCAGGAGGCGCGAGCGGGCGGGAGGGGGAGGCAGGGGGTGGAGCTGAGGGGCCGGGCCGGGCCAGCGCGGGGACGGGGCGCCGCGCAGCAGCCCGGCCCTCAGGGCGCCCACGCCGCCTCAGCCCGGCAGGGCCCCCGAACCCGCGAGCACCTTGCGCGCGCCGAGCACCTTGCGCGCGCCGAGCACCTTG